>NC_045593.1:64821465-65195215 GCF_009819795.1 Aythya fuligula | reverse complement strand
ACTCGGGACTGTTAACATTTCAAGTCCCACCATGTATTGCTTTAATTCCAAAAGCCTTTATAATTGTTATTTAATACCAAAGTGAAGAATCTCAAGGGTTCTTCTGCCCATAGTTATGACTGAGAATGCACATGGACTTGTTTATCGTTGCACCTTTTTTGTAGCATGATTCAAAGGACCCAGATGTAATCCTTAGATTTGGCTGGGCTGGGCTAAGTTGATCTTGACACAGCTATAATAGAAATCAGTGTGTGGGTTGGGACGTTATCAAGTGCTATATCTGGGTCAGTGTCAGCCTCCTCAGACCAAAGGGCATTTCATTTCCATAGTCTCATGCCTCACACTGTGTGCACTTTTTCATACAAGTAGTTTCATTCAACAACATTGCATTGGTACAGATATTCTTGAGGCAGTGGGTGGGGGGTGGGTGGGGAAATAAAGGAATGTTGTATATCTGCAAATATACATTATGTAAAGAAGCCAGTAGTAAAACTATGTTAAACTAACACAGCTCTCAAATTCAATCTAATGGGTTTGAAAGAGAGTCTACTAGCAAATTGTATTATGAGGAGCAAAATAGCAAGGTAATATTTATAAATTTGGGTGATTGATTTAATTTCTTGCTTGTTTTTAGAAAACCTAATCAGAAATCCAAGCTATCATCCATTGATATTTTTATTCTGTTGGCTTGGGTCAAACTGAAAATGCTCCTGTATTAGGTGAAACTTTCAACATTCTTCGGCTGAGCTTCAAAACAAAAACTAAATCTGAACTCAGATACCTTGTAAAAATCTTGGAGGCTTCATAGTATTCACTTTCATGGAGATTTGCCTGGTGCTGTTGTGAATAAAAGGAAGCCAAAATACTCCAGACATTAAAGAAAAGAGCTCAGATGTTGTTACATTCATTGAATTTAGCAATTTTCAGTTACAATGGCTTTTTTCAAGCTTTTATCCGTGATTTACTTCAGATTTCATGATTTTGTCTAATGAAAGAATGTTTTTCACTTTTAGAGACCAGCAGTGTTTATATATTGATTGTCTCAACACTAGAGATGTAGTTTGATAAAAATGCAAAATACCAAAAAAAAAAAAAAAAAAAAGAAAAAAAGAAAAAAAAATGGCAAACTGTTCTGAGGTCATGTTATGTCATGAGGTAAACTGCAAAATAAATTTGGCGAGATTATAGGAAGTAAATCAGATTAGTTCACTTTTACACCAATACTAAGGTGCTGGGTGACTCATAAGGGCTCAGTTCATTATATCAGATATTTTTAGAACATTTAAGGGGAGGATTTTAAATATATAGAAAATTAAGTATTCAGTTCTGTAAAAGGCTAGACAGAATCAGCTACAAATTTAATCACATGTTCAGACTATTTATGAATTTTGCAAAGAGCTCAAGCAGAAAAAAGAGCATATAGTAAAATTCAAATACATTAAAAACAAATTTAAAATCTAAGGCATCCTTACTTCAGGATGTTCTTTTATTATGTTGCATAAATTACATTGCAGACTCTGAAGTTTCCCAAGGTTTACAGGGAATAACTTCAGGAGTTACTGCTTTTTGTTTGGCCATTAAAAATGTAAAAACACTGTGAAAAAAAAAGAAGTGATTTTTATTATTGGTCTATCAAGTACCAGATTATCTTATGAAGAGGCTTTTGCCTTGTGAGTTTTTCAGCTCTGTTACTCAGTGGAGTGATATGGGGATTAAACAATTCAGCCTGATTTTATCCTCCAAGCTATGATAAATTCTTAGCAACTATATAAATGTGTTGCTTTTTGTTTTTGTTTTCTATGCTGTGTTTTTTTTTTTTTTCTTTGTTTGGTGTATGTTTGTGTGTGTGTGTGTGTTTTTCTTTTAGGTACAAGGAAGTGTGGGAACCTGAGTAGGAAGAATGGTAACTCAAAGGTGACTATTTGGACATCATTATGTTCCTAGCAAGGCTAAAAAAAAATGGGAAAAAGAACACCTACAACCTGATCCACAGCCTTTCAAACCCTATAAACCCTATCTCTTGGTAATTCACACCTTCCCTTATTTTAAAGACTTAATGTAAAGAAACATCTTGGTGTGTCACCAGGTTTTAGTTAACATTTGAGCAGTAGCTATGGATCACTGCTGCAAACTAAGAGATGTTCCTACCAAAAAAAAAAAAAAAAAAAAAAACAAAAAAAAAACAGCTGAAAAAGAGTAGGTGGGAAAAGAGATATATCATGCTCTGAAAAGCAGAAGCAAGCTGTGTGTTAGGTCACTGACTTGTGCTGTTGCAATATCTAAATGTGCTCTCCTGTTCAGGAAGGTGGTTAGTGGTAGTGCAAACCACTCAGCGTCTTGCAGAGAGGGACTTATAATTGAATCTGTAATGCAAATTGCACGTAAGTATGTGCTTACTGATATGCCAAGTTCCCCGCTGAATACAGATAGCCTTATTCATATGTTTTAAATTAAGCATGTGTCTAAGTGTTCTCCTGAATGGGCGTGAAATAAAGATCAATTATTTCAAGATTTTATTGGATTTCTTTCTTTTCTTTTCCTTTTTTTTTTTTTTTTTTTTTTTTTAAGCATCAAAGTGGGATTTCTGCAGAACTTACATTTTCTTCCCAATAATTCTTTCTTGTGTAAGTCACTATGTTGTGCCAGATTCCTAAGCACACTTTCAGTTTTTGCATTATTTTATATATGGCACTTTCATAGCAGAGTTGGCAGCATACAAAAGCAATTTAGTGAAAACCCATGATTTTAGAGTAGGTTTTTCTCAAGTAAAACATTTGGTATTTGTTTACAATACAGCAAACCTAAAACTAGCATGAACAAGCTAAGATACATCCTAGATTTGGACAAAACAGGATCTAGTTCCTGTGTGCACTTCCTAAATGCTGAGTGAGTTTCTGCTCACATATCAATGGAGCAACTGTACATTTAACTCTATTTTGATTACAGTATCTGTTTGCACACAGTAAACTAAAGCAGTAAGTATAGTACAATTATCTTTAAATTTAAGGATTATGTGCTTCCCTTTTCAGAACTTCTGAAGCATTTGGCATCTCTGATTTGTAGCCTGGTAAACAGTGTTTTGTTGTTGTTGTTGTTGTTTTTTCCTTTGTTTGTTTCGTTTTTGTCTAATCCTGAACATATTTGAAGTTGTATTTAAAAATTGTGTTCTAACTTTGTCCAATGTGGAATGAATTTTTTTACATTCATAGATTTATTCCTTTCAGAAAGACTTCAGGTCCTTTATGAACCTGCAGTTATATACTGTAAATATGGTCATTTTAAATACAAATTGATTGTCTTCCTGAGAAAGAAAACCAATAATGTGATAATTAAAACACATTACATACTAGAAACTTACAAGCAATGGTGTGTACATCCGTTATTTTCTTCTGGTAACTTCATCTCTCTTTTAATTGATATTTATTATCTGTATGATGCCATTAGACTATGTGATGCTGTCTTATAGCTGACAAAATGATGTAGATTCTGAAGACTAAATACGTGAATGTCCAAAAGTAAGTCCTCATTGCTTTTGAGAGTTGTCAATTGCTGTGACTTTATTTTATGCTATTTTATTTTTAATTTACTATTAGTGCACTCTTCTGTACCATCCAAATTCTTTCTGTGTTTATATTTCCAGAAAATAAAATGTTCTGGGACAACATAAAGTATTTCTTCTTAAAATTTGTTGAGTTTTTGGAAGTTTTGACATGATAAACCAATCTGAAAAAGTGCATAAATACGCCCAATAGATGTAGAATATGCCGAAGGGGTCCTCTGTTGTAGTAAAACAATAATGACACTGTAATTAGAAAGGTAAACAGCTTGCTTGCATTTTTTTTTTTAATCCATAAAATTGCATCTTTTTTACTGCAAAGGACCAATTAAGTCATGCATGTAGCTGTATTCTTGTGATATAAACTGTAAAGATTACATTGTGTTTAAATGAAAATAACAGGCACACATTTAAAAAGAAGACAAAGATATGTAAATATATTTGATTAATAAAACATTTCTATTACCCTATCCTGTCTTTGTTTTATGTTAAAATTACCTATGGAAT
Organism: Aythya fuligula; assembly: GCF_009819795.1. Classification (NCBI taxonomy): domain Eukaryota; kingdom Metazoa; phylum Chordata; class Aves; order Anseriformes; family Anatidae; genus Aythya; species Aythya fuligula. Next base: position 65,191,152 of record NC_045593.1, on the reverse strand, counting down.
TTTGTGCATGCTATGCAGAGAAATGTATGCTTAAATGCAAGTGTATTGAAGGTATCTTCAAATAATGACAGTACATTGTTGTGGTGTTCATTGAGTTTCCAAAAGGGCTGCAACCTGCAAAATGATTTGCAGTGATAACTGACATCACGTTCAGTTTTCTTGTGGCTGGAAGGTATTCTAACACTTCTATTGATGTAACAGCAAGAGAACAGTGCAGTTATATGCTCAACTCTATTTTGGAATTTATATGTATAGGTTTGTGACACAAATCATGTCATACTGTAACCTGTATTTTCTGTTCTGCATACTGAAATGTGTGTTTTTATGGTTAAAAGCCCGACTCTTCTATAGTTACCCAAAGCCTGATTTACAAGGATCACCATCTAGTGGACTGAGACAGAATTTCAAAACTCCAGTTGTGATATTTGAACTCATTTTTAAAAAATCATTCTAAAACCAAAGCTAAAAGCACTAGCCATGCTCCACTGCAAGGGACCTTCTGTGCCTTTTGTAACATTATTTCACTGCCATTGTGTATGTCAAGGAGCAGCGATTAGTACACTAAGTCACTCCTTGTTCCACTTGAAAAAATACCACTTGAGTATGAGAAAAATATGTCAGTTTCTGTCATTTCTCATGTTATATGACCTTTTACATAAGCACCAGAACCACCACGGTAGAATAATTGCACAAAACTACTGTACTTGAGAAAATACTCAGGTAAATTGGCCGGCAGACTGCCTGCTGGTTTGCAAGTAGCAAGGATAGTCAATCATTTGAGGCAAGCTTCTATAAATGCAAGGAAAATTCTTAATAACAAAAAATTGTATTGAGTCATGCTGTATGAGATTATATCGCTAAACCTATGTAATCTGTCATGAGCTAATGAGACACAAATGTCTAAAGGGTGAAGTCCTTTGGCTGATGTCCCAAACTGTGATATAAAATTGTCCTGGGGTCCATCTTCTTGCAAACATTCTGGTACATATTTTAGAAGGGGTGAGGCTTAGGTCTGGCAATACTTTTATTTTAATTCATTTAAGGAACTTTTTAGTTGGGCTGAGGGTTGGTATTTTGGTACCTCTTACTTCACTTCAGCGATGTACTTCTTACATTACTGTATGTATCTGAGATCTGGGGAATTTGTGATCTGAACCCTGTATATCACTAAGATTTGGTCATCTGCAGTATTCAAGTACAAGGACCCCAACCAGGAGAGCAGGGCAGATTTGGTTTTGATGTTAAGTTGTTGGGACTTTTTTTTAAATATAGTGGACACTTTCTCCCAAACATGTATGTAGAGATGAGCATTTTTCAAGTCATGGCACACATTATTTAGGTGGCTTCTTCAGCACCACTGAGCATATGCTAGTTAAAATAAGCCCAGTGACTTCTGAACACAACAAATCCAAGTTATACTTGTAGTGCTAACACACAGATGATGCTGCACTGTCATGTCCAAGTACTGAATGTGTGTTCTCCCAACCTCATACTTGCTTCTTTTTCTACGTGTTAAAGGGCAATCAGCAAAACATGTTGACACTTAACTTGATCTATTCTGTCTTCTATGGTTGTAGGCAATCTGATAGCCTTCCAGAGTAGATTGATAATATAGGGGGGCTTAACATACCCTGTGGAGTATTGAAACAGAATACCAATGAATGCATGTGCCTAAGAAGAATGTCTATAGAAGTCAGTGAAAATGTTCTTTGTCTTTCATATCAGTATATCTTTGTGGCCATCCTGAAGTAGTCAAAAGATAGATATATATGGCTTCATTCTCTGACTCTGAATCAATTTCATAGGCATAAAAACAACTAAGAAGGCCATTGATAGCTGGACAAAACAACAGGTGGTTTCCCATCCACAAGTAAGGCCAAGAATAAACTAATACTGTAGAAGATCTGGATCTCCAAACATAACTGGAATCTGTCCAAGGACAAGGAAGGAAGAGGTAAGTATAGTTTATCAGAGAAAGGGATCAAAATCTTTCCACTCCATAAAATAGGTCTCATATTTGAAGACTGCTTTTACAAATTTTATTTTTTTATTTGATTTGATTTGATTTGATTTGATTTGATTTGATTTGATTTGATTTTTTATTTATTTTTATTTGATTTGATTTTTAATACTTATATATATATTAATTACAGGTAACATAACTTGTGAGATTCCCACAGTCAGTGGAAGCCATGTTAGTAAATCCTAGGCAATCCTTTGTAGCCTTAACTGAATCTTTCCAGCTTTGCCCCAGATGTCCTCTACTCCACCAGCCAAAGCAGATGATCCATACCCGTACTCCCTATGGATTTAAACTTTTTCCAAAGTTTACTCTTCTCCCTCTCCCCCTCTTGGCCCTCATCATTTCCATCTATTATACTTTCATTTTTCTCTTCATTTTCCTCTTCCCCTCTCTGACATTACTGCATTCAATCATTCTCCCCATCTCTAGAGTTCCTCCAAAAATGATTGCAAATGACTAAAGAAAGAACTTGTATTTGTTTATATTGGCACAACAAGTCACAGAAATACATTTTTTTTCTCTATAATCTCACCCTCAATAGAATGAGTCAAACTATAACAGTCATGCAGAGACTTCAACCTGGAATTTTTTTTTTTTAGGGAGCCAAGAACATTTTGGCCTACAGCACACACTGCTAGTCAAGTATTCTTCTGGAAGCGATGTAGATTTTTTTTTAACCTTTTATTAGGGCAATTGTTTTGTTTCTTTGTTTGTTTGTTTTGTTTTTCCCATAGTATAAAAGGTAATTAGATAGCCAGTAAATTGAAAGTTTTGTATAGAAAATAGTAAAAAGCAAACAAAAGCATCCCACAATTAAATGTTTGGACTGAGCAATACTTGTCTGTTAGCCTGCCCATGTCATTCTTCACTTTTTTTTTTTTTTTTTTTTTTTCCTTTAAAGCATAAAAAGCAATTTCTTCTGCTTACATGTAAGATCTTCAAGAAAGGGGATAATATATTACTGTAATACTGCACAATAGTTCTGCACAATGAAATGCTGCAGCAGTGTCTGATCAGTCAGTGATAAGAACACCATGTAGCTCCCATCTCAGTTTCTGAAATTGCTTATGTGATGAAGATATATGTTCTGTGAAGAGGTAGGCAGATACAACTAAAAGCAGTATCTGATTCATTACCATGGGGTTGCTTAACTTGTTTTTATTTAATAAGCTAATGAAAGAAAGGAGTTTGCACTGTTCATTAATGGGAGATAAGCAGATCTGGGAAGCTTTAAGCTCTGAAGAAGGTAGAAGAATATTGTATCTGTCTTTCATCTTATTGGCAATTCTTTGCTCTGTGTTAATAGTCCAGGTCCTAGAGAAAGATATTCTTCCAAGTGCACATTATTAATAAAGGCTGATTTTCATTTTTTCATCTGAGAATTTATTCTCTAGAAAAGTACAGGGATTGCTTGAAATGAAAAGAAAAAAAAAAAAAAAAAGAGCAAACACACACACACACACACAAGCACAGAAAAACTATACCAAGAAAACAAAGAAATTGGGATTTTTCTTCCTTAACTTCAAGCAAAAATTAATTAATTAATTAATTAATTAATTAAATGTATGCATAAAATGGGACATTCTGTGAATGATTCCTCTTCTTCAAGAAGTCTTCTTCTACTTTTGAGATTTTAAGAGAAGATTCCTGCCTAGGACTAATGACTAATGAGAAAAAAAAAATATGACCATTTGCATGCTCCAAATCATGGGTCTCCAAAGATTTTAATGGCTAGTTCTACTGTGTAATCTTTTTAATAACTTTGCTGATTTTTAAATTATTTATTTATTTATTTATTTTTACTGTGGCTACAAAGCCCATATATCTCTTTCAGTCTTTCATTGTCATACGGTCTTAATTCTCCTTAAGTCAAGTCTTAATGAAGGTACTACATGGTGCCATTTCTCATATGTATTAACAAGTCATGTTTAGGATACACATACACATAGGATTTTCCTATGCTGAGTAAGGTTTCTAGCCAGATTCTTATTTGCCACCACCCTGAGTACAAAGGCAGTTTGCCTGCAAAATCTCACAGCAGATTCATGGCTACTTCAGTGTGCTTTCAGATTTCCCACAGAGGTAAAACTTCACAAATCTGCTTCCATTGCATTGAAGGACAGACATCATTGTATCAATAGATCATCAAATAAAAGTAAGTTAAGCAACCCCATTGTAGTGAACCAAACACTGCTTTCATTTTGATCTGCCTTGTTCTGTCTTTCTATTGTTATGTTTACCATCATTTGAAACATAGATTTCACAAACTGCAGAAGAGAAAGGGAATCTACAGTACTGTTTACATGTGGTTAATCTTCATTCCTTTGTATGGTTCATTTCTTTTGCCTCTTGCTCACCTTAGAAGGTGCCATTAACAGAGCAGGTAAAATGACAAGAACCAATACAAATTTCCATTTTGAATCAGGATAATGGCCTCAGTAAAATATCACACCATAAATATGTTAATATAGGAATGCCATTAATAATTATAATTTGCCTAAGTGTAAAGTAGAGTAGTCACTGTACAGGTAAATATTTTTAATCCATTCAGATTTTACATACATAGTATTGTTATGTAGTACTGTTAAAATACTGACTGTACTTAGCATGTACTTTGGAGTGATAGCTTAATTTTTTTTACTTTTTTGGTAGGGGCTGGGAGTAGAAGCTAGGTTTGTTTTCCACAAAATGCTCAGCCTATTCAGCCTACTTAGTGAGGCTGAGAAGATGCAATCTATTCCCCAATCTGTCACAATCAAAGCTGTAGTCATTTAAAATAACCAATCCAATCATCCAGCTCTTGATTGTTTGATGTTCTTTCTGGCTTTACACTTTTGATTAAGAGGCTCAGCAAAGAGGTGAAGTTGCAGAATAGCAAAGGGTTCCTTGACCTAAAGAACTTGAAGTCAGCAGGTCACTTATAGTGACTGTGATTTATTGAACAATAAACACAGCCTCTCCAAACCCTTTTCTTTCCTCACTAGCCTATTTTTGCAGTCATCATATTCTTGTTCTGTGGATGCATGGACAGAACTTTCTGAAAGGTTATTCAGTATTGTATATCAAAAAGAAAGTATCCATGATTCTGCCTAACTGTAATAATGTATTTTAATAAACTGCGTTCTCAGAACTGGGACGAAGCAATAACAATAATCCATTAATTTTACAGACATTATTGAAGATTTTTAACATACTCTACTAAAACAAAGAAAAACACTGTATTTCATTTTGTTAAAAAATAAAACTTCAGCGGTGATGTTCTGTGAAATTTTAGTTGGAAGTTAAAAACATTTTTCCTTGTGTAACATTTTTTTGCCTAGGTCTTGTGCATAGCACAAGAACTACAGATTATAACAAGGAAGTATATGCATGGTGGGTTTTTTTGTTTGTTTGTTTGTTTGTTTTGTTTTTTTGTGCTAAAGTATCTTTTTCGGTTAGTAACACGAAAAACAAAATAACTGAAAGAAAAAGAGAAAGCAACAGGAAAAAAATCCTGATTGAATGGAAATGTATGTTTTCATTACTTTCAGTCTTGGAAATGTAGTATGATTTATAACAATTTTAAGAAATGGCTTTGAAGCACAAGAAAATAAATCACACTTTACTAAAGACCTAGGCCAGATTTAAGCAATCAAAATCTATGATGATTTTTGTACTATTTTTGTCTAACACATTTTTCTTAATAAGTGTCTCCTGTAGCATACAGTCTTGCTGATCTACGTAACTCATGGATGACAAGTACAAGCTCTCTCTCTGTGTCTGTATATGTACACATGCAGGCATTCATTCTCATTCTTTCTCTAATCTTTATTAAGTCTTTCTTCTTCTAAGGATCTAAATTTTTCATAAGTGAAAAGCAAATGGAAATGGGAGGGAGGAAGGTGATAAAGTTGAGTGTTCGTAAAAATAAGAGAGAAACTTTCTACCAGGAAATCGTACTGCCTAACTTTAATAGACTTCAGCAGAAGAACATGTGTATGTCACACATAATTTTTTCATTAAAATTACTTTTCAGATAAGTGCTTCATTTGTCTCAGGGTTCAACATACTGCATTTTGCCTTGCATTAAATCAAGGTAATCTTCCACATGATAGATCATCTGGCTGCTGTTCTTACACACAGTAGTACTTGGGACTTTTTGACAGTTTTTGCCCTACATTTAAAATTAAATGCTCTGTAAAGGAATGAAAAATAAGCCTGTTCTAACCAAAACCTTTCCAAGAGAGTCAAATAATTTCCATTCTTTTCCTAGAGGTTCCACCCAGCACACACTGCATTTGGGAGGGTCACTGCACCCTCCCTGGTCTGGGGGCTCTGCTGACACTCAGCAAGCTCCCATCCATAATGGATACCAAGTGGGCTGGAATCTTTCCTAAACCTGAAACTTGCAGAGGAACAGAAAGTACAGGAAGAGAAACCCCACATACTGCTTTCCATCCCAAACCTAACCACATTAAAAATGGGCTTACATACAGATAAATAAAGAATGCCTTCAAATGCCAATCATCTAACAAAGACAATGGTGTTTTCAGCAAGGAACTGTAACATTGCAAAGCTCCAGCTTTCTGTTTATTCGTTTACTTGGAACAGTGTTTTAAATGAAAGCAGCCTGGTGCAGAAGGCTGGTAATCTGGGGGCTGGCTCCACATTTCACGCTGTCTGGTCATTTGGGGACGGCTGTTTGTTTTCTGTGCCCACACAGGTCACTACAGATATGCAATGTCTGGGAGGAAATGTACCCACCACCAGTTTGGGGACCACTTGTATGACATAATTTATGTTCTTAATGCTCTTCCATTGTACCTCTGTGTTTCTAAAGGTTTAACACTGCTAGGAGTAAATGATTTCTTTCCACTACTGCTCAAAGTGCCAGAAGGCAGGAGAAATTTAAACACAACTAAGATCAACATTGAGAGTTTACTTGGCCTCCACATCTAGCAACATAGCCATAAATTTCTTAGGCTTCTTATTTAAGAATTTAAAAGGCTCTATAGACTTGGCAAGGTTTCTGTAACAATACCTCTTCTATACAGATTAGAAATGTTGGAATTCCCAAGGGCTGCACTTTGCATTGTATGATTGTATGTGGTCAGAGGGTCTTCGTGCAACCAAGCACTTTCCCATTTAGGTGCTATTTCACTGTTAACCACCGCAATGGTGACAACATGGAGACACCGAAAGCAGCAAGGCACAGCAGCGCTTCAGTTCTGAAGGCAATACTTGTAGGTGTGTTTTTGCTTAGGAGAAGTTTATTGTTGTTGTTGTTGTTGTTTTCTTTCTTTCTTTTTTTTTTTTTTTTTTTTTCCTGCTTAATCTTCAGATTCTTTTGTCTTTGGAGTTATTTTCACTCATTGTCTGCTTGGTACACACATCTAAGAGCCTTTTGACTGACCTTGCAAGACAAAGGGACACTGCCACTGACAGGAGGCAATGGAACCTCACTTCTGGTAGGATGTTTGGTGCTCGGAGGATCACGCAATTCACATCATGCTCTTGCTGGCCAGCACTGGCTGCAGCAGTTGGTCTCGCGCCTGTGTTGGTGCGGAGCTCAGCGCCCAAACACTGTGCAGTCACCACACTGCAAATCAATGCAATCTGTATTGCTGCACATCATACAACTAATGATGTTGTTCTGTGGTGTCTGTGGTAACAGGCAGCCTCTGTGGACGGCCAACTAACAACAGCAGGTTAATTCTATCAAAGAACTCTTTATTGCAGAAAGTCCTTGCAAGCTCCTTTATCCCCAGTTGGATTATGTTTTCCTCCTTAAAAAACACACACTGTGGTTGAAGTTAGTGAAGCGTTTTTCCTGGGTTGCGTATTATGCAACATAGAAAATATTTCTCAAAGGATCCACTATTGTTTGCTGCAAGTAGCTTAGCCCCCTAAAGAAAGATAATGCCAGGCATGTGGGCAGTACGAGGAGTGGTTCAGCAGTGCTATCAGCAAGCGAAACATCAGCAATGATTCTTTTTTACCCCCACAGAAGACAAAAGGAAAACTTGTACTAAATGTAGGTCAAGCTTATTATTGATATTACTAGAATTTTATAACCCCTTTTGATATTGTTATTTCAGTTTCTACTGGTGCACTCCTTGTGAGGAGCACAGTCCTGTAATTATTGGGGTGGTAATATATTTTTACCTATGGAACACAGAGGTTTAAAAGAATAACTAAAATCCCCAGTATTGCTCTTTTCCTCATCCCCCCCCCCCCCCCCCACGCTTTTAGTGAGGTGCAAGAGAAATACAAGCCATAGGGACATTTTTGTGATTATGTCCCCAGACTTCCTGAGGTCCAGATTCAATGAAAAGGTTCAAGCTACAGACACAGAAAAGCAAAAAATTGTCTAACAGCGTCCATTAATTTCTTTTGCCCCAGTGGCATTGACTTCAGTCTGAGCTTCATGAGTCATCATTTATGATCTCAGTAATTTACTGCAATGGGCATGAGATGTACCACAAAATCAATGAAAATGAAGGCAAATTCAGAACTAAGATCAGGGCCTGTAAGTCACTAATGTATGAAAATGATAGAGTGAGAACTGTTACATGGATTCTTTTTGGCCTCAACTGTCCACGGTATAACTTGCCTGAGTACAGTATGCATAGGTGTTACTGTACACAAATCAAGCTTCAGTCTCTGCTGAACCACCTGGCCTCCTTGGCACTTAAGGATGAACTGCAAATCAATTATGAAAATAGAGTTTAGTCCATATTTATGGGCTGAATGTCCCGATTAGCCAGGCTCTAGGGGACTTTCAGAACAGAAATACATTTCAGCTGCTTCTTTATGCATTTCTTCTTTCCTCTGTGAAATCCTCTTGATAATATCTGGTTCCCTGCAGATTCTTCAGAACACAGTATCCTGTGATACCATAAACACAACGAACTGAAGAGTAACACTGAAAGCCCCTGAATGTGTTATATCAATGAAAAGTGCATCCAGGAAATGCAGTATTTTACTGTGAAAATGAAGGCATATGCCCTCTGAACAGGATACCTCTACTCGCCATTCTGTAGAGTTGGTCTGGCATGATGTTTGGGCCTCATGTTCAGATAAACATAACAAGAAGTTAAATCATGAAAACCCCATGAAAATCATACATTAGAGGTGTTTCCTGATTTTCTCATTACAACAAACTGGTGATCAAAATAGAAACATCTTGGATTCATCATTAGTAACAGAAAATCAGCACCCATGAGGACAAGGACTTGTACATCTGCATCCCAATGGTGTTATTCATCTTGCCCAGGAAAGCTGTTCTCAAATAACCTCACTCCCTAATAAGGTTATTCTACTTGTTAAGGCTCATATACAGTAGGGAAGACAGAAGCAAAGGAATTAATTAGGAAGATAGAAACTTTTTTTTTTTTTTTTTTTTTTTTGGTAGCATTTTACTGTTTCTCTTGCTTTTATTTGCTGTCCAAACTGCACATAGCCCATTCAAACGTCATCCAGTGTGAAATCCACACATCCAGTGTGCCAGTGGTTTTTATCACTTTTCCAATCCTACTGTTCAGATTGGGTTCTGCTTACAGAATAAAACATGATACCAAGGAGGTGAAGGGAGCTAATGAACATACAAAGCTAACTCAAGAAAAGTGCTTGTTTCAGAAAAGGATAAGAATAGAAGACAATAAGAAATGGAAAGGATTTGGAGAATACCAATTAAAAGTGTGGGCAATGGGCTGGGAGAAAGTCCTTCTGCATGTGTGGAAAGAGTGAGAAATGTGCATAGGTAGAAAGCGAAAAGTTTGTAAAATTAACGTTAGAAGAAAAACATATAAAACCCAGTTCAAAGCTTTCATTAACTTGTTAGAGATTAAATTAGTTCTTTGGACCATGTAAGGGAAGTTGCTCTGCATGGCACATGCCATGGCTTAGAGCCCCATTCTCCATCTGGACCAAGGTTGTGGCTGGGGTGTGCAGAGATGGACAACCTAAAGGAAAGAGATGAAGAAGGCTAAAAGGGACCATGTGTGCCTGGACTGTAGCCTGTAGTCAGATGGGTCACTTCAGCACCCAGCCTGGGAGGTAGGGCATGTTCCCAGGTTCCCAAGGTTAGGCCGATTCTTAGCATCAGAAGGGGAAAGTGGAAAGTAAATAAGAACACTTGGAATTAGTAAAAGAAGAACATTAGAATAAGCAACGTTTTAATAAGTGAGCTCTTTTTCTTTTTAATCATCTGGGTGCCAGTTCTGTTATTATTATTAGGAATTAATTGCATCCTAAAGTCTATTGTAGTTTAAACGAAAGTGGATAAAACAGGGGAAAACTGAAAAACAAGTCCAGAGCAGAACAGTAAAGTTCTTAGGACAGAAAGAACTCACCACCCATTAGATTTTCCTGAAAGGTCCTCTTTTAGAAAAAAAAAAAAAAAAAAAAAAAAAAAAAAAGATTCCCACTGACTACACTGAGAGTTTAATGCACTCTCAGATTTAAGCAGCTGCACTTGGTTGTTGGTAACACAACAACATTTCCTGACTCAGTGCCTTTGGTCCACCTTGAAAACTATGTTGTGCTTCACAAAATCATCTGATAACCCCAACAGCAACATTTGATTTTTTCATAGTGCTGCAGCACTCTGAGGGATGCTTGGATTTATATTCTGTGCGCTAACTGTAAGATCTCTATCCAATATTTTAAGATTATTAGAGTATTTTCATAAGGGAAAACATGCTTTTGGCAAAAACACAACAAAACTTATCCTTTTGCCTTCACTCAAGGTTACTTTTCAAATAAATATGTTTGTTAAAGAAACTAAGAAAAAGAAAGAAAGAAAAATACTTTTTGAATATTTTCTTCCAAGTTTTGAGTAAAAAAAAAAAAAAAAAAAAAAAAGATAAAAGGGAGTGGAAACAAATTATAATCAATATACTTCATTTTGTACTGCAGAAAAGAAAATGACTCTGCTAAGAGACTATGCATAACTTTAAGCAATACCAGATGTGGTACAGAGAGAAGTATTAGCTACTACTCACAGTTTAGACTTTCTTTTAAGGCATTTAAGAACAGGTAAATTTGACAGGGGAAAGTGCTATGCCAGATAAATTCTGTTACTGAAGCAGAGTCTGACCTGTTAGAAAACAAGAATAACACAGGGCTCATGCAATTTGTAAAGCATCATGCTATCTTTTTGAATTATGATTCTGATCAAGAGCAATGTAGACATTACTTTTCTCACAGTTCTTTGGCCTAGCAAACAAGAAGCTTAATGCAGTTCCCTGAGGCTGTGACGGTGTTTGTTCACAATCACTCCTTCCTCAGCCCCAGCCAGACCTAGGGCGTGCTGTTTTGTCACCCATCCTTCTGACAGGCAGGACCCATAGAGCTGAGCCTGCAAGATGGAAATGTGGAGAAGGCACCTACCACAGCCAGGCTCCCAGAGGGCTCCTGCTGCCAACAGATCCCTTTTCTGGGTGCTGCAGTCCTATGCGACATGAGCAGTCCAGGAGCAACTGACTAGATGAATCTGCAGGCTCTTCGGAGACTCTTATGTGGTATTTGTTGTTTGTTTATTTGTTTTTTGTTTGTTTGTTTGCTGTTTTTCTTTTCACATCATGCTATATGAGCTGCCAGTTGCCATGTCATTGATGTAATCTTGGTCTGGAGACTATTCGTCTCTATCCATGTATTCTGCTTAACTTGGAAGTGCCAATTCAGAGCAAATGCTAAATTACAGCCTGTATTGTGTTGCATTATTCAGATAATATGCAATGGTCCTTAGTTCTCACCTCAGGTGAAAATCAGCTCAGATGGTGGTTAGCAGCTGCTTCAGATCTTTCTGAAATGCACACTACAGCAAGAATAAATAGCCATGGAAAGCTTTTTGTGTGCCTAGGTATACAGAGAGGTGCTGGAGTGTTGTCTCAAATCTAGTGTGATTCATCCAGACAAAACAAAACAACGGCAACCAGAAACACCCCCAAAGCAACCCTTTCCCCTTCCCCTAAATGGCAGACCTCTCTGGACACACTTTCCCCTTTTCACCAGTTTTAGAGTGTGTTATGAATACTACAAAAACAGACACCAGGGAACGATCCTTCACAGACAGGCAGACAGGCTAAATGAGGTAAGGCTGTTGCCAGCTGTAATTTTTCTGATGTGTGATCTGCGCAGTATATTCTAAAAAGCCAAAAATATCCACATGCTCTCAGAGGCTAGGTCAGACCTAGATGGAAGGCCAAGAAAACTCCGCAAGCTTCAACTTCAGAGCTGGCCAAGATAAGGGAGTTCAAGTTTATTCAGTCTCTAGTTCTCGCGTTTGGTTTCTTCAAAGCCCCTGTTTGCAGCTTCGTCATCTCTTCTGCAGACCCACAGCACCTGAAGCACTGGTGGGAGCCACAGCAGACTCCCTCTCTTTTAGGTAAATTGTGCCTGAGCTCAGCAAAGTCCCTCTCAGCTCTGGGCATGGAGAGTGGTATGAAGCTGCATGGCAATGCAGAATTAGAATAACTCAGCCATGGCAAGAGAACGTCTTTTGAAACCTGCTGTACGACTTCCCTCCATGCACCCGTCTGCTCTGGGGCTGGGGCTTCGCTCATCCTTAGTGGGACTGCGGACTCAGAGAGCTTCGCCAAGGCTGGACTTGCCTTGAAGTGCAAAGCCTTCTAAAGGTTCCTCTCATATTTCCTCTGCAATTTAAAAAATTCACCCCCATGCATTTTAATGCTGTTGCAGTGGGTCAGCAGCCCAACAAAACACATGAAATTCCACCAAATGTAACGAATTGGAGTCATCATTCCATACATACATATTTGTGACAGGCCTGCATTTGTGTGGTCCTGCTCATAGTCTGGGGAAAGTACTAAATAATTCCTGTGTATTCGCACCAGCTCCACTGCCGCCAGAATGTGTTTACCCATTGACCACTCCCAGTATGTTATGTAGACTGTATTTCTTTCAGGAGGTTAATTTCCTACCCTCTGTCTCACAAATATGTTTGAGTGGTGATTACTGAGTCACGTCACTAAAGGTGTTATCATCCTCCTCCTTCTCTATGGTTTTATTTAAAGAAACATGGAGATTTTTAGATGGGAAATCATATCTACGTGATATTCAAGAAATTCAGGCTGAAGCCTGCAATCCTCATTCAATCTTTATACTGGCACAGCTCTCACTGAGGTCAATGGGCATATAGCCTGAATAAAGACTAAAAGCTGTGAGACGTGGCCCACTGGGCAAATTACTAGCGATGAACAAATTAGTTTGGATAGACTAGCAATGAAACAAAATCCGTGCTCAGAACCTAGACTGAATCGGAGCCAGTCCTTAGCATTTAGCTGTGGGTATATACCTTTTGTGAATATTCATATTCACAGCTTGGGTCCCTCCTTCCTGGCCTCGGGCCTGGTGGGTTCCCGCAGCAGGCCTGTCTTCCACCGCAGCGGCCCCGTCGCAGGAGGAGGCTTCCTCCCTGCAGGAGCTCATACAGGCTGTGCTGGGACATGAACAAGGCGGCTCAAAATGGTGATTTATTATTATTATCATCATCATCTTTGTTATTGTTATTATTACTACTACTACTACTACTACTACTATTATTATTATTATTATTATTATTATTATTATTATTATTATTATTATTATTATTATTATTATTATACACACACACATATATATATATACTTTTAGTGAGTCCCAGAACAAACAAATGTTTGGATTTCTGGTAAGTGGTGACTGAAGAGCACATCTCTTCCCATTGCTGCTTCACTTTTCTGTTGATCCTCAGATCTGTTCGCACAGCTCTGCCTTGTGCCCAAGAGATGCCATCTCCCAGGCCCTACCCCTCTGCAACTTGCTGCCTTGGGCAGAAAGTTTGCTTTCTTCTCAGCCTGGGCAAGGGAGGGAGCTCTTCCCTCTGAATCTGGGGGAGAGGAAAGCTGTGGTGAAACATTGCCAGAGTGAGGTCTGGGGAGCTTTTTCTGGTTAATGCAGCACACGAACTCTGCTTTGCTTTTTGCCCTCATCTCATGTGTTTTCAGGAGGATGTGTCTCTGTCCCCAGGGGCTTACCATAACTCTAAAGTGGAGGATCAAACCCTGAAACCTTTATCCATGAGTGTTTGCCTCTGTGACTGAAACCTGACCTGGGACTGAAGTGTGATTATGCTGGGAGCAGGACAGCAGGATTTTTCTGCAAAGACTAAAGTTTGGATGAAATCTTGTTGCTGTGAGATGTTCAGTTTTATTTTGTGACCAAAAATATTTACGTAAACTACAGAAAATGTATCTGACCTGTGGGTATTTAGAAAATATGAATCCTTGAGAGTTTGTTTTTTTCATTCTTGCTAAGTGGTAGAGTATGCTTAGTGTGTGTGCTACCTAATAATAAGACCTCCTCAGCTCATTTCTACTCTCTGCTGGTGGAGCAAAAGCACAGCAGATCATTTATACAATTTCTAGTTGGAAAACTTCGTTTAAAAGTCTGATTTTGTGGTTGAGTGACTGGAAAACAGTCATTAATATTTTTGAAGGTATTGAAGACATGTATCATAAATTTGATCTTCAGATATTATGGATGTTTGGTGATAAAATTTAAAAATAAATAATATAGCATCTCCTCCAGATTATTTAAACTGCACAGGCAAATGTACCTGCTATATATTAACACTGTCAGCCACCTAGGCATTACAGTGGATTTTTAATGTGTTTCATCAAAACACTTAAAGGCACTTTTTAAAATATATGACCCACTAAATAAAAAAACATAAGACGTAATCTTCAAGGCACACTGATTAATGCAAAATTGACTTGAACAAATGCAGCTTATGGCCATAGTCCAGGAAGCTCTCTTGGTGCTAAAGAGTTTCATACAATAGTTTTCCATTTTCAAAATCACATCAATTTTTACTTACAACATTTTGAAAACAGGTACAGCAACTTTCAATCAACTGCCCAGCAATAATTTAAAATCCCTTACCGTTAAATTGTAAAAGTTTGAGTCATGTGTAGAGGACAATGCTTTAGAGAGCTGATTTCCTGACTGTCATCACCCCCAGAGCTGTCAGCTGCTGTGCAGTATTGCTTGTATGGACATAGAGATGGAGTGGAACAAATTATTCATTGCAAATAAGTTATATGATGAATTTCTCTCTTTTTCTCTCTCTTTCTCTTTTTTTCCCCCTGTCCATGGACCAATACCGATTTCTCCAGATATCTTCTTGACAGATAGCCACAAAGTATTTATGCAAGCAGGATCCATAGTAGGATTTGTGCATGAGCCATGCATGATGTCTATGGATACTAAATGAGTATATAATAGTAATCAAGCCATAGCAGATAGTCTATGCCTTAACTGCAACGTAAAACTTTGAGGACAATGTCTGTAATCCCTTTCTGTTACTATTTCCTGCATTTAGTCTTTGAATTTCTGTAATTAGAAGTAGACAACTATCCAACAGATAGAGCACAAGAAGATATAATCACTGTCATTATATCTACAGCAAGGATTTAAACTGCAATGAGCTTAGCTATCATACATATGATGGGAAATTAAAACCAAATCTTTCCCCCAAAATACCTTAATGTGATCAGACAGTGTGATTAGATATGTGCCCTAGGTAATAAGTCTGTCTACACCAACTACATATTGCAGTTGTGGGACACACTGAGAAAGTAAAAAAGGAAGTGAGAAGAGAGACTGCATTGTTTTTAAAGAATATTGTTTTTATTTTATTTTATTTTATTTTATTTTATTTTATTTTATTTTATTTTATTTTATTTTATTTTATTTTATTTTATTTTATGTACTTTATTTATTTTTTATTATTTTTTTATTATTTTTTTATCCTTCTATTTTATTTTAATGTCCTTGGAATGCTGACCTGAGCCTGTATGGATAAAACAGAGCACTTTTTCCTGGCTTATGCGGCCTCCCCTCCGTGCCCAGCCATGCCAGTGGGGTGAGTTGTGATCAGTCAGCGCAGATATCACCAGCACGCCTGCAGGCTGCAGCTCAGTGTCAGGTGGGACTCAGCCAGGAGTGGCAATCCACTTCTGGTCTCTACTCAGAAAGAAAAAAGATAGCTAAGATGGGAAATTAAGACACCTGCTCTGTCTGTTGGCTGCAGCCTGACAGCTGCACAATGCGATGACAGCCGTGCAAGTGCTTCACAGGATGCTGTTCTTCTTGCCAAGCCAGCAAGCAGACCGTTCTGTGTACGTACTGCTCATGATGCTCTTTCCAGAGGCTCTGGGAATGCCAGAGGAGCTTGAAGTGCAGTTATCCTCGCCACCCAACCTCTTGCCCTTCTGCTCCTTGGGAGGAGATGGAGCCAGATGAAGACCTCCCTCTCACAGCTCCTTGGAGTTCTTGGCTGCCTGGTGACCTGCCGGTGGAAATCGGAGATGGGCAACATGGAGGTGTTATTTGAGGCACCTCACCCATAAGTGGATCAAAAAGCATTAAAGCTCTCATGAAAGAGTTCACCGCATACAAAGAAAAGAAAAACAGGAAATGAAAAGAGAAGCAAAGAGAATAAAAGTTCAGACAAAGTTTTCAGGGTTCCAACATCAATATTCTTTTTATAAGACAAAAAATTTGAGCCATTTTTTATGAAAAGAAAAGCCTGTTTTATTGACTGATGAAAGCTTTATGATAGCTCTATGATCTGGTCTATAATTTCTAAATTGTTCCTGAACTTCTCCCTCCAGAGTATCTGATGGCAGCCCTGGGAAATGGCAGCCTCACAGTCTAACAATGTCACAGCCATCCCCACCCCTCTAGAAGAGGAGTCAGGTCATGGCCATGTTTGTGTCTTGCTCATTTGCCTTCTACCAAATACCTGGCATAGGAAAAAGTACAGTCAGCAGGATGTTTAGCAGAGCCTTTGCCAAACAGGAATGACCTTGCTGAAATTAATACCTCTCAGTAATCACTGCAGCACTGCTGTAGAGGCAGGTCTTCTATCCACATGAGGACTTCAGATGAGGAAAGATGGACACTGTAGGGACAGAGCAGGTGAACATCTCTAAGACAAGGTTTGAGATCATGCTTAGAAATGGCTAACACTTTCCATGATCAAAGCGAAGTACACACAGTTGGAGCTAATCAGAGGCATTACCTTGTGAAACAGAGTCTCCAGATGTGGGTATTTAAGCAATTTCAAAAATGAAACTGACTATGTTAAGACCCATGGAAAGACATCATGTGTAAATAGCATATATGGTGGGAGTACAGCAGCCCACAGGGTTCCCATGTCTGAGGAGTAGGGAAGCTTAAAACCTAATCTTTAAGTCTATAACGAAAGTCTTCCCACTGGGTCAGGTCTTTCAAAAAACACAGAGTAAGGACATTTTCTACTTCACAGTGATTCAAAGCTGCCTCTTGGGGCCACTGCAATAAACTGGAAGAACAGTTGCACACATCATGAACTTGGTAGTGGGTGGGAACCAAGGGCCATCCCATCAAAATCCCCTCTTCAGCTGTACTGGATCACAAGAGCTGAGTGCTGAAGCTGATGCAAGAGCTACAAAGCTGCTCCTTGTACAAGCTACGTGGTTTAGATCCCCCCTCTGCCATGATATACATACGTTTCCAGATAAATGACACGGAGGTTCCCACATGGCTTCAACAAAATGTGTAGGGGGAAGAGAAGACAGAGATGATATATTTTCCTGCATTTTCTGCTAATAAGTCTCCCATCTATGGGAAAACATTAAGATGTTTTTCTGCATGCATGATGTGAGAATGAACATGTCTCTCCTCATACTGAATACTTGGTGTTGGCACAGTAGAAATTAGGTGTGTCTCCTCTTTATTGCAGTGCTGTATACCTTTTTTTTTTTTTTTTTTTCTTTCTTTTTTGGTAATTTCTGAGTTCTGGGCTTTTCACTTGTGGAAACTGGTAATGCTATGCATATCCTGCCCGTTATTTTATTCAGGCCTCCTTACATGGAGGTGTCTTAATGAGTGCATGCAACACGAGAACTACGGCAGAGGACCTCCGCGGGCACTTGCCAGCTCAAACACCAGTCGATCCAGACCAAATAAAGCTGCTCTGCAGCATCTTGAACTGTATGATGCACTTAGAAAACAAGACACGTTTCCTTTGAGAAAGGAGTTGACAAAGGGTGTGCGATTCCTGAGAGCCCAGGGTGTCTGTGGGGCAAGGCTCGTGCCAGGGTGCTGAAGCGCGCTCCAGGTGGGATGAGGGTGGAAAGCATCCTGTCTCCTTCCACCACCCGAGGGGAGCACTGCTCTGAGGGATGCAGGGCAGTGGCAGGGCCATACTGCTGAAAAAGATCAGTTCCCTGTTCCCTGCTATGCATGCACTGTGCCCACTGCTCCACACTGCCCTTGTCTCCCTGTGCTCAGCAACGGGAGCAGCCGTCAGCTAGGCAGGGGTTTCGCTGTTTTCCAGAGTCTGTGTTACCTTTCAGTTTATAAACCAGTTTTCATTCTGATGTAGGACTAAAGGCATGGGTTACAAACTGTTTCAGTGTGGCTTGATAAGTGTGCAGGATGCTTCATGCACTAAAGATAGCAGTTTTGGAGCTGCCTCCCAGCTTGGCTTGGGTTGCAGCTGAGACATGCTTATGTTCGCTATTTCAGTGGGGAAAAATGAGCTGGAAGTAGCTGAACTTATATAATGTTTTTCTTTCCTTTCCCTGCCCCCCCTTCCCTCCAAACCTTACATTCTTTTGTGTTGTTCAAGTTCCCCAGTGCTTTATATGAGAATTCAGAAGTCTGGTTCTCTGGAAACAATTGTTATGTCAGCTGACATTAACACAGCAAGCACTTTAACTATTTTTCCAACATATCCATCAAGTGCAATGGCCAAAGCATTAATTCTCATTACACTTCAACAAAGTTTCTCATTTTCCTCTAATTCTGTCACCAGACTGCCTCCATGCAAGATTGCTTTAAAAATATATCAAATCATTTAACTAAAAGGACTTTGGGAAGATTTTTTTTTTTAGTGGGCTTGTGCCTATGCATTTCTGAATGTGCTAGGCCATTTATGGCACAAATTTAAGGCCCTTGTCTCCTAACTTAACAAAACCCATGTATGTTTTAAATCAACTGAAAAATGCAAAGCTATATAGTGCCATTACCATCTTGGAAACTAGGGATAACACTCCAGGATCATCAGAAAATACATAGGAAAAAATAGAGATGAATTCAGCTGTGGTAGGATTAAGATTTTGTTACTGACTACAAGCACTGGGTTGCGTGTTTTGTCCCTAAATATTCATCAGCCAGCTCTAGAAGTCTCAATTCTGAATATTTGCTGTGGATGTTGTACAGGAAAGTGCAAAAATAAAAATAGACAGGATATTACTTTGCTTTAGTCATAACCAAACACAGATATGTGTCATTTCATACTGAAGATGTGCTTGTCTGGTGTTTGAGAGCTCCAGTGTTCAGAGCACAGACGGTGGTGTAACTGGAAAGAGCTAAGGCCACAGTGCATATAAAATCCACTAATAAATAATGAATATCCACTATAGGATATCATGGCTTCTATGGGCAGAGACTTAAATATATATATATATATATATATATATATATATATATATATAGTACTGATAGTACTGACACTAGTCTCAGACACTATTAAAACACTGATAAATGTTGCCATTTTAGAACCATGATTGTGGTGAGCATGGTCTATGCTTACTTTTTAAATGAAGCATGCGGCCCCATCAGACTGCACAAATGGCATTTTTACCTTTAAATATCACCCTAAAAACACATGTAAGAACTGAGTTAAAGGAAGTAAGACACTGGTGCATGCCACTAGATTTGTCTGGAGAGAAGAATCACACCAGATTAACTCCCATGTCTTTTCTGAGTGCGCTGAAGATTTATAAAATAAATTCCCACCCACATTAACAGAGGTTAGTATAGGTAATTGGCCTTGTAAATCAAGAACAGAATAGACCCTATAATGTATAGTATTTTGAGGTATTTATCACTTTGCTGAGGCAGACAGGATTTGAGCATGTAAATCCTAGTAATGGTAATAGTAATTCTCCGTCGCAGTGCCTGCAGTGGGGTGAGAGCACCCCTCAGCTCCTGGGAGAGCTGTCCATCTCCCCCACAGCCCAGCACCTCTCAGGTCATGGGCTCTGAAGCACTTTCTAGTGGTCCGCAGAGACTTGCACAAATAGGGCAATGCACTACTCCGGGTTGCATCGTCTCTTGCGTTACTGCTGTGAGAGCACACCTAATTCTCTGTGTTTTTTGACCCACTCACTATTTTCTCTAGACTTCCTAGCTCTGCAGGACTTTCTTTCCTAAGAAGAATGCATGTTTAAGTTATTCTGAATTCAATCCCATATCATGACAGAAAAATGACATAAACCATGGCTGAATATATTTTCAGAAAATTTCAAAACATTTGGAGTGGGAGAAGAAAAAAAATAATCCTGAGGTAAATGGCATGTTAAAGTCACCATTCTGCTAATATATTCCAGAAATGTGCAATGACTTTAAGAATACATTGCAACCTTCAGATAACCATTAATGCGTGTAAGTGTTCTGCAGGAAAAAAGACATTCTGTGTTATCTGCAAAAAGTCCTCCAGAGTAAGACTCCATATCTCCAGGTATTTCTTTTAAAGGGGAACGGTTTAATAAAAACAACAAAGCTAGAAACCAAGAACATTAACTTTCACTTTGCCTAGCTACATGCTAGTACTCTTGCTGTAATTATAACACAGAGGTCATTCCAAAGGAATTACCAGCCTTCAAATGATATGAGACAATTATTCTCCAGGGAGTCAGACAAATTTGTAAGACAAATACAGTTGAAATTTCAGACATCAATCTCTTTTTTACCATAGCATGGGAACAAGGGAGCTGTGAATGTAATTTTACCCTAAGGCCCAACAAATGATCGCATTAAAATGATTTAAAAAAAAAAAAAAAAAAAAGAAAGAAAAAGAAAGAAAAAGACTTTACATCTATTATAACTCAGAAGTGAATGTAGCATTTGATTTTCTAAGGCTTCCTGCAAATAAAGGCACTCAGTAGCATCTGCAAAATGAATCGTTGTGGGTGGGGGTGTGCTTGCTATGCAGGTGCTTTTGCTCCACTGCTATCTGCTGCCTGCTCCTTCTTGCACTGGTGCCAGGTTGCCAGCCAGTGCCCGCAGAGGTGCAGCCAGGGCTTCGCCTGCCCCAGTGCTCCCCGAAAAGAAAGGAGCTCAGCTTCACATTGCCTCTTTTCAGCAGAACCGCCTGCCTCGGGTCCGTCCCTCTCTTGTGCTCACACAGTCATGCCCGTTTTGATTTAAGCCGACTACTTATGTGAGCTGAGCGGGATTTAGCCCAGTGTGTGTGTTACAGTCAAAGTGGTGAAGTGGAAAATGGATATTAAGGAACTGCTCCTTGGCTAAGATTTGATTTACAGAAACCTATAACAGTCTCATTCTTCAGATAAGTGCATTTCTCCAACTGCTATTACTCAAGAAAACAGGCTCCTTAGAAATCTTTACAGCCGACACATTGCAATGTGACCTTGCACCACTTGGCAATGCAACTCTGCGTGTTTTTATTGTATTTAAATAATTATTTTTTTTTTCATTTGTATGAGGAAGTCAAGCTGTAGCTCTGGCATCATTCTTGCATTGCATGTGTATGATGGCCACATATGCCCATGTAGGTCCTGGGTTTCTGCAGAGGGAACAAGGAGTGTGTGTGTGCTTGTGTGGGGAGGGCACATCTGTTTGTGCACATTCTTGCATCCCTTTTTTTCCCAAGGATGGATTCCTGTCCCTGTGACACCTCCCATCAACTGCTGACTAAATGATCTTGTTAGGTATAGCCTGTGCAAATATTTTGGCCTACCTGCTGACTTCCATTGATTGTATGAGAATGCTTCCCAAATGGAAGTTGACAAATTAATGAGAAATGCAAACACATCCTGGTTTAAATGAGTGCAAAGCAGTGCGGTGCCTCTCTGATTGATGGGGATGATTGACTGGAGAGCTGTGCAATTGACCTTCTTTGGTACTTTGGGTGGGGAAAGTGCTTGAAACGTCATGTTTCCGTTTACTAGACCAAAGCATCTCAATCTACCCCCACGAAGCTCTGCTAAGGTACAGTAACTTTCCCAAGAGGCCTAATGAATTGTTAGGAAAAAATAGAAAACCCTCATGATGAATGATAGGCATCTCAAAGTTGCCATGTGATGTCTCACCAACAAACACTTTGTCCACCTTACTGTGGGAACACTTCAAATGCCCCAGAAGTTTCCCAGAAGCATAAGAAGTTATGAGTCCCTGATGCTACATAGTTTCCTAAGTTAGCTTTAAATTAATATGCTGTTGTATTATTAGACAAGCAAAAATGGAGTTACACAAGCCAGAAAGAAAAAAAAAAAAAAAAAAAAGAAAAAAAAAAAGAAAAAAAAATAGCAGAAATGCATATATACATGTTTTGTATGCACATATATAACTTATCTGACTCAAGCTATTCTTACCCTTAGACAAAAGTGGCAAATCTTTCATCATTTGCCTCTTGCCTGCATTGTGTTTAGAGGGCACAGGAAGCCCCATTTGCTGACTTTGGTGCCGATATACTAAACCACCTTGAGGGCTGGGAGCAAACCAGCAGACTCCTCGTGTCTGAAAGAAAGGCAAAATGGAAACTGAGTGTCACAGTATGGTCATGACTGAACACATGGAGGCAGCTCAGGGACATATCCCATATAGTCCACAGATGATAACATAAAGTTGTATGGAGACTCCTATGTATGCAAAACAAAACACCCCACCTCATCAAAATTCTCTTGCTCATGACAAGTAAATTGCAAGTTTAATATCAAAATCTGTGTTATGCCTCTTTGTTGCCCTGATTAGGAGGGATAGTTTCTTGTAAACGTGGGGGAAATCTTTGTCCCTCCTTCTTTCCGTCATTTGATTTTGGAGAATCCTAACTTGTATATCTATGACTTTTGTGAATGTTTTCTGACACCTTTTACTTCATTCATATGAAATCCTCATTTGATGTCTGTATGCAAATTACCTAACAGCTCTGAGTTACTGGAAACTTCAGTTTTACAATAATCAGAATGACTTATATCCATAAGGACTCCAGAATATGGTAGAAAGCAAAGCTGTTTAAAGTGACTGATTTATTTTTCTGATGGAAATAGAGGAAAAACTACACAGAGCCATTGAAAGGCTGTTTTCACTGTACAAACAGATGCAAGGATTGCTGCACTTGGATCAAGGGCATACCTAACCCATAGTCAACCCAACAGTTTAATTTTCAGAACTTGGCTCCCAGTTTTGGAAGCATGAGATCAAGCCAAGATACATCACCAGTAAAAGGCTGGAGCACAAAACCAGTGTTGAATTACAGAACCCAGAAGGTTTACAGAAGTGTTTAGTGAAAATTGTTTGCAAATGGGGTTATGAAAGTTTTCTGCCTCTAGCTGCTTCAGGATCTGGCCCTGTCAGAAGAGCTGAAGAGCTCCCTTCCCATCATCCTAGTGGAGATACGGAGGATCTGCATGACTGCAGGCAAAATGCTCACTGCCCAAATTAAGCATGAGAGAAGATCCAGAAGATGTGCTCTAGCCAAGGTGAGTGTTCTGCCACCAAAGAGGTTACTGGGCTCCATCCAGGCATAGCTGGATGAAATGTAGAGCCCTTTGATACACAGAAGTGAGGCTATGTAATCTAATGGCCCCTTCTGTACTCAGATATTTGACCCAAATAGGCATATTTAATGCTTTTTTTTTATTCTTTTTTTTTTTTTTTTTCTCCCCCCCCCCCCTTTTTTTTTTCGTCTGTTTATCAGATGGACTGTTAACTGGAACAGTTCTATGTGGAATAGATATAAACTATGAACACAGAATTTTGCCCTGAGCAAAGCAGATTTGTATTTGATTTCTCAGCTTTGTTCTCGTATCTGATATCCATTTAAAAGAATTTCATGGGACCTGCAGGAATTGTGCTAATCAATGGGCAGTAAATTTATGGTTTTAAACAGCTTTGTTGTCCCTGAACCCAGTGCAGTCATCACTTACGTCAGGACTTGCACAGGAGTGGTTTTGGCTCTGCCTCTGTTTCAGGAGAGCCCTGGAAGTAGGTTGCTATTGTTAAAGTATGTTTGTTGCAGAGTAGAACAGAAATGCATATACCCAGCAGGATAAGCAGCTCCTAGAGGTCATGGGGAAACATATTTGCATCTCATTTAGATGTGCTTATTTCTATTCACAGAAGTAGGGGCAAGTGATTTTTAAGGAAACTGGCTTGTAACAGCAGCTGCTGATTTTTGATTGCCATTTCCTTCCTTCCTTCCTTCCTTCCTTCCTTCCTTCCTTCCTTCCTTCCTTCCTTCCTTCCTTCCTTCCTTCCTTCCTTCCTTCCTTCCTTCCTTCCTTCCTTCCTTCCTTCCTTCCTTCCTTCCTTCCTTCCTTCCTTCCTTCCTTCCCTCCCTCCCTCCCTTCTCTTTCTTTTTTCCTTCTTCTCTTTTTGCCTTCTTCCCTTCTTTCTTTCCTTATTTCCTTCTTTCTTCTTCTCTCTTTTTTTTTTTTTTCCCCCACCTGGTGGAATTTTTTGGAGATTTTCCTCTTCTTGCTATAGTCACCGAACTCATGCATTTAGTTTAGACAGGGAGAAATGCACTCTTAAAAACCTACTCCTTCCTTCTAATGAAAGCCTGAGTTTGGTGCTGTATCTAACATTCACAACAGCACATTCACCATGCTGTGAAAACAGAGACCTTATTAACCGTGGAGGAGGTACCTTCTGCCAGAAGTCTCCAGGGAGACTCTCAGAAGTGCTGACATGGCTCAGATCAAGGGTTTTCTATGAGAATTTCTTAAAATAACTCGAGAATCTCTGAAATCTTTCAGCTGGGTCCCTTTGGCTGTGACAGCTATTGTGCCAGCAGGAATTATTGCATATGTCTTATTTTTCTCCTCTGCATTTGCTCTGCTAGGCCTGTTTAACACCTGTTTGCTTCCCATCGTGATGATCCTTGGACCCAAGTTAGCAGAGGGAGACCTTGCTGTACCAACAGCAATGCAATAGGATTTCTAATTTTTTCCTGCTGCAAGTCTGAACACTGTGCTGACAAAAGGCAATGTGTGGCTCCAGATATGTAAAATGAAATCTTTTTTGTATCCATGGAGCACTATGGAGAGAGGTGCTGCAGGCACCCTGCCAGTTTGACTTATTGGGATTTTATCCTATTCTTCCCATCTTATTTTCCTGAAATTCTCTGCAAGGCACCAAACCAATAATAGAGTCTCAGGTGCAGATATCTGTACTTCTCCCACGTGACGAAGCACTACCTAGGCTGGCAGTGTAAGGCAGCCTGTCATCTATCAGCAGCAAGGCTGGCATTGCTTGGAGGGATGTAAAACACTGAGTGCCGTGTTTCATGCTAAGCTAGGTCTGCAAATGATAATATTTTCACCAAGAGTGACACCAAAGTATCTCAGGCTTTTTCCACTGACCACAATCTAAATGGGCTTTCCAAGAACTGAAACAGGAGCCTGTAAGGAGTCAGCTCCCAAGCTGTAGACCTGACCCTGACTTCTGCTGTAGTCCGAGAAGTCATTTAGCCACTCAGCCTCCACTCCTCTGCTGTAAAAACACCTCCTCTGACACCAGGCAGGCTGGAAATAGGCAGCAGGGTGAACAGTGCTCTGCCAGCATGAAGGAGCTGCAGGGGGGCTTTGGAAACCCAGCCCCAGCTGGGGCTGCTCTGCGGCAGCCTCAGCATCACTCCAGCGTGGGGTTTTTAGGGAGAAGGTGCAAGGAAGCCACTACTAATCACTTCCCGCCCTGGGCACACAGTGTCTGGCTGAGGAGTTAAAACTCAAGGCAGGAGCACCTTTCCACATGAGTAATCCATGCAGAGATGCGTCCGACAACCTCTTAAAGCTGAAACCTTTCAGCCTAGCAAAGAATAAATGAGACTGCTCCAGTAACGCTCCCTGTGTTTAGAGCCAGCTGTGCACTTAAGTGCTTTCCTAAGTAATGGGTCTTAAGGAGACTGATAGTGGTTAAAAGAGCCTCTTGCCGCTCACGAGCATATTCTGCTAGCACGGTATCTCTTCCCTTCTTGAAAAAAAGGGAAATGTTTAATATTAAATGGAAGCTAGGTTTAAACTTCAGTGACAGGCTGACCAGCTGCCTGCTGTTTCGTGCTTTAAAACAATTTGCATGCTTACCTGCAGTCCTATTTTTTAAAATTGATTCTTTCCTAAAGGTATTCCCCACTCCCCCACCTCCTTTCTCTGCTCTGATTAACAATCATAGCATGATCTCATCAGGCCCCGACAAGTATTGATGGTCTGTAGTATCATGAGGCTAATAAAGTGTGTTACCCAGTATTTTCTGGTGACACATAAAAAATTCCCTCTTGGAAGGTGCAGGAGGCAGAATATAACATATAACATAACATAACATAACATAACATAACATAACATAACATAACATAACATAACATAACATAACATAACATGTATATATTATATAATATTATACGTAAGGTTATATTAATGTTATATATAATATTATATATAATATAACACAAATGCCACCAGCACAGCAGCACGGGGCAGTGGAGAGACAGGGTCAGGGCGAGGCAGGGAGTGGGGAGGAGGACCCTGCTGCCTCTGCAGCTGTGGTGGGGCTGGTGGTGGGATCAGGGGCGTGCTTGGTTGGAGAATGAAAGCCCCAGGTGTTGCTGTGCACCCATGCTGGAGCACTCCAAAAGCAGCACACTGTGTGCACCACAGTCCTAGCACAGGAGCATGACGTCCAGTCTTTGCCCTGTGAGTCCATGGTTTTGGCAAGGATGGATGCAAATGATCATTGAGCACTTAGTCAGTTAGCACACCTCCACTTTACAACTGTGCCCTGAGTGTGTGCCAGACATCCAGCAACAAGGCTGAAATGACCACCTTACTCCTGCTGCACAGAGCCCACTCCTGGCCATGGCAGGGCACAAGTGTAAAGCCTGGCAAGGCCTGGCATGCTTGGTAGAGCAGCATCAGCTGGCTGCTGGAAGCGAAGCCCCAGTCCTGGTTCTGCTGCTTCCCCTGATCCCCGGGAGCACTCTGCTGCCTCTGTGGGGCAGGGTGGAGGGGTAGCCCCCAGGGCTGGGGTGAGCATCCCTGGGCAATGCACTTGAGGGTGGCATGTGGGGTCCTGTGGCTACCCTTTGCAGCCTCTCCTCCCTTCCCTCATTTGTGAGTGTTGACAAAGTGTGCCAATCCCAAAACTCCTGCTCATGAGTGGAAGGCAGAGAGCCACAATGCAGGGTCTTTCTGGGGCTACTCTTTTAATAGAAGAAGGGAGAAAAAAAATCCAACTAGAGGTGTAACAACAAAGAAAATCCCTTTTCTAGCTATCAAGTCCTCTTTCCCCAACCTCTGTGAATGTCTCACCTCCTTCACAGGCTCCAAATATAAACTTTGCTCAGCACACTCAGGGTAATCTTTTCACATCATAAAACTTATAATCCTCCTAAAGTGGTTTCCTAGGGTTTGAGGTATGATGCACTTATCAAATAACTGAAACAAATAAATCAGCTTATTTAGGCTGTGGTCGGTGCGTGTGTATCTCTGTGTACGCAGGGAGGAAGCCAGCGCCATACCAGCATTTGTATACATTACCAACAAAGCTGTCTGTGACAAGCTGTCCTCTGCACAACTAAATATTTAGCTGTGTATCATAAGTAACTTCTTAAGTGATTAAGGCAAGAGGGTGCTCTGCATCCACGCCAGCGCAGGGCGACGGGGCGGCACGGCCAGGCAGGCAGGAGGGTGCTCCTGGGGACTGCAGGGCATGTGGCCTCGGTGGCTGCCCAACACCGCCCGCCTCTGCCTCCAAGCTGGCTCCGACCAGGGTCCACGCGGCTGTCTTGAATATTTGTACAGAGTTCAAGTTTTCAAACATTTGTTGCTAGCTTTTATTGGTGTTAGAGCAAGGTTTATTTTTAACCGGGACTGTATTTATGGATTCCCGCAGCTGCATATTTTTTGCATGCGCAAAATTAAACCAATAAAGCAATTTCGTATTTAAGAACTATAGAATCTGTGCTTCCCATTTGCTATAAAATCATTGTTAATAATCTCAAAGCCCATCAGCTTATAAAGATCAACTTTAAACAACAACAAGCTAAAAATGTTATCCTAAGTTTGCTCCCTGTATGTTTTCCTGCCTGTACAGTAAATGTTTCTTTAGCATCCTTACACCACCAGAACTGAACTCACCTAAAATGCTGGGGTTGCCAGGGTATAGGTATGTCCATAACTGAGTATATTGGGTATTTTACTTAGGTAAACAGAGAAGGAAACCAGCCTGCCCTAGGGACAGGGTCAGTGTTGGCGTGTGGGGCTCCCCCCTCCTCCTGCTGCATTCTGCCTGCTCCCCGCAGCTCTCTGTGCCTGGCTTTTGCTCTCAGGGAGAAGTTTCACTTCTTCTTTACTGCGAGGTGGAAACTTCAGAGGCAGTCAGAGCCATTTTCATGTCAGTGTCAATTCTGTTTCAGCATGGGGACAGGCAGAGGGGCCCGACAGCCTCTGTCCCACCGTGACGGCACCTGGTGCGTGAGGATGGTGGCTGCCCAGCGCACCCTCCCAGCTCCCAGAGGCCCCCTCCCACTCCTGCACCTCGCCAGCCCTCCCTTGGCTGCCTCAACCACCACCAAAGGGCAGGGACCCCTCAGCCACTGCCGAAAATGCCCTCAGCCTGCAGCAGTGCCCAGGCTGCCCCAGGGTTTGGCAGCGGCTCCTGTGGGGAGTGCAGCCAGGGTGAGCTGGGCCTGGTCAGAAACCCAGCCCTGCCTCTTCCTGTCAGAGGGATAAGTTAGGTACACCCAGGTGCTACAGAAATAAACACATAAGTAAAAACAATTAAATTAAAACAACAACAACTACAAATGCCAGGAGTTATTTGTATTGCTCTGGTTTCAGTGGCATGGACAAACTTTTAAAAACCTTGTTTCCGTGAACCATTTCTTGGAGATTTTGTTACTTGCATCTGGGAGAGCAGAGTTGAGGAAGACAGTAGCACTGTCATCTTCTTTTCTAGAATATATTGGGTTAATAAGAAAATTAAAGCTCAAATAAATATTCACCAGAAAGTAATTTCAGTCTGTCATGGAAATAATCTACATTTATAAGTTATCTAAAGTAAAGTGAGCCATACTAGCCTCCAGCAGCTCTGAAACCATTATGAATTATTGAATAAGTCATCTTTTTTTTATCGTTATTGACATAATAAATATATTTGCTTCAAAACATCCACAGCTGCGTAGGCACGGAAGAATTTATGAGCCTGTGCTCTTTACAGCACTGTTTTACAGGGCACTGTCAGCTGTGGAGGGGAAATGGAGAGAGAGAAGGAGGTTTCACCTCCGATGTTCTTGCCAGCAGATGTGGTACTTCAGCCACTTCATCTCTGCAGGCTCTTTTCTTCATGGGCCACAAAATCAAATCAAATCAAATAAAATAATAAATAACAAGGTGCCAAAAATGCCTGTATTTATTTTTTTGGTAATGGTTAATTGTTGGGCCACTATGAAATTTGGTCTTTCAAACTGAAATAATTCTTTTTGATAATGCAGAGCAGCTTAGGCTTTAAGATGCCACCAGACCAGCTCTGGAAGCCATAAAAAAATCAGAAGCCTTGGGACTGATGTCTACTGTCAGAGATATGTCAGGCAGCCTAGAAAATCTTCGCATGCAGCAGCTGGGGAGGTGGATGGTGCCTGCAGCCTCAGCAGAAACTGCCACTGCCAGAGGCATCGGATGGGATCTCCAGTGTCATGGCATGTGTTTCCCCAGAGGAAGATCTGCCTGAATTGCATCAAAATGTTAGGGGAACAGAAATATGGCAATGGGAATTGTTGTGTGCAAGAGTGTGCCCACAAAATAGAAAGTCAATTCAGTCCTGACTGGGCACATTTGCAACCAGGACGTCGTGATGGTGAAGCCCTCTCCCAGTGCCCAATGGGTGCCAGGGGCTGCAGTTCTGGGAGCCAAGCACTGGCATCTTCTGGGAGACTTCAAACTCCCCTCTAGAAGACTGTGGGTACAAAACACTTGGGTAAAATCCTCCTTTTGCAGTAAATGCTGAGTTACATTTTTTGCCTGTCTCATTACTCAGTAAATACGTAATCAGTAGTTTTTAATTTCCCATAAATTAAATAAATAGCCACTACTAGCTATGAATATTCAGGAACATATGCTATAAGCAAGAAGCAGCAACATATTTTAAAGAGTGCTTCCCCCTGGAATGCAAGTCCAGACAAAGATTTAATCTTTTTTTTTTTTTTTTTTTTTTTTTTTTTAAATTAAAGTCTGGTGGAGCAGCATTGAAAACAAATCAGCCTTTATTCAAGTGTGAAAATTAAGGCATAAATTGCTGGCTGCTTAGCTCTCAAAACAATGTCACATTACAAGAAATGTGATATTTTGAAGAGAAACAGGAAAAAATTTATCAAAGTTTTTGTTATTGTTGCATTATCCTCCTGCTTGATCTACTAGCTATAGATACTTGGTGTCTGCTTAAGTGCTTTCCATTCTTCCCATAAGCAAATTCTGGTTGAAGACTATATATCATTTTGCTCTTGATCACTGCTAGTCTCAGTACCTCATTACAGCAGAGCACTTTTTGAAACTGAGCTATAGCCCAGATAAATGATTGTATAAAGTTTTAAATAAACATACAACATTTATGTTATGTTGTTTCACAGGGATGATTTATAGTCATTTTCTTCTTCCAGTCCTGAGCTCTGGACATAAAAGACACTGAGCTCTCTGCTGTTTATCCAAGCTAAATCCTCTGTTTGTTCTGCATAAGCGTTCTTGATTCTTTAATATATTGCAGGCTTTAGCTTCAGGTTTATTCCCTCTGGGATGGTGGAATTAGATACATTAACTGACAAAGATAAGGTACGGACATTGTAGCTTAATAGCCATTAAAATAGATACTGTGATAACAAAAATGGAGCTAGAAAAGGGAGTTGAGGTTGCAATATTTTAAAAACATATATTTATGAGTCTTAGATGAATAAATGCAAGATTTCAAAAATGTCTGTAAGGAAAGCTCCAAATGACAGTGGGATTTTGTTTGCTTGTTTTTAATTTCATAAGAGAATCAGAAATGAAAGATACTGTGAACCAGGTTGTGTTGCCTCTCATGTTCCCAAAGACAATTTTGCTGCTTCTTCTTCTTAAAATGACATTATGTAATCTGGATGCTAAGCCACTGAAATACAGCTCTGTACAACAGAAGAAAATCAAGAAAGTGCTGTAAGATAAAGCAAACCTCTCTGCCTTAAGAAAAACTGGGTGGATTCTCCCAACTGTGTTCCCTCTTTCATCTGTGTATTTAAATACACATATATATGTTCAAATCGCATGGGGTAGTCTATTTACTTCATACTGTTATTATTCACAATAGACCTTGTTCCTCTGTAAGAAAACAACTCCAAATGCCTGTTTTCTCTTCTCTTGTGAGTTCAAATAAAACAAATTTTTAAACCAAGCCCACTGAAAGTTGCTTTGTAGTTCATTTGATTCAGTATTCATTTGCAAACTGGTATAAAAACACAGTGATAAAAGACCTGATGCTTAACACACAATAAAGATTTTACGAATTATAGCAATTAATGTGACATACCCTAAGTCATCTCTTACCACAGTGTAAAAGTTAAGCTAAGATTTTAAAGGCCCTAAATGGACTTGATTTTTTTTTTTTTTTTTTTTTTTTAAGTCAGGATTAACTGGTGTATGAGTAACAGGCTGGGTGCTTTCACTGCCAAAAATTATCTAACTAGAAGTTTGAGTCTGGCAGTATAAACAGCAGCCCTGCCTGTACTTATACAAGCTTGTTATTTTGTGGTACACAAGTTGGTATGTTGTTCATGCTCTGTAACAGATTGCATTCCATAAAGCATGAAATGTGTTTTTATCTGAAACTGGAGTGGTAAAATAAGCAGCAAGCAAAATAAAGACATGGGCAGTCATTTATTTATTTATTCTACAAGCATTTATTAAAGCTAAGATACTTTCCTTCTATAGTGGTGAGACATTTCCAGGAGTGATGGTGCAGATGTTGTGAATAATCTATTCAATAAATAAGAAAGTAAGTGCAAAAAAATAAATCCCTTCCCAAAACACCTCAGATGTTTGTGAAAGACTACTGTTAATGCGTGAAAACTCCTTTTAAAACACTCATACAACTTATTTTTTTGCAGATGGTGATTTTTTTTTTAAATGATCTGATTGAGATTGCTTTCAGTATAACGTATATAAAATGACACATGTAAATCTCTGCGTAATACCTAATATACATATCTTGCCATTCATCATAAGCAAACCATCCCAATTAATATGTTTGCTGGTGAAATCTGCCTTTCTCTTCATTGTGCATACAGGTAATAGAATGGAAGAAAAAGGGGAAGAGTCAAAAATGACAAAAAAAAAATCAGGATCTTGTTGCTATGCAGGAAGATGTAGAGGTTTTACAAACAAACAGCAATAGCAGTGGCTTTTCCCCGTGATGGCAAGTGCAGTGGAGTGAGGGTGCTGCTTCCTCCCCCTGCTCTCTGTGCCCCAGTGCCCCCCGAGTTCTCATGCTGAGCTCCAGACCTGGATGGGGACCTTGTGACTACTTCATGGGCACAGCTACGTTTGGCACCGGGGTGGGGGCATCCTGCTCAGCTGCAGCCAACTGCTTTCACAGCACTTGAGAGCTGTCTTGTGAAGAGTTGGCTTCCCCCTACCTTCAAGACTCATCTCCAACAATATCTGTCATGTTGGTTAGGATAATAGGGATTTGCTTTTATTAGTATTTCAATACTAATAAGTCAGGAAATGATTTTCCTATAAAAGTATTCACTAAAACACTTGCAATTACTTATTTGCTCAATATACGGGACATGGCAAACAATGCCTGACCTTTTATTTTTCATGCATCTGTAACAACCAAGCATTAACTACTGGTTCATCAAAACATCAGAGTAACATCAGAATAACAAATAGCAATCTTCATCCTACCAATACAGTACTGCCCCACACCAGATGCAGCCTTGTCCAAGGGGTGCCCAAAACTCCACATTTTTTGCACTTTTTTCTGCCCCCTCACTCCCCAGCTGATTTTATTCATCTCTTAAAATGGTTAATGTAGCCTTCTGTGAGAGGCATCAGCCCTGGACTAACTTAGCTTCTTTAACACAGAAATCAGTCATACATAAGGATTAAAATATTTTTGCCTTTTTTCTTTTTTGAATATTTTTGAATTTGTTCATAATATGCTAGAAAATTGTAATATACTGATTTACCTACTAAGAGCAGAGTTAAAGAGTATAAGTAATTTCTACTTGTTTGCTGAAGAAATATCCTGCTAGAAGCTAGTAACTACCCCTTTCAGCGCATTAAATGCATATCCAGCACAACATGCAGTCTGAGTTTAAAGCAGTTCGTGAACCACTTATATAGAAAGACTCTCCCCTTTTCTCACAGAATCACAGAATTTCTCATATTGTTGTTTGAGAAATTGAGGCACAGAGCCCTCTTACAACCAAAACGGGCAGAGAAACCATGCATTCAGTACCCAATCTTCAGTCTGCCCCTTCACACAAATGGTTCAGGAAGGATTTTGCCATATTGCATGAATTACTGCTACACATGCACTGCTTTGTCCTTATGCTGTGGTGCAAAGACAATGAATTCTACAATGTCCTCTTGCTAAGGCTCCCTATTTCTGCTTAAGGTTATTACATGCTATCTGCATTGATGATAATATACATAAATGAAATAGGACTTCATAAAAGTATTCATTCTGATCAAACTTTTGGCTCATTTTAATCATTTGTTTTACATATACAATAAGAAAGTACAGTCATGGAGTCAAAAAAAAAAAGCAGCTGTTCTGCAGCACATGGTAGGATGGGACAAGTAAAAGTCACTGCAGATGTGTACAAGCACATTGTTGATGAGTCCAAGTTTTTCCATGAAGAGCAGTGCCCTCTCATGGAGGTAGACACACCTATGGAGACATGCCTACTAATTCCTTGGGGGCAGTGGCGTGGTCTTGCTTTTTTAGATCCTGCCTTTTTTTTTTTCCTCCTCATTCATTTTGGGTTATTAGCTCCATTATTTCAGTGGAATAATTGTATTATAATCAGAATAATTAGGATAAATAAATAAATAAATCAGTAAGGAAGAATGCATAAAGCAACATATGCATCTGCATTCAGGAAAAGTGCAGTCAAAAATGTTATTTGCTGTAGAAGTGTTAAAAATGTTAAACAGTCTAAACAACAGATCCTCAGTGTTGCTTGAATGACTCCTAGAGAAGAAGCAACTTTGCACCAAATATGCACTAATAATCATGAAAACATATCAGCAGTATTGGCTTAGTATGCTAGCTATAAAAACAAACCATTAAATTGTCTGACTTGGAAGAGAAGGTGCATGTCAACTTCGTGCCTGAGTAGGACTCAACCTTCAGGCATATCTCTGATTATAAAGCAAATAAGGGCTTACAGTACCTTTCAGCCCTTGTCTGTGTCATCTATTATAATCTCATTGCCAAAAATAGCCTTCTCAGGTGAAAACACTGATGGTATGTGTTCTTGTATAACTAATGTCTCCTAGTGAGACCAATAAATTCTTTTCTGTATCTCCAGAAACAACAACAAAAAAATCCCCTCACTTACACTAAGCTGTTAAAGGAGCACAAAAACGCTGAAGACTTACCATTACCTCTTACACCTAAATTCTATAAAACATTTATTAGCTTGATTGCCTGCCCATCTTAAAACCGGATGATTTAATATTGCTGTCCTAATCATAGAATGCTTTGGGTTGGAAGGGACCTTAAAGATCACCTGGTTCCACCCCCCCGCCATAGGCAGGGATACCTCCCACCAGAGCAGGTTGCCCAAAGGCCCATCCAGCCTGGCCTCGAACAGTTCCAGGGATGGGGCATCCACAGCTTCTCTGGGCAGCCTGTGCCAGGGCCTCACCACCTTCAGAGTAGGGTATTTCTTCCTTACATGTAAGTCTTTCCTCTTTCAGTTTAGCCTCTTTCAATTTAAAGCCATTACCCCTTGTCTTATCACAACACCTCCTGGTAAAGAGTTCCTCCCCAGCTTTCCTGAAGACCCTCTGGTAGTGACAGTAAGTCACAGGCGTCTCTGAAAACAATTTTACTTTTCTCACAGTACAGCTAAAGCTATGAGCAATGTACAATAGCTGTTTAAACAGTATTAGGCTACAGGCCATGTTCTACTCTCTCTGCCATGAGTAAGCCCGTTTCTAAATATGGATGCCACATTATTTTGTCAATAGTTATGTCCCAGTAACTGCATCAAAACCCAGTCAAATATTTGTAATACTACACTTCCATAATGATCCACTTGCTATGTATATTGTTAGAACAAACCTTTTTGTAGCAATACATAAATTGTTTAAAATTCTGTCAAACTACTACAAGTATTTCACTTGAGGGAAAAAGAAGTACTGGACTACAAAGCAGTGGGTACCATTTTTCCAGAAGCATTATTAATGAGGACTATTTTAGTCTTTGGTGATGGGGAATGGCAGGCTGTAGCATTTCTTAAGAATAGAAAATAACTGTACTTGCAAGAATTCAATTACTCTACATTAAAGCCGCCATGGGGTTACTGTACATCAGAAAGTCAGTAAATTATTTTTCTATAAATTAGTCTCTCAAAGTTGACTTTTTTCTTTCTATTCTGAATGCCAAACTCCTGACTGCTTCTCCACCACAGAGACTTCATATCTGGATAGCCGACATCTGTAAAAACATTTCTAATGAAAACACTACTAATACAACCCCCTGGAGAAACAAATGAAATGAGATCTAAGTATGCAGCCGCCTTTCTACAGTTCTGTCTTTAACAATAGTGGGACTAGTGCTTCCTATCCAAGCCTTGACACAGGTCACGATCATTTAGGCACAGTAGTAGCAAAATAAATAATTCTGTAAATATGTAATAACTGGTACAAATACTTCAGTAGCATTTAGAAGATGTGATAAAGGACTTCCGTCTTTAGCTGTGCATTAAGGTTTATCTCAGTGGATGGAAGGGAGAAATATTTAAATAGCACTGAAGGAGAGCTATGGACTGAATACTTGAAAGCTCAGTGCCAGACATAACATTGCTTCTTTTCCACAACAGCAGTTTATAAAGTGTGTTAGTGTTGAAAGTGTTGGATAACTGTTAAAAAGTTATAAAAAATAGTTGAAGCT
Source organism: Aythya fuligula (assembly GCF_009819795.1). NCBI lineage: Eukaryota > Metazoa > Chordata > Aves > Anseriformes > Anatidae > Aythya > Aythya fuligula. The sequence goes on along the minus strand of NC_045593.1, from coordinate 65,154,920 downwards.
TCCCCCTAAAATACAATATACTGGAAAGATAGTCTTGTAACTACATGTTTTAATAAACCAGCTTCAAAGCAAAACATTTTTCTTATTTCTGTAATTTTTTAGATTTTTCCTCAATGCATTTCAAGTAACAAAAAAGAGACAAATTTTCAAATAGACTAATAATTAAAAGGTAAAAAAAAGGTTGGTTTTAAATAAATGATTCTCAAAGCCTTAGTTAATGTTCCACATGAAGGTTCATAAGTAGAAATGTGTAGATTTGCTGCTTTGCGTTCAATTCTGCACTAAGTAATTTGAGTTAATTCTGGTAGTACAGATCAGTAATACCTGGAAGTCCACACCACTGTAACTAGTCATATAACTACTTATAGCACCTGAGGAGGCAGGTGGGGGATCCTCTGACTTTGGATTAACATAAACACTGTTTCTAAATGTCCTCATTTTCAGATGGCCTAATGATTTGTCTTTAAGAGACTGAATTTGGACAAACATGGGAAGTAATTCAGTCTTGAAGTCTCCTTATTCAGACAAAACTGAAAATTGTGTGCCTGAATAAATCAATTTGTCAACAGAACAAACCTCCTTTCCCTTGCTACCCCATTTACTAAATTTTATGGGCATTTGAGTTTAAACAAAGATATTAGTAAAATTACTTATTATGAAATAATTTCATCCACTTCCCCAGTGAAATCTGGCTGCATCAAAATCAATGGTACGAATCTGCCAGAATGCCAGCATGGCCTAACTGTTGCTCCTCTTCCCATCCCCCTTCTTTAATGAATATGGAAGCAAGGCTGAAATTGAAGTAAATTGAAGACAGTTTCCAGTAGGATGCTGGATAAATTAAAATACGCTTGTTATCTCATGCATCTGTTTCAAATGGTATTTATTCTTGCCATGAAGAAGATTAAAGTAAAAATTAAGTCTTTTTTTTTTTTTTTTGGATAAAAGCAGTACATAGTCGTTCCACTGAATTGTTATAATGTTTAAAATGGCTCTGTAGCAATAAAAAGCCAAATGGAACTCAATGTAAAAATAAAAAAGCCATACTGAGCTCCCCTCTGCTATATATATCTACTACAAATATAGATTTCTAGACTACTTTAGACTGAAGCACTTCCACTTTTTTTCCTGCAAAAGTTACATCAAAACATCAAGCCTAAAGTTAGTACTTTAGGATGAGAAAGTGTACAATACAAACAGTGAACAGAATGACTAATAGCTGTATAACCAAAAAAAATCTAAATTTAAAACTTAGAAAACTCATTCTTCTAATCCTGATCTTACTGATCTTTCAAGGGACAAAGTGGACCCAAACAGCTTTAAATAGCATGCTTATAAATATATTTTAAAAGATAAAGTGATGTAATAAGTATTTTACTAAATACTCTGATTTTTATTAAGTACTCTGATTTACTAGAAAAGCTACAATTATTTATTAAAAAAAACAAAAACAAACAAAAAAAACCTTACAGCAGCATGACTGCTGTTTTCTTTACAAGCCATGAAAAAGATTATTAGAAATTCATAAATGAAATTAACTTTGAAAATCAACTTCGCAACTTTATGGCTTCAAACACTAAAGACTGACTTATTATCTATATTAATAAACATAGTTTTTGTTCAAATACATAGTTGAAAAAAACACAAAATCATTAATAATAAAAATCTGAGTTTTATTTAATAACGTAACACCTGAAAAGTCATAGAATATCGGTTCAAAATATATCCAATTATGAAAATTGTTAGTAAACAATCTTTAAGATCTTTAAGTCTAACACACCCCCCAGTGTTTCAAAAAGAAACTGCACTTCTACCACAAGCAAGCATTTGAAGAATGTCTTGAGCAAGTCTTTCTGTCAATATATAAACCCTCCTGATTCATTTACAATAATTGCATATGATCATGCATCATTGATAAAACAACAAAAAAACATAAAACTACATGTTATGAATTGTACTGGATTTATGAAGACATTACTTGTTTTACTGGTAGGATCTTTTTAAACACGCTAATTTGAAAAAAATAGTAGTGTGCAAGGCAATACAAAAGCATTTCTTAAGAAGTCTGACACTGATAACGAGTAATTCCTTATAGAATCTGATATCCGAGTTAATATGGCTAGTTTAAAACTTTATAGGCCCTTAATAACAATTTATTTAGCAGGAGAGAAGCCCATGGTAGGGAGGAAAAGAAAAAACACAAAGTCAGATGCAATGTTAAGTCTATTTTCTATATAATTCATACCATGCAAAACAGGAAGGCAATACATATACAGACATGTCTATAGATGTTCACAGATTTTATGTAATTTTGTTTTTTGCATGGGATTTGTTATGCTTTAGATGAACAAAGATATCTAAGACTTGTTCAATACTCAGAAACATTGTACCAACAAGACAGACAAAAATCCCCATTGAAAAGACAGTGTTGTATGTTTATATAATTAACTATATCCACATGAATGATTTTAAAATAACTGACATGGAATGAAGTTTGGGAAAAAAAAAAAAACACAGCTATTTCAACTGATTATACACATACTAACATTTCTCGTTGAATTCTGTTGTGGCATTCAGCACCTTGAGGTTATCTTTTTCATACTTCAGTCAAGTACTACATAAAATTTAAGTGGCAATAAGACAACATGCATTGAAATATATGTTAAGGAATCATAAAATTACCAGGTCTTGATTAAGGAAAAAATCTTTACTTAGACAAGCTTTCTTATGCAAGTGTTCGACCTTTGAGGTACTAATTCAGTGAATTTATATATCTTTTGTTTTAAGGGATGAATATAATGCATTTTTATTCCTGAACCAGGGCTTTACCGTCCTGTCTTCACCCTTACAGGCGTATGTGCAAAACTGCTAGGACAAAGGGACTTTTATTCTGTACAATTCATACTAGTTACTTAATATTTCAATCAGTTTCATAAGGTTTGAGTTTTCTTCTCCATTTAAAACCTTGACTCTTGAAAGAGTATTAACTACAGAACTTGCTATCTTAACTACAGTTACCAAAGCAAAGGTTGATTGCCTTGTGATTTAATAGAAAGTGACATTTTGGGTCAGAATTAAGAATTCTATCAGGGAAAATAGCTAATGTAATTTTTTCCTACAATAGTTGAAGAATCCTTTTTACAAAAATTTAAATAAGTTATGACAGTATTGACCAAAAAGCTTAGAATAATTATTAAAAATATTAAAAACAAACCTAGGCACGGTGGTACAAAGAGGTAGAAAACATTTCAGAGGAAAATACACAAGATAAATATATTCACATATATATGTGTATAAAAACATTACAAACCAGCTATTCCCTGTAAAACTCACAATTGTGCTTAACATCATAAATTGCAAATATTTACCTTGACTTCAAAAATAGCTAAAATTGTGCAAAATTTAAGCATGACTATACATTTTTGCAGAAGGTGGTTTAAAAATCTGTTAGTCTGTTCAAGTTTAGTCTCTTTTTAACAGTTTTTTGTACACTTTTATCTAGTGGTATTCCTTTTTGCCATAGCTTCTCTGATTTGACGATCAAGTTCACTTACAATATGGTCTTCATGATTATAGACGCCTGTTCTCAACAAGGTATCCCTCTCTTCTATCAGACGAGAGAGATAATCATCCATGTTCTCATTTAATTTTCTAGAATGAGGACTATCCACTCTACCAGCAGAATTATCTCTAACATCTTGCAATTGCTTTCTCTCTTCTTCTTGTTGCTTTAGCCTGGCATTAATAAAATGGAAGGTAAGAGGATGACTGTTAAAAACTGCTTCGATTTTCAGATGAAATAATACATTAATTGAAGTAGTTAGTAAAATAAAGGAATCGGTAACAAATTCTCTGTTGTAAAATTAAGGGAAAACTATAAATGAAAGACAACATAATAGCTACAATTTGACAACTTTTTTTTTTTTTTTTTAAACTGCATACATAATATGTAGTAATTGCTACCAAAGCTCATATTTTGATAGTGCAAATACCACTCAAGCTACGAGGCTTCAGTGTACAGAATCACTGCAGACAGCCATTGGACACTACACAGACTTAGAATTTTAATGTATTCAAAATATTGATAGGTTTTTTTTTGTTTTGTTTTAAACTCCCTTAAAATGCCTAGAACTGAAGATTCAAAAGAGAAAGAAGAAAAGATGCCTAGTGTCATACACCTATGTTAGCTTAAAAAACAATGCGGCCTTACACATAGATTTTCTATAATACAGTACTGCTGAATTTTATAGATGTGCCATCTTTACCGAAGGGACACTAAAATGTGTTCTTTTACTAGACTGATAGCCAATTATAGTCTTGATTTAACTGAACCTTCTCTTATTCTGAGGCAGGAAGGGAGTCTTACAAGTGTTTTAATACCTGTTAAGTTCATTTCTGATATCCTCCAGCTCTTGTCGGTCTGTTTTCCCCAGCTCTTTTTCTTCTGCTGCCAAATAGCGCAACCTCATGTGCTCCAGCTCTTTTTGCTGCTTTTTAAGGTGAGCCATTGCACTTTCTTGTTCACGCTTATGGGTGAAAGGACAAAAACGTAACTTGGTTGACACGTCAAAGTGCTAATTATAGTGACACAAGCAAAACCTCAGGAATGAAATCACAACAGTTAGGTCTCTAGTAGAAGTAGAAAGATGTTAAACAGGATGTCTTTAGCTGTGATAGTCACTGGGCTTGCAGCATTATAGATACTAAAAACTGCAGTAAACCTATCCATGCTGGAGCAGCTGTGGCTCAGTCACAGATATGTTTGCATTAGTGAAAGAACAGAGGAACAAACCTTCACAAATATTCGGTTAAGCTTGTTTACATAAAAGTTATTTGTGAAATTGCTGAAGATATTATATAGCAAAACAGTCTCAGTATTACAAGTTACATTTTTTTTTTTTTTATAACTTAGTAATGTGATATATATAGATTATACCATGTATGACAAAATGGTAAGTAGCTGTATAAAATCCCAATATTGGCCCCCATAAGGCATAGTATCAAAGCTTAAAGACTTGCTGAAGTTGCAATTCATGTTTAAGATTAAGCCTTGAACTCCTAAAATTCTGGTGACTGGTGAGATTTCCTTTTAGAGTTTTCCAGCTCTATGCAATGCCTTAGGTAACTTATTCAGGGGATTTAATCCAACTAATCTTTCTAAAGGTTCTTAGTTACTTGGTTCTAAGTTTACTTTTTGTTTTAGTGCCTTGTATAGAGCCACAAAACTAGAATTGTAGCCCACTTCCACTCTGACATTGAAGTGTCTGAATGACAAGCATGTTCCTTTCTCTGCATGTCATTTTCCTTATGACCTCCTGTGCTAACTCAACAAAATCAGTCTTACACTCAATGAAACAGAAAGCCTGAGGGAAAGTGGCATTTTTTCTTGTAGTTAAAAAAACAAAGTAGGAGGTTACACAAACATCCTGGATGTAGACATACTGTGAAGTGTGAGCTTACCTTTGTAATTTTGACATCACTTTCATCTGAAATATTTGATCGTTAATACAATGTTTTATATTTATTACAGCAGTAAAAAAACACAACTGCTTTATACGCATGAATATATTCATTATACAGCCAACCTAATAATTTCTGGAGGAATCCAATCCTTGATTTCATCCAAGCAGTTTTCTGAATCTCAGTCCCAAGCATATTAAGCACTCCCTTGTTATCATTAAGTAATAAAATTCAAATTTCACAAGGAATTGATATAAACAAAAGCTCTAATTGGTCATTTTTATGTGAGCAGCCAATGTGATACAGAAGCACTTGTACAAGATTACATGCAATCATAGCACCCGACTACAAAATATTTTAATAGTAAATCCAGTATACCATTCAGCAAATTAAATGCTACTACTTCAGTGAGACAGACCAAAATGACTGCAGAACAATTTGCTAAGGGGATACATAATAAAAAAAACAGAAGCAGGAATCCTGCCAAGAGTCTACAGCTGATAGATGGCTAAATTTTATTAAAAAAAAAAAAAAAAAAAAAAAAAAAAAAGCACTTCCTCCCTCATTAAGAGTTCACTACAATTACAAAAGAACATTATTTACAAAAGAACATTACCATGTGAGAAGCATTTTTTTTCTGTGGTACACGTTTGAAGAGCAGGCTCAAATTGAAGTAAAATAGGTTTAAGTAAAATAGGTTTTAGAATATGAACCAACAAATATGTAAAGCAAATTGTAAGAAATCACTATAGCCAACTGATATTTATTCAAGAGTTCTAAGGAAATCCAAACACAGTTGAAGGGAAACTGGAGGTGTAATCCATTACTAAAACTGGTGTTGACACCCCAAGAACAACTACCCTCCACCACCCCCAACACCCTTCCTCCCCCCCATTTTTTTTTTTTTTTTTTTTAAATAGAATGGAATAAAACTACTCCTTCCTCCTGCTCTGAGGCACTTGGACTAATGGCGATCTACCACTAAGACTTATTTCCACAGTGAATAAATTGGTTTATGAAGAAATTGGTTGAAACTGCAACTAAAACAAAACTAGCAGGATGCGTGGATATAGTAGGAAAAATGAATCCAGTTTTCGTAGAAAAGTCACACTTCCACTTCTCTTAAGACACAAAAACAAAATAACAACAAGCAACCCACAAAACTAATCTGTCACCAAGGAAGTCCTCTCACTCTCTCAGATTACTCACGTTAAGTAAGACCAGAGTGAGGACAGGACTTGATCATTTCCACAGCAGGTAGAAGGTGGCAGTGGTATGCACAAGAACCTGATCTTCAATATACTTGGTGATATGGCTGCCTTGTTTACAGATTATTCTCTGGTTTCCAAATATCTGGATAGGCAACAGATTCCAGGCAATAAAGCTAAATTTCAAGTATACAGTGGGCTAAGAGTGATATAAATGCTAAATGCCAGCAGTAAAATTAAATGCTGATTGTTATGTATGCTCAAATAGGTTGTACTGCAACTTCAGTTTTTATAACAACTAATTTACAGAATATAGACAGCATATCTGATTACCCTGATTGTGTGATGTATAGAAATACGAGAACAGATCAATATTTACTTGAAGACCATCGTTGTTCTTGGTGCTTTCACTAGTTCCAAGTTCAAGTGTAACCCTTTTCAAAATGGAACAAATTAACATATAGCCAGCCCCATTTCAGAAAAAAAGTGTTCAGATTATATGGTCAGTTTTGTGCTTTCCTTTAGGGATTAGAATAAATAAAACAATGTAGAGTTTTAATGTAAAATTCTACTCAAAATTATATTTAATCTCAGGAGAAGAATTGTTGCATTGTACATGTAGATAAAGCCTAGAAATTTCTATTTGTCTGTCTCTTTAGGTAAAGAATCTAGTAACTTGGTCTGCTGACCAGCTACTTTTCTTGATTGGACAGTAAGTCTGAAGAAACTTGTTCTATATGATCCTGTTGTAAATGCGGTATAGACTGCATAAACAAAATTCAAACGCAGAAGACAACTGTGTTGGCCTGAGAATAGAAATTTCCTTACAAATTGATACTTTACTATCTTGAGGCAGAAAATGTCAATGACCCAGGCCTTTATATTGTTCAGCACCATGTTCTTGGTGGCAGACCGACAGCAAAGTGTTTTAAAGTCTGAAAGAAGTACATTCTCTGAAGATTAACAGAAAGTCCTAAACTCATTCAGGCATATGACAGAAAATTCACAATCCTTTGACTGAGCAGAAGGAATCCCATTTGGTGTTTTCATCCTTTCTGCCCTCACTGAACTACCTAGTTTCAGAACAGTAAGCTTTTTGATGAAAAAACATACTTAGTGATATTTAGTAACACCAAAAAAAGGGGAAAATTAAAGAATGTGAAAGCCCAAAAGATGCAAGAACAAAAACCCTTCCTGAAGAAACTTTTGTTCAGTTTGTGTTCCTTTTCATGCTTGGAAAAGTGTTCAAGAAAATAAAAATCAATGTTCCTAGTGAGCATGTTCATTGCTCAAGATATCCCTAGATTTGGTGGGACGTAAGGGTGAATAAAGAGTGCTACATTTCCTACTTTATGGAGAAAAGGAGAAAACTCTTATCAGTGTATTTTGCCTCCAAAGACAACACTGCATAAGACTTCCTTTCAGAAAAGTGCAGTTTGATGTTCAATGTGGTTACTAATACAATTATGATATAGATATGACAAATATTCCATGTAATTTCCTTGTTTGGGAGTGATGAGAGAAACTATGAGATTAATTTTAGCCCTGTATCAGTGAAAAACAATTTCTGTAGCATTTTAAGAGGTACAGATTACCCTGAACAATATGACCTTTAACTAGAAAATACTACTTTATTAAAAAAAGTGTTTTCTGAGGCAAGATTTCCCTAGCACTTAGCATAAGACTAGAAACTCAGAAAAATACATGAAAGCAAGTGACAAGAGATTTTGCAGTTTCATTTATGATGGATCCTGTGTGTAATGTGAATGTTACACACTTCATATTGTAAGGCTTTGAAATGTATCTTCCAAAATTCATCTTTGACTCCTTTAAGTCTGACAGAAGTTTTAGAGTGAGTAACAGCAAACTTTTTTTGTATGATGCTTAGAACAGCAATAGAAACTTATTTCTTAATAATCCATCAATACAGGAAGATTGCAAAAAACTTAGAACACTTGTTTGATAAAAAGTGAAGTATGCTTATTTTGGATTAATTTGCTTTATTCTGATATGTTCAGAGACAGATAAGACTTGTTACAGTGGGAGAAAAAGAAGTATTTCTTATTCATCACAGAGGTGACTGGTACTACTTTATAAGAGATACTCAGGCTCTAAAATCCCCTTTTTTCCCCAATCACAGTTTAATGATGCATAAGCACTGCTTATTTTTAAACCAGAGAAGGAACTCTACTTCACAATAGTACTTAAAATTTACCAGAATTTACTGTGCAATCTTCAAAAAGAAATATTAATAAAACAATAGTAACGTGAAGTCCAGCATTTCTAGCCTCATGTGTAACATTTTCATTCTATTCTGTGTATGCTGAAGTTTAATGACAAGGATATAATTGAATACAAAGTATCCTTAATTGTTCCTCAGGGCACATAAGCGTATACATACACACACAATTCACGCTGTGAAGGCTTTTTGTGATAGGTCTTATTATTTCACAGAGAATATGCTCCTACAATATATCCTCCAATAAGGTACATTTTAGATTTATTCCCAACTTCTTACTGTACCCCTGTCGAGCTGTTTGAAGCCTGAATAAGAACCCCTAGATTTTTAAACAACTTCTAGAAACTTGAAGATTGCTTTTTAAGATTTCAGGTAAGGGTCCACTCCAGAATTATTAGCTGCTGGACTAAAAGCAGCTATGTGGATAGAATGTAAGACCCACTAGAAACTCTAAACACTCTGGTCTTGCATTACCTCCTTACTATCAACACCCACCATCCCACAGCAAGGCAATAACAGATGATCAAGAAGACTATCTGCAAATTACTTTTAATTTTTACCATCTGGATATTATTATTGTAATACACCTAGTTGGCACAGGTACCTTTTCCTCCATTACCTTCTCAGCACTGTCAGTCATGCTATCCCCTTTTGCTTTTTTTTTTTTTTTTAAAAAAAAAAAAAAAAAAAGAGGGGGAAAAAGGAAACTTTTCAATATTCCTTTTCCTTATTAATATGATGTTTTGCCATCTTTCTCTTACATACCCCAAACAAAGCCAAGCCAAACAATACCTTTAAGACCCATGCTAGTTATCAGATTATTTAATTCTATATCTTACTGCCTTCTTTCATCGGTTTGCATCTCTAATGTAGTACTTGAGAGCAAGAATATTGTTTTAGGAGTTTGCATGGTGGGACCTTCAATCATGTTTTGAAGCCTATGGTACTAGAGAAATAATCAGCATTAAATAAAAATTAGCCACTATTAAGAAAACAAAAATTTCAATTACAATCAGATTGTAAAAGAACCCCTCTGTGCCGCCAGGTGCTCTAGTTAAGAGGCTCTTCAATCAAGGAAGCACAATCTTTATTTTGCCATAGCTGCCTATAAATCCAAAAGGGAGATGTAAACATACATACACTAGACTAAACAATGGCTAAATAGCGGCCACTATTCACTCTCCCACTCACACATACCATGCAAGTCTGTGGGAAAACTTACGATTGAAGCTAAGGAACTCAAGTAAAGTTTTCTGAAAATAACCCAGAGCTGACAAGTCAGTAGGAGGGCCTGGATGGTTTCAAGACACAGTTTTTAACCAAGACTTGGACCTCCAACTGCTTTTTTTTTTTTTCCTTTTTTTTTTTTTTTTTTAAAAAAAAAAAAGTCAAAGATTTATAACCCATCCTTGGCTAAATTACTTATAAATTAATCAAATTAATTACTGAGTGGATAAGCAGGAGGCCGGACAAGATAGAGTAAATGTCAACCAGCCAGCAAGATCTATGTTGTTTTAAATAAATGCATCAGTGTTAGTTTGAGCAGATCTGTAGGACACAAAACCAATAAAGACTTCATTAAAAAATATTTTTCCCAGAACACTGAATGATGTATGTATGTACACTTTGAGATTAGTTTGGTTTTCTAGATTATCAGACTATCATCTGCTGAAAATGAAATTCCTGCTAGCTTTGGTATTTGTTTTAAAATATGTTTCTTGCACTCCATTTAGTACCTGAGATATCCACAACATCGTGTGAGTGGTTTGATTATTTTCAGTAATAATGCTCACATATATAGAACTACACACGTCTTGTTTGTGTAGGTTCAGACTTTCCTTGGCAGTAAGCTTTAGAAGTCAGCTTTTGAAACCCCTGGAAATAACAAAACCTACCAGGATAGGCACAACTATGTAGATAACAAAGTTTTTGTCTTTCTAAAGGTGAATAGGGATATAAGTGAAGTACTTATATATAGTTGCAAAAAGTACGAGGGACTAAACAAGACTTCACCAGAATGTGACCCAGCTTACTATTTTCACTCAGCTTTACGAACTGTGTTTAAATTCAATTAACTTCTGTGCTTTGTTAGGCACAGGTGATATACACGTGCCCTCATTTGCTCAGATCTTCTTTTGTTTTCACCAGCACTGTGTTTTTAAACATTCAAATTACTAGACATGGAGAATTCAGAGCATGTTCTATTAACAGTCCCGTAATTTTCTAAGTTATGTAGTGCATATCTCATTCTGTAAAATATAAAGCCATCACAGATGTGTGCTAACAACTAGTCCCAAAGTAAAAGGAAACTTTTTAATTAAGGAAACATTGACTTTTATGGTTGCAAATCAGAAGAGCATTTTACTAAATGCTTAGCCTGTAGATTATGCTTCTTTAATTCACAAATTGACTGTACTAGGTCACCTTTGAGTAATGGAAATCTCTGTTTAAACATTTTTTTGGCAATGGGCACAAAGCATTAGATCTCATTTCCAAGACTTACCAGCTGGGTTTTGTCATTAACATTTATTAACAATCTAAGATATGGCTTTCAGCGTCTAATCCTCACTACACAAATGTTTTGTATAGTTCTCTAGAGAGCTTTGGTGTGACAAATTACTGGCACAGATTACAGCCCTGTGGCTATTCACCAGAGGCAATGCAAAATTAACATGGTACTAATCCAATTTAAACAAGAAATTGGTCAAACTATGTGCAATTGCACAAATCATCTGAACTAAAGCAGATCTAGAATTCCTGAAGCAACACTTTCCAAATTTATATTTAAAACACAGTAAATGTTTTTTGATCAGCTCTGCTTTAACTTTTACTTGGCTTTTTAAAGTCACTTAAATCCTTTATCAATAGACCAAGTATAAGATGAAACACGGGAGTATAAAAACACAAGAAACCACTTTTAAAGGGTTTGTTCTGTCCTACAAAAGCCTTAAGTAGCATAATTTACTGTATATGCCAACTTATTTTATAGGTCAGACTTTCATCAAGGGGGGTCAGCTGAAACCATCTACATATGTTATTAAATTCAGATCATCAGGTCTGTGATGAAATTCATAATAAGAATTTGATGATGATATACTCTGTGTTAATCTGGCAACTAACAGTATTTTCCTTTATTCTACAGGGAAGTTTTAAATTTGGCATTAAGAAAAAATAACTAGGATATTTCATGGCTGCTGAAGAAATCTTCATCAGAAAGATGAAATTTATGAGATTTATGTTCTTCCTTCTATCATATTTGCCAAGCACAGCGTGTCAGAAATTAGAGGAAAATTTCTCTTTTTATCAGTAGGCAAAAAGGAAATTTGAAGACAGATAACGTTTAGTTTTTAATAGTGATTGAAAACAGCTAACATACTGAATAAAGAGGATTAAAAAAGCAACAATCAATTAGAAAATGGAGGGTTTAGTTTTTACTTTCCAGAAATAAAAAAACAACAGGAATGAAGCCTGCTTAATTATAATCCTTAAGAAGTACCTTCCTACTTCACAAGAAGTGTGAAGATAAGTAATAAATACCTTTTACTAAAATTATGAAGGCTTAGGTCTGTGTCAGTGTTTGTTCACCAACCTGGATTAGTGATTTATTAATTTGTCACTGACAATTGAAATGCTTGCCACTCTTACATATACTGCTTAGTTAAAGTTTACTGCAATAAGTGAAAGATGCAATGACAAAAGTCAAAAGTCATTCAATGCGTTCAGTACATTCACTGCATTGGTTTCAGGGATTAGGATTTCCGATACCACGAGCAAAGTTTCATTTTAAATTTCACTTTTCTTCTGCAAATTTACTTCATGCTACAGCATTCAGCAAGTCTTAAGCCATTGTTTCAATTTTTGGTTTTAATCTCTACTCTTTATTCATTTTACAATTAAAAAACAGTTAGGAATGTTACTGACCAAAATAGTCAGGATGGTCAAAGCACGTTCTCTGAAAGTGCTGACTGAGCTTTACCAGGAATGAGATTAATTAACGTTTTTTTTTTTTGAGCCACACCTGCTTTCAGCTAAACCAGCTTTCTTTGTTGACCTGAGCTGTATTCTTCCCTGAATTTAAAGGAAAACTCTATTCTACTATTCAGCTATTCTACTAACTTCTGCAAAAATCTCCGAGCTTGAATTTTACAGACAAACAAAACACTAAAACAGCCAGTAATTAACAGTAACTGTAGATAGCTTCCAACACTGCATGAACTGGGTTGTCTCATATGATGAAAGAAGAAAACATGTATACCTGTTTTAACCTTGCAAGTTCTTTCAAAGCTTTTGCCCACTGCTGTTTGTAGTGGAGCTTTGACTTGGTAGCTGACTCCAACTTTCTTTCAAGTTCAACCTAAAAGCAATTAAAACCATATCAGCTGAAGCAATAACAGCAGTAACAATCACTGAAAGATGTATATATACAAAGGGTCTGGTTTAAGAAAAGTGTTTATGTAGCGTAACATACAACATCATCTAAAGCTGTTATATAATGTAACATAAATATTATGGCACATGAACATTTTCTTGTTTAAAATATAGCTTTATTTTTATTGGATAGCTGTCTATACAAAAGGAAAAGATTAGTTATTAGCACTAAATCTACTGATGTAACCTTTTAAATTTAAGATTCTCAAATTAGTAACCTCCCCTCTCCACCCCCACCCTCCCATGCTCTCTTTTTTAAATAAGATTATAAACTCTAATTTAGCAGGAATGCTGATGGACAAATCTTGCCTTTAAAAAGGTGTATACTTTTTTTTCCCCTTTTCTGGAGCTGATGGAAGATATTACATTCTTTCTTCTGAAATGCACCTCTGTTCTAACCATTCTTTAAAATATATGTATACGTTTTTGGTATCTCTGGTTTTACAGTCTAAACAATAAATCTTAAAAACGTGTTATGCAATTTGCCCCAAAACGTGTTATGCAATTTACCAAAAAATATTCATTGCATTGTGCAAAAAATATTCCAGTACTAAAAGGCATATGAAAATAGGTGTGAAGTACACAACATGGTTACCTGAAAAAATGAAGCATTTCAATCAAAAAAATCTGAGACAGTATTTTTTAAATCGGACAAGAACTATTTAGCACTAGATTTGTGAAGATTTTTTTTTTTTTTTTTTTTAAGTTAAAAATAAGCCTAACAATATTTTAGTTAGGAATTTAAAAAGTCTGTACAGGCAAATATTTTGAATTACCTGCTTGCATTATTAAAAGCTATTTAACCATACAGTAATATCCAGACTAGCTATACACTATATAACTGAGTGCACTTTGTGCAAAAAAAGCATGGTATAATTTTTTCAGAATAATCTATTTTATTCAGACCTCTCAGTAATTCTGGGCATAATTAAAACCACAGATAATGGGCATCTGAAGTAGAGTATCCTCTACTGAAGGCATGTGCAGCATATGAAGAAATCAACTTGTGATAGTAATTCCATTCCACTGATAAGTAATCAACCTCTTTTCAGGAATACTTAAAGAGAAACACACAGTCTCAATCAACCCTCACAAGAAACTCTTCTTAAACTTTATGAACAGAAAGCTTAGAGTCCCAAGTACAAATCATGGCACTAATAATGCATTTGACCTATATATGGTCAGTTTTTCCTGCCTTAGCCTCGCCACAGCTTCCTCTACAGAAATAAGGCCACTGTTGGCCTTCATTGTGTGTGAATATTTAGTTTGGAGACATTGTTGGAAAAAGTAAAACAAAATGGACAAGACAGCCAGGTTCATGCAAGATTATTCTACATCTCCCTCACCAAGGAATTGTGACAGTTTTTAATGACTAATAAGATACCTTTTCTACAGTGAGGAGATTTATTTCCGACTGTAGCTGGATTTCTGGTTTACTACTTTGCTGTTCTTTGTATTGCTGGAACTCCTTCTCCAAGATTTTATGCTTATTTTCTGCTTCATAAAGCTACATTAAAACAGATACATTAAAATAGATATAAAACAGATATTGAGAGTTACATATTCATAATTAATAATTTCTTGATGATGTCATACAGCAATGTTTTAATAAGGAAAAGTTTAAAGATGATCTTTGCTTGTACTGGAAAAGAAGAAAAGCAGTCTCTCCTCATACAAAGCAGAAAGATTTATAAACACTTCTGTTCACATTTCTAAAATGGACTTGCAAAAGAAATACAGAAAACAAAACTATTTAGACTTACACACAACTTTTAAAGAATGCCAGTGTTATCTGCTGTATTAAGTTTTATTACTGACACACTTCCACAGGCATAACTTGTTTAGGAATGTCTGGGAGAGGAAATACCTAATACTTTATACAGCCAAATAGTAATTTAAGAGGCTGAAACAAAGACTTCAGTAACTAATGACTCAACACATGTACCTCTGTCCTCACTATTTCCAGAGTTTCACAAAGATACCATAGCTGAGCTTTGATTTTCATCTTAAAACTGGTAATTTGAAAGATGTACATGTATGATTGTACTACTATATATGATTGTATTACTTTGCTACAAAAAACACTGTAAGTTAAACACTTAATAGCTACTTTTTTCATTATACGGTATTAATAACATTGAGAAAACATCTAATATGAGAGTTTTAATGATAGAATAATATAACAGTAGAAGAATAAAGGTTACTCAATTAGAAAGCCCTTAATACACCTGACATAAGTGATACTTTCCTCCACAGAATTGATGATAACAACTTGTTTCATCTTTAACTAGTTAATGCAAATGTTTCCTTAATTGTATCTAAGTGTAGAATAGTGGGTGAAAATGCTTCAGAAAATTTCTTTGTTTAAAAGCTTTCTTTTATTAGTAGATCAATGTTTTAGTTCTGATCTCCTAATTGAGTCACCTCAATAATTCTTCCACAAGAAATTTCTGCATTTTCTATAGAATTTATTTTTATAGAACTGATGTAAGAATGCAAAGATGCCTTATAAGAAAACCATACAAAAACATAGTTCACTGCAGTTATTTTTCCACAGAAAGAGATGATAGACTAGTTTGACAGATATAGTATTGCTTCTTGACAATATTTTTACCAATTTCTTTTTAAAACATAGGCATATGACATCAATGATAAGAACAGCAGCCAGTTTTGTTAGCTGTGAAAAATACAAGCTATCCCTAGAACTTCCACATCAATGTTTAATTAGTTTGTTTCTGAAAATGCTTTAAAAATAATGGAATTTCTCATGAGACCTCAGACTACAAACTGTTAAGCTAGTGCACAAACCATACAAAAGCACAACTTGTCTGTTCAGAGAATAAAAGTGATATTCTTCAAAATGCATGGTTCAGAAACTAATCTCTTGTAGGGCTCATCTTCAAACGAGTTAAACATTCAGAAACCTCTACAGATCTTCATATGTGAAAATCGTGTAAATACACATAGCTTTCAAACTAAAGGGTAAGGGATGAATTTTGTATATGCCTTAGAATTCTTCCACTTTACTCCAGAATATTCTTTGTTAAAAGACAAAACAAAACCCCATAATCTGAAAAGGTAGGATGATAACACCAGAGCTGGTAGAAATACGAAAATTCTGCCTGTGTACATTAAAAACTGAGTTATCCCACAGTGAAGGACAAACCATCCTAACTCCTCAACAAAACAAGGGGGTTTGATGTCTCATGTAGACTAAGTGAACAACTACATCTCATACTGAAGCACAAAGGGAGATGCAAAATAGTAGGAATGGCACAAAAAGGGAACTAGGACGATCAGTTAGAGAGCATAACTTTACGACAAGGGAAGACAAGACACAAAGATGCTCATATTTGGAAAACGAACATGACAGACTTATGAAATCATGAATAGCATGTAACACAGGCACTTAAGGATTATTCATTCATATTAAGCAAGAAGCTTTAAATGAACATGGGATTGTTTGTTTTTTTTTTTTTTTTAAATAGCACAGAACTGCAGAACTCACTGACACAGGATGTTGCAATTCTAAAAGTAAGACTTTTTTAAACAGGGATCAGATGAGTTAATGAATACTTTCACTGATGGCTAGTAAAAATGAAATGCAGCCTCTCAGTCAGATTATATGTAACTCAATGGTAACCCTAGTTGTAGCAAAAGACTGTATTTTCTACTTGTCCTTCTTATTTTTTACACCTCAAAATCCAGCCATTGCTTCAACAAACTGTTGGTCTGATACAGTATATCTGTTTTTAAAAACACCAAAGCAGGTACCTCCCATACATAAACTAAGTACTTAAGTAAGAAAAATACTTAATTTAAGTATATTAGATCTTAGTAATAGTTAAGTTTCTAAATATTGTAACTGCTTCAGAAAAGGCTGGTAGTAACTTGAAGTTTCATAGAATTCTTTAACAGCCAACAAAAAAAATAATTAGGCAAGTCTTGCCATTAATGCAAAAGATAGCATACAGGACAACAGAACATAGCATAAGTTTTCCCAGTTTAATTAAAGTTCCATTATCAAAACAGAAGAACATAACATCAAGGTAATTTCCTCACCCCTCAAAGATGGCAAAGTAATTTTTTTTGCAATGGAATCATAAAACAAACTTCAAAGTCAAGCTTCCTAGATATTCTCATATATGTTAATTGTTAACAATTTATTAAAGTTACAGAATTGTACACTGCAGTTCTACAAACATATGCTTGTAATCACAGTTTGATTTTCAGCATTTACAAAATGAAATTATAACCACTGCATTGCCAACTGGCCCTATTATGAAGCAAGATTGACAGAGGTGGATCCAGCATGTAGCTCACTGAACAACTGGAGATGAAATATTTTCCAAGTTGCCTCAATATCATTGCTCAACTTAACATCCTTACTTAAAATAATATAAAACTTAAATGATAGAGACTAAACATTTAAATACCTGCTGCTGTAGGCGAAGCTTGTCTTCTTCCATCTGTTTGATTTTTGACCTTTCTAGCTCAATTTGGTGAGCACATTCTTCTCTTGCACGTCGCACAGAATCCTGTAACTCCTGCTTATTTCGTTCATGCTCTGCTTGCAACTCCTTCTTTACTCTTTGAAGCTTAAGAATGAGACAGCTACATCAATTCATACATTCAGAATCTTTATTTTAAGAGTCTCTTAAAGCTGTTACTATTCGTTCATGACAAAAGTTATATATTTTAGAAATTAAGCACTAGAAATTGCATTGTTACCTACATATTTGATATACCCCCTTTTGTTGGCTTTCAGATTAACTAATCATCTTCAAATTCATATATTTGGCCTACAAGTATATTGTTACTTGACTACTAAAAACAGGGATATTTTTGTCTCTAATTACTTTCTAAACCACATTACAAACAGAATTTAGTTTCCTACTAAAATTAAAAATTAAAATCTCTTCACTACAGAAAACATTAAATTACTCCTACAGCCAAGAAAATGTATTTTGTTCAGTAGGATCTCACTCTTCAAAATGAGTACAGTGAAAGGATTTCATATTGAGCTTAACAGGAAAACCATCCTTGACATGTTTGAACTTTTCAGGAAGATGTTACTAGCCTACTTACATAGCCTAGCCATAGATGTTACTAGCCTACTTAGCATACTAGCCTACTTACTCCTCCACATCGACCATTTTGTCCCCTCAAAATGTAATCATGAACTCTCTATCATTTTGTCTAGATGCCTGTGGAATCAACAGATTTTTGTTATCTCTAAACCATTGAGTTAGAATCTCACTACATTTAGAACAAGTTTTGAGACAAACGTGTATGAGAATCAAATACTTTTATTCAAACTGAAATGCATCCAAATTTAATCACCAGATTTTATGTGTTTAAATTATAGGTAAAGTCAGACAATTTATAGCAGAAGCTACATCCTGAGGACAATAAAGAGGTTCTGAGTAAAGAACTGGAAACATGTTCAGCCTGCCGGTGCCTCTGCTGGGAATTGTAGCTTTGTTCTCAAGCAAAGGAGGGTTTCCTATGATAAAGAGGCTGAGCTGAACCACAGGAAAAAAAAAAAAAAAAAAAGTTCACTGGACTGCTAAGTCACCACAACAGTCTACCTATGTAGTTGTGAGACTGTTCTGAAGTTTCTGAAGTAGGTAAACAGGAAGTTTCTTTTCTCTCTCTTTCCATATGCTTTCCATATATAGCTTTCCTGAGGACTCATCTTGCTCCCTAGATGTGGGGTGTTCAATGACATCCAGAAACAGTGGTAGCTACTGCTTTCTCCCTCATCTTCTTTGGTCCTGTCACTACCAAAAAATACAAAATAACGATTCTATCATATTGCTGGATGACAAAATTTGCACAATTGCAGTTCTTCCCAGCATTCCTTGGCACCTCCTATTTGTTACAGTGGTAGGTCTAGCAATTACTGTTTGAAGTAAGGCACTCTTGTACATATGGAAAATGTTTACTATGATAGAATACTAAACATAATTGAGATATAATGTTACATAAATCTCTCCACTGACACTAATTCTGTTAAGAAACCTAAGCTTACAGTTCTGTACTTGTAACAAATCACGCACAAGTTTGCTTAACTTCTATTTCACTGAATATGTATAGAGATAACAAACATTTAGCTTGCAATTGTTAGTGCTCATCTGTGCATTAGTATGAATGTTGCTCTTTTAGTTCTTATACACAGGTCATAACTGCCTCCATATGAAAGAATAGATAGAAGCAACTTAATCGAAAAAGTGACCAAGCAACTTTTACCTCTGATTCAGCACTAAAAAGATGTCGCTCTCGCTTATCTAGATCCCTCAAGGTTTTCTGAAGTTGTTCTTCCAAAACAGTATATTCTGCTACCTTTACAAAAACAAACAAAAAAACATTTTCTTGCAATAAAACATAGGCTTTAGACAGCTGAAGAACTTAAAATTGTTTGTTTGATATAAAACATGGACAACATTTGGTTCACAAGTTTACATACAAAACAAATCTCCAGCTTTCAATCATGAAATCATGGTGGAGAGCTTTTCTTTTATTAGTGAAAATAGTATGCTCCAATTGGACTGCTGAAGATTTTGACCATGCAAGCAAGAAGCCGGCAAAGCTGAAAATCCCCTGGAGTCAGCAAGCTAACCTACAGGATTTTACAGTAACAAATATTCTGTCTACATATCATCATAAAAAAGGTAAACAACCTAGCAACTTCTAGTTCAAAATTAAACAAATGTACCACTAGCCTTGGTGTTAAAATGAAGTAAAAGACCTCTGATTTTAATTTTTGTACTGTTGTCTAAATGCATACGCACCTCTAGGTCACAAGGAGGTATCACAGACCCTTGTTATAGTCAAAGAATCTTGTCAAAATTTGCAGTAATGAGACTTATGAGACTCTTCAGCAAGCATATAAACTAGTTTCCTTACCTTCTTCTTCACTAATGCTTCTCTCTCTCTGTCTCTTTTCTTCCATTCTTCTGCAAGTGCTTGCATATGGGCCATCTCCTTCTTTTTAAGCTTTTAATAAAAGGAAAAGAGTTCCTAAACAGAAACTCAAATCAAAATTGTTGATAGCACAACTTCTACAGAGTACTAAAAAAATGAAGCCTGGAGCAGTGAAGTTAAAAAAAAAAAAAAAAAAAGTTTTTACAAGTTTTACACTGACTTACTGTAACTCAAATGATTTTGATACATTTGTTACTCTTAAAAACTAATTGCAAAGCCAGCATAAGTTTGAGGAAAAATATATCAACTAATAGAAACCATATTCTCACTCTCTTAACCCAGATGAGACTGTAACAATCTTCACTTTTGAAGGAAGCATTTATAGGATAAGTGGAATGACTTAATAAGTGGAAGAACAGCAGTAGAGTGACTGAGAATAAATAAATGCATAGTTAATATTTAACAGCAATAACTTTCACATTGAATACCTACTGCATTTCATAAGTCATGAAAGAATTGTGACAGTTGGGCAGTTTAGGAAGTAGGAGTAAAGACCTGATTTTCAAAGATGTCTTCTTGCATTTCCTTCCACATTTCTAACTCCAGTGCTGCTTTGTATTCAAGAGTTTCTCGAGGTTCTGGCTGGTTTTCTGGGACACAAGGAGGCTGAGTATGGGGGGCATGCCGCTGCTGACCAGCACCTACACACTGATATAACAGTGGATCTTTAGTTAGAAAACCAACATTTCAAAGTGTTCAAGGAAAAATGCTAAAATTAATGCAAAATTTACTTGAGAAGAATCTGACACCAGAACTTCGTGCATTTTCACAAGCCCGTAGTCTTCCAAAGTGATGGCATATGAAAGCTCTGCTATTCTGTTGCCTGACCTGAAAATTGTATCAGAACGAAAAACAGTCAAAAATACTCAAAGTGTTCTTTAAGACAAGTAAAGCAACAAAACTGAATTGCTAGAAGGTTCTGTGTAATGTCAGGCAACTGTTGCTAAAGTCTGTGACAACACAGTCAGGCTCTCCCATATATAGAGTTAACAAGTACAAATTTGTGCAACTATAATAAGCTTTTCTGACCTTAACAACTTGTAATTGAGAACCTATTTAACTAACATTTTGTCACAATTGACTCATCCCTGTAAGAACAGAATGATAGAGATATTGTTCTTGTGGTCATAAATCTGTTTAATAAAGTCTACCTCTTGAAAGTATTGTGCTACTGAATTCATTTTTAAGGTACTCAATTTCATTAGTACTGTATTGGTGGTGTTAGTTAACCATAACTTTCTAATGTCAGGTGACAATATATTGTGGATAACATCATTTGTTGTAATCCATCCTTAGATTCCTAAAAAAAAATACCATTTCCAGATGTTTCAGCACAGGCAATTTACAACCTTAAATCCACCTAGAGGGGGCCTTACAGTAAGTATGGTAAGTATCTGTCCTAGTACAGTGAGAAAGCGTCCAGAACAATATCCCTCAAAACCTGGAAACTGCAGTTTTTGACAAAAAAGCTTCGAGAATTCACCAGTGAAGTTTCTTTCACTGGAATTTCTTCTTCCAGTAAATATAAGTAGACAACATATTTTTACAAAGGTGCAATCATCTACGCTATCATTCTTTTTCAAGGGAAATGAGGGGCTACATTAATTTATGCAAAGTGAAAACAAATTACTGCATTGAGTTATTATAACTTCCTATCAGTCACTAATAAAAAGCAAGATAAATAATAAAGGTAGCAATAATTATTCAGAATTCTGAGGTCTGTATTTTAAGTCAGTTAACATACCCATCTAGCTTTGCTCTTGTTGGAATAACATTTTTTATAGTGGTATCAGAACAGCAAAACACAGAGCCAATTACATGAATTTGAGAATGCCATCTAGTGGTTTTGTGCAAAAGCAGGTTTTATTTTAGCAAACTTATTTGTTAAAAGTGTCAACCTTAGTGTCTGCTGAGATCATAAACCAACTCTCCACTGAATCAGGCCACACAAAAATTTAAAGAGAGACAGAGATCAATTTAATACAAGTTTAGGAGGATGAAAGACAGGCTGTGTTAGTTCCCTGAAGTTTCTTGTGTCAAATGTTAGCATGCTTTACTTATTCATAGGATTAGAGGTTTAACGCTGACCTCAGTCTTAGTGGAATTTTTGTTTATTTTTAAAGGCATAATTAAGTCCTCACCATACAGAAGATGAGGGTCTACACACCGATTTCTAGCACAGTTCACATTTTCAACAAGGACATAGGACAGAAGTACATAAATATAAAAAAAGATAAGTGTTCATTTACATGAAGGATTAACATTCACACACTAATACTACCGCTTATTCTTATGTACATGAGCTGAAAACCCTGCAATTATCAGTGTATAATATTGAAAATATAAATTTCTCTACTGTCCTCCTAACTTTAATTGAAGTCACGTATGTCTAAAAACATACTAGGGATAAACACAGACTTAACTCTTTCTGGAACATCAGCAGCTATTCACAATTCTTAAGTAACTTTCTCAGTAAAGTCCCTCATTTTATTTAATTGGGTACTTATTTCTTTGATCTGTGTGTGAAGATTACCCAAGATCATTATTATAGGATATAAACCAGCATACTCTAGTATCAATGCAGGATTGCACAATATATCTGTGGTAATTAAATTTTTAATGTTTTGGATGCCTACTCCCAACTCCACTGCACCACACACACCCCTATTCACCAATACAGTTAGCACTCTTTACTAAGAATATTTCCTATACAGGTTTCAGCCATCCAATTTAAAGCACTGTCTCACAAATGTGAGCTACTAGAAGACAAACTTCAGTGCAAGGATGGGGGTAAATTTGCAGGGTAAGGGAACCAATGTGAAAGTGATGGATTTGTGTTCTGTGAAACTATAGAGTGAAATGTCAAATGAGGAAAGGAAATCACCATTCTGCTGGCCTCAGAGTGGAAAGCTCAGGTTAAAAAGTGCTAAGTTTAAATGACATATTTAACTTTCAGTTATTTTCTCTGGTCCTTTAATTTGTTTCCCAAACTGTTCACTTGCCAGGCAAAAAATATAGATTTGGCTTCATCTAAAACCATGTGAGCTTACAACTGATTTCCAAAATACTTACAGACCACCAAAAACATTTTACACTTAAAAATAAATAGGATTTTCTTCAAATAACACCAGCCCACTTTGTGAGACCTCTCAATTCTGTTGATAGCCACTATTCTGTTTTAATTTCAGGCTTCTCTATTTCATTTTTGGTATCTTATTCTCCAGAGCTCCTAATATGAAAACAAGCAAGTTGATATATTAACAGTAGGTTTAAGTATGTATGCATTGACAGAAATATTTACATGTATGTATAAGTTTCCATCAATAGTAATCCTAAGTGTATGATTTTTAAGATTCAATCACCAAAACCTCTTACTTATTTTCTGCTTTTATCAAGAAAACCTAAGTGTTGCAAGTAATTGTTAAAAGGTGAAAAATTAAGTGTTATTTCTTTGTCGTGTTTTCTGCTGCAGGGCTACCAATGCAGATACATAAACAAAACACAGCCTTTATAAGTACTCTCAATTTCTTCAAATTTATGTTTACCTTTTACCTTTCAAATTTATAATCGAGAAAGTTTGACCTTGTTCACAGAAATACTAAACAAATAGTTCTTCAAGGCTTGCTACAGAGTAAAAAACTTTTAATTAGTTATTACCCTTGTGCTGCTGTGACACTGACTGTTTCATTGAAAGTCTGACGCCAACATTGTTCACCATTACCACCCAAGAAACGGGTTTTTTCTGAAGCCAAAACATTTGAAAGCTGAAGTCTGGCAATCCCTAGAAGCATGTCTTTAGTTGTTTTATCCTTGTGCCACAACTCAACCAGCAGAGGTAATCTGAAACAATGAAATGATTTTCACGTCAGTCACCAACAGAAGACAAATGGGACCTCATGTTCAAAAAGGCAATTCCAATCTCAGTGCTGGTCAAAGCAACAAAATGATACAGCCTTACTGCTTTTCAGAGGAGTGAGATTCACAAACTTTGTCTTTTTCATCACTTACTTCGCTGAAGTTATCATTCTTTCCTCCATTTATTAGCGAGAACTACATTGCAATGAAAATGATTGACTGAATAATCTTAACAGACCTAGATCTTCATTTATAAATACCTACATGTGAACTTCAGTCACTGTCACTCATGGAATACATCTTCTGTGTTTTTCCTTTCAAAACATCACAATTACCATGATTCTTTTAACCACATCTAAATCCCCTATCAAAAGCATGTGGGACTACTGGAAAACTGTGTCAGAATTCACAACTCAACTGTACTCAGCCTTCCAGGTTTTCATATTTCCAAAGATGAAATATGGATATGACTGCCATCAAGTTAAAAAAGGAAAACAGAGCCAACAGACTTCAACTGGCATAAATATGCTGTGTTAGAAGAATTATCAAACCTTTAATTTAAAAGCTTACAACAGCAGCAAGCAATGATCCCTGCATAAATACTCAGAGATAAAACCAGGAATTTGAGTCCTCGTCTTTCAAAATAAAGAAGGAGTGAAAAGAGAAGTGCATTAAATATTCATGTTGATTCCTAAGTTCTCAAACTCAAGATCTTAAGTAAAATACTTGAACCTGACTGTATTTACAGTGAAAGATAAAACATTCAAGCTAATTAAGATAAAAGAATGTAAATTATCACCTGAAGAATGTATCTTGAAGTTGATGAGGTGTAGTTGCAAAGTCAAATGCACAGTAGGACTGTGGAAGAAAAACTTCCATGTTCTTCCTGATTTCTGTGGGTGGGCTTGTCATAATAGGCGCTGCACTGCCAAAAAACGGATACGAGTACCTAATAAAGGCAATAACAAAAGCAGTAAAGTAACACTTTAAGACATTTTCTGCATAGACTTCTGCAAAAATAAGACTAATTTAGAATCCTTTTACTGAAACACAGGTAACATAAAAGTAAAAACTGCACAAATGTACCTAATAGTAGAACTCATCTCTCAAATAATGTGTTTTCGTTTACACCAATACCCATCAAACTTCACTTATATTTACTGTTACTTTGATAAAAAAAAAGCTTTTGTAATCTGTATGGATGTTTATAAACTTGAACTATTCTTTTCAAATTAAAATTGTATCTCTCATTTTATAAAATAATTTAAGGAAGAAGTATTGTGCTCATATATGGATTGTTATTTGAAAACATTTTTAACCATTTACAACTAAGACTTATCAATTACTGGTGTTGAACCAAAGTATAAATATATACCAGAATCGCTTGAAAATCTGAGTCACATTTGAAGCATTTAGTTTTTAAATGTCCACGGTTCAACTGACTGAAAGGAAAGACACATCCTTTTACAGACCTACAATGTCACCCAAAACTACTGTACTGGCAAATTGAGTTTGTGATAAATTAAAAAGGGGAAGTCAAGAACTTGTTGAACGTTGATTTGCTTGAACTGATAATGCTAGCTGTAAGCTGAGTTGCTAAAAAAAATAAAAAAATAAAAATAAATGCTGTATCAACAGCTGCCACTTATAAAGTTTAACTGCTTAGGCAGATTTGTTAAAAGCTTGTTTAAACCTGAATTAAACAACATTCCCAACATGCTGTTAAATGCAATTGTTTACCCTGCAGCTGATTGTAGTTTTTAAGTGTGATGTTTTTCCTTTCAATTTATTGCCACATACATCAGACTAAAAATTGAAGTGCAAAAACAAACAAAACCTATTTCTTATCCCTATTTTGAAAAAAATAATTTTGAAGTGTTATCTGAATCTGCTTTTATGTGAAATTCATAGCCATTTTATGTTGTTTTACACGCACACCACTTTATAATGTAGCCTAAACAGAAAAATCATTAACGATAAAAATCTATATTAGTTGTGTTTCAAAGTATTCCCCCAACCATCTTTTTGCCCCATTCAAAAAAGCTTAAACTCCGTCAAGAATTTATCATCAAGAACAGATTTCCCAGTGACCAGCTAAAACTATATTCAACCAGACTGTTAAAACAAGTGGCAAGCAAATGCAGACCTTTACAGCTACAATTATTTAACTTCTTCAAACAGAATCATACATTAGAGATGTACACTGAAGTGGCCCTAATGAAAACCAGAATACAAACTAACTGCTATGAACAACATGTATGCTGTCAAGAGCTAAATATTATTCAACCAGGAATTATTCCCCACCTCTCCATTAAAAAAAAATAAAATAATAATAATAATAATAATTCCAGTATCTATGAACTTTTGACCCTAAATTCTATGGAAAACCTGGAAGAAAAGTAAGAAGCTGATAAAGTCTCTCTCTTCACTAGCAGAGTGGAAAAAAAAAAAAGACTAAACTAAAAATACACAACATGAATACAGAAATAGGGGCTTCAATGCCCTTAATTTTAACATCTTTTAGTCTTTACTCCTTCAATTTATTTTCCTCCCTGCTAATTTATATTCTCTGGAGCTTATGCTCCAGAAATACTCCCAAATTTTTCTTTTGTATTAACAGCAGTAACAAGCTTATTTCTATAAAGCTGTTACAAACCAGCACTGAAATTCTGTACTGTTGTCTAAGGCACAAAATTCATGTATCCAAAAAAATTTTTTTTTTTTTCAACTCCAAGAACCAGTGTAACCAAAAGATGCTACTTCTCTCTACTAAGATTTGAATTCTTCCTTTAATCCTAAAGAGGATTACTCATCTCCTACAGACTGAATATTGATCTGTTCCTCCTGGGCTCTGATATTCAAGTGAGAGATATAATAAAACAACACTGCAGGCAAACTGTTATATGCTGTCTTTAATACTGCAGTGCTCAGAAGTTTAGTGATGAACTAGTTGAAAATCCTAAAGCATTCAGCTACTCATGATAAAAATAAGGCATTAGCCTGCAAACTGACTATAAAGATACTGTTTTGAGAAGAAAAACACTTATTACCAAGAATAGGATAAACAAAAATAAATCATACCGTAAAATGCAATTTATTGGAAAACCAACTTCCAGACCACGTATACTTCGTAAGTCTATTGAAAAACAAAAATGGTGAGAGGCTGCTGGAATGACAATTTTCTGTGCTGACACAGGCTCAGAAGAACTGGATGCACCCACTGGGTTGGACTGAGATGCAGCTACTGGTGCAGCATCAGCTGAAAACACAGAAGAGAACGTGCATATTACTTGGGGCATAACAAATTATTAAAGATTATATATTAAACACATCTCATTTTGTATGCAAGTACAAATAGGTTACTTCCTGAAACATTTCAATTCCTTGTAATATAAACCAATACTAAAATAACATTGAAAAGTAGCCACTCTAAATTATTGCTTCTAAATAAATATACTTTAAATCTTCTTGAAGAAATAAAAATAGTTTAAAACTTAGAAGTTCTGTAATATGTAAGTATATTTTACTCCAAGAAATTAAAAAACTATTATCTAACATACTGCATCATTCTGCAGAACTGAATAAGGCTTCGGTTTCAATAGTATGCTTAACTGTTCCTTGCCAAATTAAGGGCACACAGAAGAGGCAGGCTTATAAAAAAAAAATAGTAATTTAGCTTTCTTCAAATTAACTAAACAATTTAGTTTGGAACTGAAAGGGACAGAGCACCTGGTCAACCATAGAACTTGTGTAAGAAAGCATCAACTACTGCTCCCAGGCTAAGGATTAATTTGAAATAAAAACTGAACTGCTCTAAGTCTGCAAAGCACATCTGCTCATGCATGCACTTTGACAGGATTGCTCCTGTTATACCCATTTTATAATTCAGGCAACAGAAGCCATGCTATAAGTAGCCTGTTCAATTGTATCAAGTCAGTCACAGAAGTAATGCAGATTTTTCATGTACTTAAACTGGGGTCTTAGCCTCCCCACTACCTGTTTCAAAAAGCAAGATGTCAAACTACAAGTTTTAAAGACATGTCTCCAGAATGCAACTCCCAGAAACATGTAAGACTAAAGAAGAGAAAAAGGCAAGAATGGACAGAGGAGAGCTTCTGCCTTCTACTGCTAGTTGTTCTGATCTAAGATGTTTCCACTGTTGTGGAAAAAATATATCACTACTAGCATTGACGGTTTTCCTGATGTTTTATGAAGTCTTTTGTTTACATTATCAACACAAAAAAAGAAAGTTTCAGTACTTCAGTATCAGATAATCAGCATAGTGTAGTAATGAAATTAAATCTTTTCAGTCATTTAGGTAAGAGTTTGTCACAATTTTGCTTTGTGCAATTAAATGGATGAGTAGAGCTTTAAGGCTCTCACAGAGAACATAAAATTGCATATAGTCTTCAGTTAAAATTCATTTAAGTTGCTGCTATACTTAAGATTCCATTCAACATACTAACTGATTTTGATAAGTTATTTTGCATTACTGGAAATTTGCAGATCTGACATTAGTGGTGATTTTGTTCTGCTCTGCAATGTGATAACTGGCATCTCTTCGGTGTACTCTGTGTTAACCTCTTTGCAAGACTCAGTCACCAACCCTGAAAGATAATTGTAAAATGACAATTCATTTTGCCAGAAGCATGAGCAGTAGCAAAGTTACTATAAGTAAAAAGCATAATTGGGATTTTCTCCCCCAAACTGGTTGCTGGGCTTATAGAAAGTATCAAAACTTTATATATAAGATAATCCATGTTTAGATAGGAACTGTTAGAATTAAAAGAAGCTTGTCTGAAATAGTGGATAAATCCTGAGAACAAGTTCTAGGGCACAGATTTTCCTCTGCAGACCTGGACCTCTTTAGGACCAACATCAAAACAACAGTGATACAAATGCTATTAGAAAATAACTATTAGGCTTTATTTGTATACAATCTCTTAAGACTATGCATACCCAGTAAAATTTAGCAAACAAGGATTGTTTTGAGTATTATGCTTTCATTATGGTATTTCTTCCCCTCCTGTCTCTGCTTCTCAATTTCTCCCCCAGTCAGTCTACAAGCTAAGTAAAACAGGGCAAAGCATGTATGTAACAATAAAGTTTTTTCACCGTTTATTTCACGTAACCGGTGTATGGGAGGACAGACATTTTCTGAACGAGAGCCCACCCCCCCCCTTCCTTTTTCTGTCTTTTATTGCTGAGTGTGACATCATGTGGTATGGTATATATAAACCAACCCTTTGGTTGGTTTAGGTCAGCTGCCCTGATGATGTTTCTTTTCTCATTTTTTTGCCCACCCCCTACGAGGGTTAGAGACAGTCCTGATGCTGTGCCAGCACTGCTCAGCAGCACACACAACACTGGTGTGAAACCCACTGCTGTTCTAGCTAGAAGTGCAGAGCACAGCATTGTATGGGCTGCTGCAGGGAAAGTTAACATCCCAGTCAGACCCAGTACAATTCATTTCTTTAGAATTTGAGCTTCTCTTAAAAATCCTACATTTCCCCTACTGTTTTATGTAATAATATACTTGAACCTTACACCACTGCTACTCTTCCCTGAAGAAATCAGTTTCTTCATGGGTTTGCACTGAAACTTGCATTTTCAAATTCGGGTAATTTCAAGTGTATCTGGAATTATTTTTCAAGCTGAAGATCATCCGTATCACTTGTAATCCACACATCAAATCTCCAGTTCAGATCTTCCATGTGCTTTCAACAACTACCATGTTCAAATTACATTTACTTTCATCCTATCACTTATTCTACATACATAATTCTTACTTGCTTAGGAATTATGACAACAAATGAGCAGTACATAATCCAAGAATGACTGCACTTAGCAAGTAGGGAGAAAAAAATCGTATCACATACTTGTTTTTTTCAGGTTTGTGCCTTTTTCAAACTTAAGACTTTCCACTTCACTTTCTGTTGCTTCATCTTCTGTTGGGGAAGAGTGGTCATTCTGAGATGGGACATCCTTGGATGTCTGCTGCAGGCCCTCTGTTTTTCCACTAACAGGTGAAAGAACTTTCTTCTGTGGCTGTTTAGGTTCAGTTGGAGCATTTAGGGGAATCAAAGGCTGTAGAGGCTGAAGAGATATTGTCCTCATTTATCATGGCTCCATGGAAATAGTCTGTTTTTAACATTTAACTTGGAGATTTTTTTTATGACAGAGAAGTTAAACAATGAAAAGATTACTCATAAAAGCAAGTTTTTTTCAAATGGGTACTTAACTGACTTAGAAATAACTTCAGACATGAAACTGCAACAATAACTAAATCAAAAATAATGAATAGCCTATACCTGTACATTTAAGCTCTCCTTTTGCAGAACTACAGATACACCCACGGTAGGAGCCATATCCAAGGGCAACTGTGGCATCTTTTGTTTAGCTCTATTTGGTGGAACAAGGACAAATGCTCCTTCTATTGCCACAGGGTGCTGATCAATTTCCACGCTTCCTTTCTTCAGTAGTCCAGACAGGGGTATTTCAGTGCTTCCAAGAGACTGGTCACCACAGCAAAGATGGATCTGTATGACATACCAGAATGTAACCGCCATATGCATTTCCACCAGAACTGTCTGTCAAAGCTCTGCTAGAGGCAGCAAATACAACAAAAATATCTTCATCCCTCGTCTAGTCCCTATATGCTGACAACAAATATTTTGAGGAGTATATTTCAATGCTGAGCAGGTAGGATTTGTCAAGTACTAGCACAGCAACAGATCATTGCTGGCTGCCCTCTGATGACCTGTCATGTCATCCATTCTGGATGACAAATTTAGTAGCTTGTGCTTTTTAAATACACTACAAACTCTTGCTCTTAATGTGAGATGCACAACCATGATGTACAGAACAATTAAAGCAAGTTCTCTGAAAGCTCTGTCTTTATTATATTTAGACTCCACTTAAATGGCAAGGATATTTGGAATTAAGTCACCACATTCTTAATTCTTTATCAGGATCATTATTCCTTTCTCAAACCTTGTCTCAACTCTTTCGTCCTTCCGCGGTATAGTATTTGCCCATATAAGTAAAGGAAGGATCTTAAAATTTTAGAAGTCACTCAGTGAAAGTTAATTATTGAAACTTACACACCAATTTGTTCGTTTGTCCAAACTTTTTTAAAAAGCAAACCACAGCATTGTATTCTGATCCTTAACATTTAACATACCTTTTTTTCCAGAAAATGAATACATTAATGCCAAGAGGTGTAAAACTATGTGTATATACATATATTACTATATTAAGGATCAGAATACAGTGTATACATATATTAAATACTTTGTTTCAAGGCAATAGGCTAGGGTAAATTCCCAAACACATCAGTACCCATGTTTCTCCAAGCATTAGAAGAATATTTCAAGATAACAAAAAAAATAAAAGTTCCTGTAACATTTTTAAACTAACCTAGATAACAAAACTAAAGTTGTCTATACAACTTCAAATCCTATAATCCAGTACAGAGGAGGAAGAAGAAAAAGACAACTTTAGAGGGCCCATACTCAGAATTACATTCTGTCACTGTCTTATTTACCAGCTGTGTTTAGAAACCCTGTACTATCCTCAGCAAAGTTGTCTAATTTTGTGATCACGTAAGTGTAAGCCAAAGCAGATCATCATAAACACTGTCTGTCATATTACATAACATTCAAAGTTAAAGCAACAAGTTGTTGCTAAAGATAAGCCACATCCCTTAACAGCCCAAATATTGCTGTAGTGTATGTAAAAAAGCATTCGGCTGAGAACTGGGAGAAAGCCAGACCTCTTATTATTCACAAGCCCTGTTGATGGCATGGATTATAGAACTTATTCAAGAGTTCACTCCATGGCTGGCATGGATGAGGTTCTAACAGGCAGCACTAATCAGGGCTGTGGGTTTGAGATGATCTGATTTCCAAGGAGGCTTCAGAGCACTCAAGAATGTCCTGTTTCATTCATTCTACCTTACATCATGACGTGGAACCCAGTTCACTATATACCCATCATTTAAGAAAAAAAAAAAAAAAAAAAAAAAAAAAAAAAAAAAAAAAGCACTTCATCTACACAGAAAACTTGCTGCTATAGCATTTCCCTCATTAGTATGAAAACCAAGTTATAATACAATCTTGTTCCAGAAAAAAATATTTTCCCTTTCAACCAGAGATAGATTCTGTTTCTTTTATTTTCATCATTTAATTTGTTTTCCATTCACATTTGAAAAGTAAACACTTACCTGCAATTTTGACTGTGCACAAAGATAAACTTGAAGAACATCAGCTGTACTACGTATTCGAACTGAAGCTCTTTCTGGCTCAAAATTTGGATTAATTAAATCAGTGAAAGTTTCATTTGTTACGTCATTTCCCAGTAACGAGTAGTAGAAAAAAAACTCAGGCTGTCGTTCAGGAAGCTTCATAGTACTAGGAACTAACTAAGAGAGAAACAGAAAAGAAGGAATCTTTCATTATTGTACAGCTACAGCAAACTTCAGGCACTACCTTGGAAACTAAAGGGCTTATCGTGATCTCACACTTCTGAGCAGCTATCCTGAACCACAGTTTACAGCTCCAACAAAATTAAAAAGAAAATTTTCATGTTAACATTCAAATAGAATTCAAAAACAGTTAACAAGGACACCAGAAACTTTCAAAATGATCCCTTTCAAGCTACTAGCAACATATACCAGAACCAAGGGCTGTAAATGATACAATATAATCAATAATGGCAAGCCCTGTACAAATATTCAAGAATAACAGCACCTCCACAAAGTATTTATAGCATAAATAAATTCCGTATCTATGTAACAATCTGCATTGTTATAGCATAACTTATATGACTGAATAAAACATTGGAACATTCAAAAACAGAGCTTCTCCCTTCTTTAGACATTGCATCCGTTGAGTTCAAATGGCACAAATGCTCTGGAGTGATCAGTGAATTTATTTCACACACCCCTGTAATTCTGGCATTTAAAGTCCCATTATTTTCTCTGAAGTGGATATGACCAAGCAAAGTTTGTCATGTACTTTGAGCTACCAATAATTCCAGACCATTATGAAAGTCACAACTTCCAGCCATCATAACTTGGGCAAGCCTGTACTTTGAAATCAGACAATGCAGAGAAACCTGAAGAGCATATCAGTGTTGTGGTACAGAACAGCTTGGACACAGCAGCTGTCTAAAGCTGAATTAATCACATTAGCCTGACACTTTATCCAAGCTATTAAGTCCTTCCCTTAAGCAACATATAAACTCTACCACTTCATACAGACTGAATTTAAAAGGTATTTAATCTTTCCAGAACTTTTGCATATGGCCACTACATTCTATCAAATACTAAGATTTATCAGCTTTCAGATAGGCTTTTACTTTGAGTTCAGTTTTTAACAGCTGTACAAGTAGAAAATTAAGCCTACCATACAGCTAGCCTGGAAGAAACAGTCACTATATTTAGCTGCTGTCCTCTGGACTTTCTCTGAAAAACAGCAAAGTATACAATATGCCTGAGAGCTTCCCCAAAGCACACTATTTTTGTCTGAGTCAACCAAATCCTTTTGACAAAATAGCAGGGGCTTGAATCATTTAACATGCAGGGTGACCAGGGACCTGAAACCCTGTATTGTTGCACTCTTAAAAGAATATATGTCAAACAGAAAACTGAAGCCAATTCCTAAGTTCAAGATCACCTTTGGTTCTAATTTTAGGCAAACTTTTCAAGAGCCAGTCTGGGAAGGTTTGAAGTTGGCCCCTTTCCTTTAGGGAAAGCAGCTCTGATGGTGAAGTTTAATATTCCACCATACTTGCTATATTGACATTTTTACATTTTTGTAGAATAGTTCATAAGGTAAATCTGCTGTGGTCCATACACATTTTTTTTAATGTTACAATATAAATTATGCACTTTAATGTAATGCATAGTTTAAAATTACAGTTGTAATGCCTCCCCCCCAATTCTGATCTTTCATCTCTAATTTGACATATAAATACTACATAAATGTTTCAAAATTCAATTTTTTATTAATTCAATATTGGGACAAGGCTATTTATTACAAGCAACAAGATGAAGTTGTATCTTCAAATATCCTAGAAATTAGAAATAGAAATAAGGCATAGGAAGGCAAAAATACAGGCATATTTCTATAGTACTTCTTCAAAACTAAACTGGTCATGAAACAAACCTGTTCCAACTGTGTGGCAAATGCAATGGTTACAGACAAAACAAAGTAGTCTCTGCAACACTCTGCTGGTCCAATCTGATGATAGCCCTCTTCTTCAATCAGGACCGGTACAATACTTTTAGGGTCTAGTCCAGAAAGAAAGGCAGACACTAATAGGGAAGAGAAAAATTACTAACTTAGGATGTTATACAAGATTCCTGCAGCAATTGATAATCATAATTTTACCTTTACTTACCTGTAATTTCTCTTACCACACATGCAATGAAGATCTTTTGATTGTTTTCAAAGCATTTCATCAAAGCAAAAGTTTAAGTATACTTCACAATAGCTACATTTTTTTTAGATAATTTCTATTTAGTGGACACATTGTTTTGCACACTACTATAAAGAATGTTAGTTTAATTGTTACAATGATGAGAACTTAATTTCATAGGCTGAGTCCATCACACTCTTTCTTCTTTGACTTGTCAAAAAAAATGCAAGACAGTAATTGCATATGACAGACTAACTGTTGACAGAAGCATGATGTTTCACTCCACTGAGCTTTCGAATGTCTCATTTGAAGACTTAGATGAAGTCTTCAGTGTATAAAATAGTGGAGACTTGCGTTAGAGGTTTTTATAATACTCTAGAAAATAGAGGAAAATGGTCACAACAGGACTCAGACACAGGTGAATGGGATTACAGGGTGCAAGCTCCATGGTCACTGTTTCTAATGAGCTAGCCTCCAGCAACATAGAGGTATTTAAAGTAAAGCCAGTTAAAAAGAGCTGTAGTTAACTTATTTTAGTGTGAGTTAAAATCATGCCACTTTATATACACCATGGACTACAAGCTGACTGGTCAAGTCACTGAACAACAAAAAGAAGCATTGATTTTCTCACCTGTATTTCTTTATCAGAAGGAAAAATAAAAACTGAACAAATATGCAATATGAAAAACACTATCTACTGCCTATGGATCACTGCTTTCCACCTGCAATTGTAAGATCCTGACAGCCCATATGCTTTCAACCTCTAAAAACGAACTCTAAAGTGAAACAAGTGAAATCTGAACTCTTGGTCAGACTTCAGAACCACAGACTATTAAACAGCTGAGACTGAAAAAGACAGTTTACTTAGTGTAACAGCCAGTTCAATTCCTGGGACAGGCAGAATTTCTAACATCTGCTGCATGCCCCAGCCAGGTAGCCCAGTAGCCTCGATACATCTAAAATCATTGAATTCACTTATGATCCAATGTAATTTTGAAACTCATCTTCAGAGCTAAACATAAACAGAAGAGCTCTTGAAAGCAAGGAAACAGGGAAACCACAGTTATTTGTAGAGCTACAGCGAGACAGTATTTAACAAAATAGTTTACACATACTTTGAAACAGTAAAATGATGCAATCAGAACTGAATTAAATAAAATAATACTTACAAAAACATGTTATACAATGTATTTTATGCACGTTTAGAAGACAGGGCATGCAGGGCTTGTAGTTGTACATAATGCACACTTTAAATACTACTTAAAATACATATCTCTAGTTTCCACATCCTACATTTTTTAAAAAAAGATACGATATAAAAATCGGGGATTTAAAAAAAGAATGACTACTCAAGAATAAACCCTTTCCACTCTAGTTTACCAGTTACCACTCCATAGTACCAGTAATTCAATACATTTCAAAGCACCTCAGATTACAGCAGACTAATAATCGCACAGCTCTTTTGATGAGCCAAAAGGCACAGTTTCAGACACTGTAAACATCAGACCACTCAGGTCAGTGAAGTGAAAATCAAAGTGCATGAATCCAAAAAACAAGAACATCCCATTAGCTATCCAACACAACTAGAACTGGGTGGTCTAGTGTTGTCATATGCAATGCTTAGAACATGAACCTTAAACCTGTGAAATTCTACATGCTTGTTTTCCTCCATTGTGTAAGTATGGCATTGACTAATTTTTAGATGGTAAAAACACAGGAGGCTTGCAAACTTGTTTGACTTCTATCTCCACAAAAAACAAGAAGTAGAAGACAGTGCGGGGCGAAAGGAGAAGGAAATTCCTATATCATCTACCAGTGTCATGACAGGTTAGACAGCTTGTAGATCAAAAGGTCACAAAATAGGTAGTAGAGGAAAAGAACATGATTTGTTAATTTATTATAAACTTAAGAGTACGTAAAATTCCTGGTGCTTTGTTGTGAACATGAAAGGAGAAAGCTAAGTAACTGAACTCCTTAGCTACTCCTGCAATGTGGCTGAGAAGACAAAGTCAGAGCCAGAAATCTTGGAAAAACACTGCAACTGAGTATTTTGTTTTTACAAAACCACTGATGTAGATGATGATGATAAACAAGTTACTAATGCAGAATTGCAAAAAAGTTACCTTCAGGGCAGGAACACAACGTATCAGAACAAATGCAGGAGAAAATACACCAGTCTAACGAAGGCTCAGTTTTTAAGTGGAATAGATTTTTGGGTGGGGGAAGGTAAATACATGCTTTTTTGTTTTAAACACAAACTTTTAAGGGGATTTAAAGAAAATAAACAACTCACAAAAAATTCCCAGACACAAGACTTACTGATCAGCACAGCACAAATTAAGACACTGGCTACTATATTACTGTCAAGTAATACTCAAGTTCTAACAGACTTGACACATTTCACTAATTACTTTTTGAAAGTACAAAGGAATCAGAACTAGTCCCAACAGTTAACTTAGTGTAGATGCTACAAATATTTCTTGTAAATGAACACAATGTGAGTGGTTCAACTTGACAAAAAAAATCAGAAAAGAAAAGCAGTCTACCCAACAAACAGTACAGTACCCTACTGTAGGACTTGCAATTTCAAGTCCAAACTAGTGAAACTGCTTTCTGTGAAGCTTTCTTATTTCTATGTTTACAGAACTTTCTAAAGCCCTGAAATCTAACCAGAGTGAAATGCCATTAGTACTGAGTCCCTGATCCTGATTTGAAAGACCAGTTAATTTGCATCTCAGTCCACCTGAAATCACACTATTACCAAAGTAAGAAATCCTATGAGTTATTATCACAAGACATGTTTTCTGTATGTATCATGTAGTGTTAGTTAATGCTACAATACAAAAAAAATATCTTCAGGCTCAAACAACATGTCTGCAACAAGTGATATGTTGATCTGTGTCACAGGAACACCTTTAATTCAAAGCCAATAACAGCATGTTACTTACCCCTCCCTTCTCTAGGGGGTGCCTCCTTTGCTTTAAAACCATCCACCAATGCTTTTGTATCAGTTTCCAACACCACACCTACTTGTATTTCGGATTTAAATTTAGTGTACTTGTTACTAAGCAGAGGGTACCATTTTGGTGTCTGCATAAACAAAAACAAAGGCATTTTAAAAGCAGAAGGATAATTAAAATATGGTCACAGAGAACAGACGTGCTCTAGTATTTCTACCTTGTCACTTACAGAAATGTACCTTGGCATTCATTTCTAAAATGAGTCTGTTTTGAGTACACTACTACACTAAATATGCCATAGAATGGAAAAAGAGTTGAACATTCTTTTCAACTGATCAGCACAGTAGACAAGTTAGCAAGCAAAATACACCATAAATCTTCACTTAGAAGAGAAAACTTTCAAGTTTTCAGCTGCAAGGGTGCAGAATGCATTATATGAATCACAAATCCTTATGAATTGTGATTTAAAATAAGAAACCAG
The DNA here is from genome assembly GCF_009819795.1 of Aythya fuligula. Taxonomy (NCBI): domain Eukaryota; kingdom Metazoa; phylum Chordata; class Aves; order Anseriformes; family Anatidae; genus Aythya; species Aythya fuligula. The sequence goes on along the minus strand of NC_045593.1, from coordinate 65,116,880 downwards.
GGTCAGGTCATGATCTACATCAGAATTTTTTTGATCAAGCACAACACAGAATTTTCATGAATGCTTTTTATATAGACAATATAAATGTCCCATGTCTGTCCCTCCCCATCCAACCCCCCTGCCATGTAAGGGGCTAGAACCCCTACAACATCTTGCACAGAAACACATTAAAAAAAACAAACACACACACCAAAAACAACTTCAGGCTCTAAAGTCTTGATTTGATGGAGACTCAATTCACTTGCTCAATAATAACTTGTAAAAACTTATTGAAGTAGTTGGTAAGTGATAGCAATGCTTTAATACGTTGCTTAGAAGTGTTTAAATTCTCAAATTCAGAAGTGCACAATTTTTTTTTAAATATACATACTTAGCTTTCTCATATTGTAGATCATTCTATTAAGATTAGTACAAAATTGCTTTTGTTTGCCCATGTTCTTACACAGTCAATAGCACTTTATTTTTAAAGAGATCTTAAGTAGGACTCATACTCCTTCAAAACAAGACTCAGAAGTTATGTCTTTGCCTCGATTCAGATTCTACTTTATCTGTAGCAGCACTGTTGTGAAAACATCAATTTGTAAAGTCTTTATACCTGTTTCTTTTCCTGCACAGCCCTTAAATCAAGTACAATATAGCCTATATTCTCTTTAGCTGAAGATACAGGATCCAATGCAAAACACTGGAGTTTGATAGGTGTACGCTGCAGCCTGTAAGAACATTTCAGTTGAAATCCAAGATGCTGAAGTTATTTCTGCAGTTAGCTCACAAAAAGTATTTCACAAGTTTCAAGCATACCAAAAACAATTTATTGAAATTCATAACATAGCTAGTTCTAACAGGTCAGCAACTGAGTTTACACTGAACTTCCAAAAATTCAGCATGAAGCAACAGAGAATGAGCAAATGAATAATTTTATAAGAAGAGTTTCTTGGGAATCTCACAAAGCCTCAAATGCTATTAATAAGAACAGTCATGTTAAATAAACCCAATCTTATCGATGTGCAAGAAATAAGTAATGCAACTTGCATTAAACTGCAATTACACTTGTGAGAAAAAGATTTTTGCAAAGCACCTAGAAGTTCTTAAAAATACAGCTGAAGTGTCTAGCATAAAATACATTCAGCCATTTTTCTTTCCTCAAAGTTTATATAGCCTTTTGAACTTATTTGACACATAAAAGTACTACCTCAATATTTTCAGTCAAAACCAATGACATGTATGGAAATCAAATCCAATTTCTCAGCTTTATTTGAAATCTTCAAAGAGATTTTACATAGGCTTTTCAAGCTTAAAGTTAACTTAATTCTGTGTCATAGAATACAATACATAAGGGAAGCTTGAATCCAATGCTTAAACTATAGCTTTTCTCATTTGACTTTTTTTTTTTTTTTAAAAGTACTATAAATGGAAGCTTTAGAAGCTTTTAAACTCACTTATCTTTCACACGTGACTTTAGTTTGCTGTGGAAACAAAACGGTAGATCAACATATAGCTAAAAGAAGGCTTCTAAGGAAAAATCCAAAAAAGCTCAAGTGAAAATAATACAAACATTGTATTTCAGTAGCTGTAAGCACAAGAAAAATAAGTTGAACTCCAGAGCAAATTTAATTTATTTCAGATTTAACTTTCCACTGTTACCTGTGCTGATGAAGTGCTTTCCTATCAAGTTCCCAAGCCAATTCAGTGGCAAATTCTGGCTGATCAGTATGCTCTACAGGATCAGTAGCCAGCTGTTCACCATCAAACTTGGCTTCCACTATAAGCATGTACTTTGGTCGTTTTGGAAAATAGCGCCCTGCAACAGAGTGTAATAGCAAGACATCATAACTAAAAAAAAAAAATTGAGAGCTCATATTTTCATCTTAAATGATTACATAAAAATATTTCCCATGTTTCTCGTATCTTCCCTGATATACTCTAAGATTGGATTTTAAGAATGTGTTCTTACTATTTAAAAGTTTAAAACAAACCATTTGTGAAGCACGCAGAAACAGTGAGATATTAAGTAACACATAATAATTAACATAATTCAGAATTGCAATTAATTATAATTAATAAACCCAGCAACCAGTATGATTTAATTTTGATAAATCTATGACGAGGAAGAGATCAAGCCAAAAGGTAACAAACAGGAAAGTTTAAACATCCTTCCTTCATTACAGATTTGATCACTGTCTTACATCAAAGCAGGGAACATGACCTCATGAGCATAGTGAAAGGTGTTTTTCCAGTTACTTGTGATTTCAAAAAAAAAAAAAAAAAAAATCATTATTGGATTAACAGAATGTTTAAGGTCATACCATGTGACAAGATGAAGGGAAACGGCCTCAAGTTGCACCAGGGGAGGTTTAGGTTAGATATTAGGAGAAATTTATTTACTGAAAGGGTTCTGCTGAACTGAAACAGGCTGCCCTGGGAAGTAGTCCAGTCACCATCCCTGAAAGTCTTCAAAAGACATGTAGATGTAGAGCTTAGAGACATCTTTCAGTGGTTCAGTAGACTTGTCAGTATCAGGTTAATGATTGGACTGCACAATCTTAGAGTTCTTTTACAACATGAATGATTTTATGATTTGTCCTGGATTCATCACCATCCTATATTCTGCTTAATAATTTCAGTGGCAAAATGAATTGTTAAGATTTGCATATTTCACCAAATGGGAAGGGGCTACATGCCTTTCAGAAGACAGAATCTTAAGCTTTAAGTTAAATTACCTTGGCAAACAACATAAGTAGCCAGAGAAATAGAATCATAGAATGGTTTGGGTTGGAATAGACCTTAAAGACCTTCTGATTCCAGCCCTCTTGCAGGGACGCAAGAGGAGCCTCCTAGAGAAAAGGAGGCTCAGGGGCGACCTTATTGCTCTCTACAGATACCTTAAAGGAGGCTGTAGCGAGGTGGGGGCTGGCCTGTTCTCCCACGTGCCTGGTGACAGGACGAGGGGGAATGGGCTAAAGTTGTGCTAGGGGAGTTTTAGGTTGGATCTTAGGAAGAACTTCTTTACTGAAAGGGTTGTTAGGCATTGGAACAGGCTGCTCAGGGAAGTGGTGGAGTCACCATCCCAGGAGGTCTTTAAAAGATGTTTAGATGTAGAGCTTAGGGATGTGGTTTAGTGGGGACTGTTAGTGTTAGGTCAGAGGTTGGACTCGATGATCTTGAGGTCTCTTCCAACCTAGAAATTCTGTGATTCTGTGACGCCTCCCACCAGCCCAGGTTGTCCAAAGCCCCATCCAGCCTGGCCTTGAACACCTCCAGGGATAGGGCATCCACAGCTCCTCTGGGCAGCCTGTGCCAACGCCTCATTGCCCTCTGAGGGAAGAATTTCCTCCCACTGTCTAATCTAAGTCTACCCTCTTTTAGTTTATATCTGTCACTCCTTATCTTATTGCTACACTGCCTGATAAAAAAATAATTGTGTGAAGTAGGTCATAAAATTAGGTAGAATTAGAGCACGTTACAAACAGAAAGCACAGACACGCCCCCAACAGCAACAACAAGCCCTCACTGGCACAGTCAGGCACAGACGCCAGCACTCACAAACTCATTCGCAGACCGCTGGCAGCGGATGGAGAACCCTACGGAGAGCCCCCGCCGCCCCGCTCACCTTCCAGGATGGAGACGACGATCAGCAGCCGGTCGGCGGCCCTGGGCACCATCGCCCCGCTCCGATCGGATCCGGATCCGCTCCGCCCTCGGGGTGCCGCGGGGCTCGACCGCAGCCGGCGGGACAACGGCCGCCGCCTCACGGCCTTTTAAACGCCAACCGCCGCCTCCCGGCGCACTTCCGCCTGGCAACGGCGCGCCCCGCCCGCCGCTCCGCCCGCACTTCCGGCAGCTTCTTCCCGCCCGGTGATGGCGGGGAGGGGACGGGGGGCGGCCATGGCGGGGCTGGCTCCCTCGCAGCCCTCACGTTATAATCTTCCTGTGGTAACGCTGAGGCGTTACGGCCCTTTTCCTTGCATTCTGTGGCAGGGCAGTCTGAATAAATTCTAGCAAAACGCAACGTTGTCGCTCCTGCGTCGTTTCTAAGGTGTTGAATCTTTAATGTGAAGTAGTAATTCAGCAGTAATAACAGGAGTGCATGCCACCAGTATCTTAACTTACACATATACCTTTTTCTTTTGACTTTATAATGCAAAAGAAAACCTTCATGTTGATTTTTTATTATTATTTTCACATGACAGACTGTAGTAATAACTCTGTCCTGACACAAAAACCTTCAATTTAAAACATACTTAACATAAATAACACTTAAGTACAACTTCAATTTAAATACTACAAATATTCCACGAGTTGCAATTATAAGGAGATGGAGAACCACCTTCTTTTAGCTGTGGTTGATTCTAGTACTGAAGCACTGTTCAATGAATTTTCATAATTCTGAATGGAATGTATGAGTGGTGCTTTCTGTCATGGCACCTTCTGTTGTACAGCACTGCATTTGATACTACAGCCCTCTACCTCACGTTTGCAGTCATGGTTCTTATATTCTTAACATTATATAAGCTTCTGAAAATTAGGTCCTAAATATTTTGGGAAAACAAAACAAAACAAAACAAAAAAAAACGCCTGGAGGCAGACTGCTGAAAAGCGAGTAGCTTTGGCTATAGAGGGGACATGTTTACAGAAGCTGACAAAATGTACAATTTACCTGGCAGCCTCTTTCATTTGAAAATTGATTTCTCTTGGAGTGATTCCTGGAAATAACGTCATCTTCTGGTGATTTACATGAGCTTATTCCATATCAAAGTGCTTCAGCTTGTAGTCAAAATAAACTAGTGTCAGTAAACAAAGATTTATTTATTTTTTTAAATAACGTTTGCTCTTGAAATTAAAGGCACTAGTGCTTTTTCTAGGTGAAACAGCTACTTAAGGTTTCTTTCTAATCAGGAAAAGGTGTCTCCATTTCCTCATAATGTTCAACTATATTTCATCAATTTTTTTTTTTTCACTTCAAGTTGTGGTCTTCCTTCACTAATTCATACTTTTCTGTATTTTGTCTCTCTAACCTTCCTAATCCTGTGAGAGACTTTTCCACTTTCATTCTTACCTTCTCTTCAGTCCAATCATAGAATCATTCTGGTTGGAAAAGACACTTAACACCATCAAGTCCAACCAATGGATGGACTTCGCACTGCCAAGTCTACTACTAAACCATGTCCCTAAGTACCACATCTACACATCTGAATACCTCAAGGGATGGTAGCACAAACACTTCTCTTGGGAGCCTGGTCCAATGCCTCACAACCCTTTCAGTAAAGAAATTTTTCCTAATATCCAACCTAAACTTGAGGACATTTCCTTTTGTCCTATGTCTTGTTGCTTGGGAGAAAAGGCCAACCCCACCCTTCTACAACCTCCTTGGAGGTACTTGTAGAGGGCAATAAGGTTTCCCCGAAGCCTCCTCTTCTCCAGGCTAAACAACCCCAGCTCCCTCAGCTACTCTTTATAAGACTTGTTCTCCATACCCTTTGCCAGCTTCATTGCCTATCTTTGGACATGCTACAGCACCTTGATGTCCTTCTGGTAGTGAGGGGGCCAAAACAGAACACAGCAGTAGTCTGATTATCTTCCTCTTTAAACAGTCTTTACAATCAATTTCTATCCTTTTTAATTAATTTTGTTCTAACATATACTGCTTACCTGAATAAGACTGTTGTTATTTTTCTCACCACCTTTTTTTTTTTTTTTACCCCTCCCTTCTTGGTGTGGGGAGGATGGTGGTATCTAAATAATCTCGGGTCTCTGAGTTCTCTCTGTTAGCCGTTTTCTGTGATTTTGTTAAGCTCTGCTGCCCCTCTCTGAACTCTTAATTAGTCCACACCCATCTTCATTGACAGTATCTACAGCTGGATAGCCTGTATCAGGTGAGACCTTGTACAACAGAATTACTGCTTGTTTTCCTGCATGCTCTGTACTTTTTTTCTTCTGAACTAGTGATGGAAAAACAATCACCTCAGCATGTTATTGTTCTTGGATTTGTTTTCTGCCTATTTAGCAAGCTGAACTGTTTCAGCAAAGGGTCAGACAAATGCCAGGGCTAACATAAAATAATGAGAGGGTGTGGCTAACTGCTACTTTATGGGTGTTTGGGATCCCACAGAGCAAAGTGTGTTGGATCTCCCCTTTCAACAACACCAAGTCATTAAATCAGGTCAGCTACCTTGTGAAACTTTATCCTTAGACACCATGCAGTAGCCTGATATGTTACAGGCATTAGTTGTGCCAGGAGCCTAATCATCATTACCCTTTTTCTAGTAAAGACCTAAAAATGAATGAGTAATAAAGGGAAGGGGAGGAGGGAGGGAGAGAGACATTAAACATATTTGGTCTTCTGCTTCATTTGTTCACACTGTTTTGTAGAACACCAAGTCTTTTTCTTTAATCTTTACCACCAAATAATGCTTTTTTTTTTTTTTTTTTTTAATTGCAATTTCATAAACTTGCCTGGTTGTACTTCAAACTCATGTGTTTGCCAGCCTAATACTCTTCTGCATTTTTGGCTAATCCTCCAATTCTTCCTTAGTTATTAGCCTAGCTCATTGAAGAGCTTAAGTAAACTAGAATTCTTCCTAATCTTTTTGCTTGAATACCTTGCATATACATTTTTACAGACTTTCTTCAGGGACTACAATCTCTCCTAAACTACTTTTCTAATAAACATATTCCCCCTTCCCCTTTCCCCCCCAAAAAAAAATAAAATACTTATTTATCCTTTGAGTTCACTAAAACCTGCTTTCTTTAAATTTGTTATGCCTTTTTGAAAGGAATGTTTTGACACGCACGTAGGACAATCTGATAACTGTCAGATCTCCATTAATATATTGGAGTTGGAAAGGTATCTAAGCAGAACAATATAGAGACAACTATTGTATTAATAAGATGTTAAATGTTACCATGCAGCACATTCATTTTTAATTACTTGTGACTTTGTATTTAATCTGTCCAAAAAAGATGCTTAAAATATATATATATATTTCAAAGAGTCAAAAAATCCTCACTAAGAACAACGAAACTGTTTTCTTCATAAAATACCCTTTTTCAAATGCAGTCAATTTCTATCAGATTATATGAAACGTTATGTGGAAGGCAACATGTTTTTCCATTTTCTAAATTTAATTGTTTAATGCACATGAGGCAAATTAATGTCATTATGCTTCTCCTTGAGCAATAGAATTAGAACTATAACATTTTCAAGATCCATTTGCCAATTTATAATCCAATTTTCATGAAGAAGATAGAGTCTGTCCAGTATCTTGTGCTTCATTACTATCTTCATTTATCCCACATCACTATGGAAACAGTATAATTAAAATTAGGTAAATACAAATGATTAGATAGCTCAGGAAAGCAAATGAAGTAGTGAATATTTGACACAATATTTCAGTTAGTATTGGTTACTGAATTTTCTTCATACAGTAAATGGTTGAATTATTGTATCAATATATTATGACTATCATTATTAAATGCTTTAGTCAAAATTCATTGCTTTCATCTTCTTGTTCCAGAGGTTATTTAGCTGTAATAGTTCTTCATAGTTATTAACAAATTTTCCTTGGCATGGTTGCTTTTTCAATTACAGCCTTAGTTCCCATCGATATCATAATTTTACTTCCATATATTAAAGTTTACCTCATTTTGCAAGGTTACTTAGGTTACCTTTTTCATTCTCTCAAACATTTTAATATTTCTTTCTGTTAACATCAGAAGATTTGTACTTGTTGCCCTTCTATCTATATTCACAGCTACGGGAATTTGGTGTTCCCTACTAAAATTACATCTTTGACCATTCTGTCTATCTGTGCGTTAAGTCTCTGTTCTACATTGCTTCCAACATTCTAGTAAGCCAAGGATTTGAACACTACAATACGCATGTCTTAGAAGTTTGACTCTCCCATTAAGAAGAATGTATACAGAAAATGTTTGCTTTGGCATTATTGTTAGTATATATTTATATTAAAAATGTGAGATGAGCTTTCACCTAAGGTTAGAAGGTGATGAGACTGTTAAGTGTTCTGTATCATCCCCAGGTTCGCCATGCTATAGGCAACCAGTCCTTTCTCATTGTGCCTGCCTTCTGTTAGCTTGCTCAAATTAAGAAGATTGTATTTCCCATTACAGATCATTTGTGCAGCCAGTCACCACTGAGGCATGTTGTAATAGCTTCAAAGATTCCCTCTGGATCCTGCAAACAGGCTAGAATACCATTATCATGTGGTTAGTTGAGAACAGACTGTACATATACAATTCAAAAAAGAGTGAATTATCCTTCCCACTCAGGCATCTTGTTTCACGGTAGCTGAGTCCTGAAGATCCTTCTGCTTGGAAGTTTGTATTGTTTTATTCACTATTTATGTTGGAGGGTGGAGGGGGTTCTACAAATAACATTTCTCTGTCCAAAAAAAATAATAATAAATAAATGTACTTTTAAATTGATATTGTTTTCAGCTTAAAAATGCATCATATTTGTTTCTGAATAAATAACTGAATGAATAACCTCAGGGTAGTTAGTAACTGACTCAAAAACTTTAATTTAGTTCCTATTTGACCTATTTTGCGTTTCTTTCAATGTTTGCATATCATTTCACCAAAATAATTCATGTGTTCATGCACAGAGTGTAGTACATGCTCTTATCCATTCATAGTAGGAATAGAAAAATTGTAAGAGTAATGTGTGTTTTAAAAGGGTGACTTGAATTACTCTTCTTGTGGTTGATTGTGTATGCATGTGGGAAGTATACCTGATTGTCTTGTCACTTGATCTCCTGTTTTTTGGCTACTCACTGCTTTCCTGGTAATAAGTAAGCCTAATCACTTAGAAGGAGGAAAACTTCCACAAAATATTTTTTGGGAAAAAAATATCTAGTGACTTAGTTATAGTGAGCACACTGTACAGGCTCTATTTTCCCATGCTCTGATGTTCTTAGACATCCACATTTTTCAGAGTTTTAACATACTTGTCTTGAGGTGAGACATCTTAAAGGTTACACTGTGATTGAAATTTAAACTGAAATAATTTCACAGAATGACATTTCATCGTGATTAATGATGAAGGGAATCTCTTATATCACCATTTTCTCCTCATCACTCATTTATTCCTAGGAAACCCCTTGAATTCTGAGAGCACTAATAAATCTAAGTAAAACTAAGGGCCTAATTTAGAATCCATGGGAGTCAGTGAGAAGGTTTCTTTGAAAAGTGGGGCCTCACAAGGAGAGGGAGACAATCCCCACCATTGTCCTGCCGCCCACTCCTCTTTTGATGCAGCCCAGGATGCACTTGTTCTTTTTGGCTGCAGGTGCTCACTGCTGGCTCGTGTTGAGCTTTTTGTCCACCAGAACCCCCAAGAGATTCTCTGCAGAGCTGCTCTCAATGAGTTCTTCTCCCATTCTGTGCTTATGTCTGGGAATGCCTCGACCCAGGTGCAGCACCTTGCACATGGCCTTGTTGAACTACATTAGGCTCAACATGGGCCCACAGTTCTAGCTTGTCCAAGTCCTTTGAATGGCATCCCTTCCTTCTGTTGTATCAACTGCACAACTCAGCTTGGTGTCTTCTGCAAACTTGCTGAGGGTGCATTTGATCCTGCTGTTTATGTCACTGATAAAGATGTTGACCAGCACTGACCCCAGGACAGATCCCTGAGGGACATCACTTGTCACCAGCCTCCACCTGGACACGGAGCCACTGACCACCAAAGTGGTGCAGACAATTCCTTATCTACTGAATGGTACACCCTTCAAATTCACATCTCTCTAATTTGGAGATCAAGACGTCATGTTAGGCCAATGAATAAATGAGAACTTTTATCCCCCTCATCCTTGCTGGTCATAATATAAATTGAGACATCACCTTTGTCACCTTTGTTTTTCAAAGAGATCATTTTGGAAGCTGAACGTGCTTAGGTTAAGAAGGAGGCAGAAGAACATCCAAAAAAAAAAAAAAAAGAGGAAGGTCATGGACTCACAGATGATTTGGATGCTGCAAGGACCAGCCTGTGTGTGCTAAGGTTACACAATAAGTATTCTTAATTAGTGACATTAGTGTAATGAAGAAAAGGAAAAGAATTTTTATTTTATTTTATTTTTGTGTACAGGTAGCAAGGTAGATTTAATTATAAGGATGCAAGAGAAAGATTCAGAGTAGGTATAATAGTTACCAAATCAGTGACAAAACTTATTTATGCAGTCTAATAAGCTACATATATCAAGAAGCATTAGTGCTGTTCTGCCCTAAGGGAACAATATTAACTAAAGACTGCTGGCACTTAGTCACCTTTCCAATTTGAGGATTATATTTCTTCCCTTAAACGGGTGATTTCTAAGATTTTATCTGTGCAGATGCACAACGTGTTTATTCTCTATAATTCTCTAGGGCAGTTGGGCACAAAGAAAAGTTTGAAATGAATGTCAAATACATGTTGGTTACCGTTAAAATCAAGTGATACATGTTGTGTTCCATTATCTGCTTTTGAATATATTTGCACACATATAAAGAATCCTCATGGAAGATGAATTTAGAAACTACCCTTTGCTATATAGTATGAAGAGGATAGTATGGAGATAATGTATCTAACTGTATATTTAAGAAATAGAGGTCAGATATCAATGCTGTAGCTCCAAAGACCAGAATACTGGAATTGTGCTAAAGATGATAGCACATCACATCACCTAAGGCAGTGATGACTTCATTGTGGTGACTATATCATATCTGTACATATCTCAGAGGCAGTGAGTGATACTCAGATAGAGACAGTCTAAGTCCTGAGAAAAACTACCAGTAATCCATACTTGCGTTTGAAGGTGTTTGCACATGCAAACTATCCACTTACATCAGTAACTGTGTGCCAGTCTGAGTTAGTGTCTGGGTTTAGATGGACCAGATAAATAAAGAGTTAGAGACAGGATTATTAATCCCATAAAGGGGATGGATGACTGTGTAATAAAAATATTGAATGACTTGCCCAGGGATGCATAAGAATGATAAAGCCATGAAATTAAGCCATGAATTTAAACATCTTTTCCACATTCCAGTAAGGTGTCCTATCTGGGGGATGGCATTTTCTCTGAAAATTTGCTTTTTGAGCTAATTATATTGCACTGTGAAGTTCCTTAGATACTACATGTCATGTTCTCTGCCATATATATTGTTTGTTCTTTTTCTAATTCTTGTGCAGGTTACAAAGTAACTGCTTTTTAAATGTCTCAATCACCAAAATGACATAAATTTGTAGCAATCTGATAAGTGAAATTGACTCTTTGCTCCTCTCTCACAAAGTTTAGGTAAGATACTCTTTGAGTGAAAACTACTTACAAGATAGTTGGATATACGCTATTAGAGGTCTATTCCCATTATGCTTTTTATTGTATGATCTATAGAGTTAGTAGTCAGGTTAGCATTCCCTTATTTATTTATTTATTTATTTATTTATTTATTTATTTATTTATTTATTTATTTTAACTGTGTTGAATGATCTCCAAATTAGACCTGTAAAGCAGTCTTCTACTACATGTACATTTTCTAACAAGAAAGAAAAAATTGTAGTTTGTATCACGTTTATGGTATACAGCCTCTGAATCACTCAAGAATGGATATACCTTTTTTTTTTTTTTTTTTTTTTTTTTTTTTTTTTTTAGAAAAAGTGGACAGCTATCAAGACATTGTCAATATAGATATTTTTAATACCACTTTTAATACGACTTTAGGTATTAAAGAAATCTATTGGACTCTGAAAGTTGAATGTGAAATTTCTGTGTGGAAATGTGGAAATGTGGATTTAACATTCTGTGCCAAAAGCTGAATTGTTAAAATAATTGAGATTATTAATTATTACTACCTTTAACAGTATATAACAATAATCTCTCAGTCTTTGATGAGCAGGATGAAGTTAATTAATGTATAGGCTACTAATGACTGAGCAAACTACAAATCATTGCTGCAGTCGCATTGATTCTGACAAGGTTGAGGTGAATTTGGGGTCAGAAGTTTAAGATGATTTTACAATAAATGTTAAAGCAATAACAGGTATTAAAGCTGGATTATTTTAAAGAGGATTTTAAAACAATGAAGTTATCATTTAAATGTTCTCTTTGCCTTAACACAAGCATATGTCTGAGTTCCTAGATTTCTCTGTATGAAATTCTAAAAGGCATATTTGGCACTACAGTGACCCAACCAGCTTAATTGTACTATTTTTTATATTGAACACATTTTATTTTATTTTATTTATTTATTTTCTGTCAGAAACTTACACATTTTGTTATTAAAATCCCCAAAGCTCACTGGTATCATGTTGACAAATATATTTCCCTTTTTCTATTTCCTAATGTATATATATTTTTCATTTCCTTGGTAAATAGTATCAAATTTCTGCAGTTACTTGCATTGTAGGTGTTATTTGGGAAGACTAAATATTGAAAATGTACATGAGAAACCAAACCGTCAAGTTTGAGGGAATCAAACTTGATTTGAGCCGTCAAGAAAAGAGGGAATGGCTTCAAGTTGCACCAGGGAAGATTCAGGCTAGAAATGAGGAGACATTTCTTCTCAGAAGGAGCAGTCAGGCATTAGAACAGGTTGCCCAGGGAGGTGGTGGAATCACCATCCCTGGGGGTGTTCAAGGAAAGGTTGGACGTGGTGCTTAGGGATATGGTTTAGTGGGCGAAATTGGTAGTAGGGGCATGGTTGGACCGGTTGATCTTGGAGGGCTTTTCCAACCTTAATGTTTCTGTGATTCTATTTATATTTAAGAGATTGATAATTGACATTCATGCAAAATAGGGTATGTACAGTTCATATATATTTATTTTATAAAAGCAGGATATTTAGAGATGATTTAGTAATATCTAATATCCATATGAACACTCTGCTCAGAAACAATCATTGCCCAAAGTTTAGTTAGCTCTCATTTTGAATTAGACACATAACCACTTGAGCCATGAAGTTCTTTTTAGCAACAGTTTCCTGTGAAGAGGGTAAACTGGTTACCCTCAGTTAAAAAACAGTTAGTAAACTGGTCCTTTACAGCAGCGTGCTATCTGAAGTACAGTGCCCATCTGGTCTAAATGATTTATCAGAAAATACATTAGAAATTATGGACATGTACTGCATATACTTTTAAATTCAACATTAAACATTTTTTTCTTGGACAACATTGATCTGCTAGAGAATTAAATGCATAATGTGTGAGGCAATGGAATAAGATTTAGTGATGGGAATCATTTACAGCATATATATGCTTTATTGCTTTCAGAGAGAGACTAAAAGTGTAGTAAAAACAAACAAACAAGCAAAAAACACATAATTAGTCAGACAGTTGGATGATTCCAGTGGCTTCTTTCAGTCACCTCTCCTTTTCTAAGGATACCTTACTTGTCCTTTTCTTTATGTATAGTTCCCATATTTGCTATGTAAATACAAGAGTTTGCAGTTGGGTTGATCGCATGGTGATACTTCACCATGTGGGCAACTGTGGGTGTTCCCTGGAACATGATTTATTACATGATATATGATATGGCAATACCATATCATGTATTGTAACATGTTATTATCCAAGCACAAATACAGGCTGGGCAGAGAATGGATTGAGAGAAGCCCTGAGGAGAAGGACCTGGGGGTGTTTTATGAGAAGCTTGACATGAGCTGGAAATGTGCGCTCACAGCCCAGAAAGCCAGCTCTGTCATGGGCTGCACCAAAAAGAGCATGACCAGCAGGGCTGGGGAGGTGATTCTCCCCCTCTGCTCTGCTCTCATGAGAACTCAGCTGGAGTCCTGTGCTCAGCTCTGGGGCCCCCAGCACAAGAAAGATGTGGGTCTGTTAGACCGGGTCCAGAGGAGGGCCATGGAGATGATCAGAGGGCTGGAACACCTCTCCTCTGAAGAAAGGCTGAGGGATTTGGGGTTGCTCAGCCCAGAGAAGCTCTGGGGATGCCTTATAGCAGCCTTCCAGTAACTAAAGGGGGCCTACAGGAAAGCTGGGGTGTGTAGCGATAGGACATGGGGTAATGGCTTTATACTAAAAGAGGGGAGATTTAGATTAGATGCAAGGAAGAAATTCTTTTTTATGTGAGTGGTGAGGCACTGGAGCAGGTTGCCTAGAGAAGCTGTGGATGCCCCATCCCTGGAGGTGTTCAAGGCTAGGCCGGATGGGGCTTTGAGCTTTGGATTGTCCTTTGGCCTGGTGGGAGGTGTCTCTGCCCATGACAGGAGGTTTGGAACTTGATGATCTTTAAGAAACCTTCCAAGCCAAACCATTCTGTGATTATGTGATTCTGTAATCCTTAGCCAAGCACATAATAGACTACATAGCCTCCTCTGGCAGAAAGCTGAGATATTTTTGTTTAGTTGCATTCTATCCCATTTAAGAACAAACAAACAAACAAAAAACTCTGATGGTGTTAAAAGACAGAGAACTTTTAAACTATTTTTCAGTACCTTTTCTCTCTCCTCAGTACTGTTGTTCAGGGCACTTCCACTAGTGTGCCACTGTGGATGGGTGAAGAGCAGACAACTCTTCAAGCTAGAAAAGTTAATGCACCACAGCACCATGTTCCTGAATAATATGGATTTATTTATTTATTTTTTTAAATCACTTTTCATCACAGGTAATCAATAAATAGTTTTTTGTTTGTTTGTTTGTTTTTTAACATAATGAAAGCACAGAAAATCACTGCACAAGAAATGTGAATTGTGCCATAGTTACACTTTGGTAATTCAGTGTTGGTAGGATGACACCACAGGAACCCAGTTCTTATTTCTGTGAACGGAACCAGGTTCTTGTAGTTTCAGCTGGAACTTCCATTTTTTTTAGCTCCAGCTTTAAGGATGAACCTCTTGGAGCATGGCTTACATCAAATATAGACACATTGTTTTCAGAACAGGCATAGTTGGTGCATCTTGCTTTCTGGATATCCAATTTAAAATACATTGCTCATGTTTTTTTAGTAGTTTTGAAAACTCAGAACTATCAGTGATTTCAGTTGGAGTTACTCAACTATCCACAATAAAAACTCCGAAACATGTGCCTGAATCACCTCACCTTTAAGAAGGAAACAAAAATTAAGTAATTAGCCACATTGTATAGGTTACTGTACATAAATTGGCTAAAAGACTCTACAAATAATATCTTTTGCTGATTTGATATTGTGTTCCTTCCTAATGCCCTCCTGGATTTCTCATTTTAACATTCTATATCAAGCTTTCTTACATGACATCTGTTATGTTACTGGAAGGATCTCTTCATAGTAATTTTAAAAGATTTCTAAAATCCTGGTCCAACTTCAGATAAATTTGTAGGAATAGTTCCAGGTGAACTGCACACTCCCTGAAACTAGACCACCCATTCTACACATATTTAACAGGCATTCTGCATTTTTAAAAGAGTTCAGATTAAACAAAATCAAACATTTTTGAAAAACATTTCAGATCTCAAGGAAATAAAAACAGTTAAAACACTGTCAGACAGTTCTCAAGAAATATATTTTCTAAATCAATGGAAATGTGACTTCTGTTTTTATTCTTTTGTTGCAGATGCCACAATACATGAAAGCATAAACTGTCTTCAGATCTGTTTAAGAATGGAAATGAAAGCAGACCTATGCTTAAAGGTGTACATGTGTGTATGATAGGCTTTTTCAACAGACCTGCATATATTATCACCTCCAGACATGCATTACAATGTAAAACACAATTTGTATTCAGGATCCTTCACAAAGAGCTGTCAGACTACTAAATATATTATGAAATTGAGAAGCAATACAGCAACATACATAAACATTACACAGTAATTTGAGCAATGAAATGAGTACCTTCCTGGTTAACACTGCAGAGAGAACTTCAGTTAGCCACAAGAATTATATGTAAATGATATAATTACTACAACTATAATTTTTAGATATTTATTTAAAAATAAAATATTTTCATAGATATTTGCAAAACTAATTTGGATTCCTAGCAAACTAGTATTTTGCTAGACATTCTCTATTAGCTTTGCTGATTTTATGAAAAGTCTCCAGATACTTTTAGTGACAATTAATAGGCTAAATTTGATATTATGTTATCCATATGACATAACAACATATTACCAAAAACTATTGTATTGCTTACCCACATTAGGAGTTGCATTACAGCGCAACTTAGAACAGATTCAGTGGAAATAGCATACTAAATAAGCATTAATATATCACCTCGTATTTGCATGTCTTTGACATGTTCTAAAAGATGTGAAGAGTTCTCTGTGGACCAACAGCTGCATGCTACCTTGGTTCTCTGTATTACAACTCAAATCTGGAGGAGAAAAAAGGTATAAAGGTTTTTTACCTGGTTTACCTTGTCCATGGAGCTTCTTGTTATTTCTACATGGAGTGCTCCAGAGATAACATCCTCATGTGCTTATTAATTATACCACCAACCCTTGAAGGTTTGGACACCCTTACTCACCAGTCAGAAAGAATCAAAGGTGTTTACTCCATTAAGGGACATGGACTGAATTCCCGTGAGATATGCACAGAAGAAAAACTGATTTTGTTCCTGACCGTGTCTTCAGAGCTCAATGCATTTGTGTTCAATGAAGTCAGTCCATAAGGACACAGAAACGAGAAGCCTGACTCAATTGCCCACATATATGTGCCTAGGATCTAGTTTGCCTTAGCTATCCGTGTAGTAGAGGCACTTAAGCTCACAGGGCCTGTGGTGGACTTGCATCCTCCTGGAATGGTGGCTGGTTATTTTAACACTAGTTAGGTTATTTTACAGCATTTCAAATGATATTTGGCATCTTTGGGTGGCCAATTGTATCAGATACAATATGTCAGTAGATGGATCTCACACTTAGGATTTCTGTATGAAATTGTTCCTGTGTTTCTGGTGGACTCATCCACAAGTGTTATTGTAGAGGTTAACATTTCCAATGTAGAGAAAACAAACAAACAAACAAACAAACAAACAAACAAAAAACGGATCAGTTATTAACCATCGAAAGTTGGCTTTCATCTTAGTCATCAGTTATGCTCTTTGATGATACATTTTCATTCTCTGCCTGAGTGCATGGAGGATACACTGAGGAGTGCTGAGGCTCAACTTTCTTTGACTTCTCTATGACTTCTTCCTATATTTGGGCATCTTAAGAGGAGAGTGGAAATGCCACAAAATATACAATAATGAAAGGACTGTCTTCTCATTAACAAGATAGATCACATCTCAAATTTTGTGCATAAAAATGCAGAAAAGGACAAACTATTTGCTGCATAGCACTATCAGCTCTTTATCAAATACTAGTACAGTGTTCTAGATCTGGGTGCAAATTAGCTTGCACACTGGATGCTGGCCTATGTTCCTGTTATGTCACTGGAAAGTTCACCAGCCTGATAGTGCCTGAGGTGCTAACCAAAGCTGAAATGGTTATCAAAAAGAACTACAGACAAGGCATAATGTGGACCTATATATATATATATATATATATATATATATATATATATATATATATATATGTATGTATGTATGTATATTTCCTAGACTTGTTAAAGAAAGGTCCCTTTTGATTTTTCAGGAGGGCAAATATTTTGTCTCCCATGAGCTAGCAGTGATAATTTTGCCTAGGGAAGGAAATGTGCCATGTATAGCCTTTTGCTTTGATTTTTCCTGGAGTTATGCTCAGTAGATTTCTTCGTGAAAAGCTCTTTATCTGTCCTTGGATTTCAGCAATGAACTACAATACACCTCAGAAGGAAAAAAGAAAGAACTTATCTTTATTTTTCTTAAACTCTTTTTAATATTATTTCTGGTACTAGTTATTAATATGTAATCGTTCAGTCAGTGTTTGAAACAGGAAACTTAAATGAAATAATATGTTCTTTATAGCTCTTTATTTTCAGTCATCTTCAAGCAATTAAAAACTAACAGCATCACATCTCTTATTGCCAGAAATGTTATTTCCCATATAATTAGTGTAAAACACTATCAGATTTTTAGTAAAAGATTTTTACACAAATGATATTATCAACTTCTAGACTTGGCAATTACATCTGCTGACAGTTGTGTACACACAGGAGATGGAATATGTGGATGTTCAGATGATTTAGTCCCACTAAGTCTTCATGGATCTTTATATACTGATTTTACATTCTAGGATGATGGTGAGAGGGGGAATGGAAACATATTTCAGAATAGTTTTTTAAGCAAACAGTATGAGTTACAACTCTGAAGTAGCAGAAAAGAAACACAAGTGACCGTCATAATATACATTATGTCTTGCATTTAGTTTCAACAGAATTTTAAAAAGTATTATGGAGATGAGTGCTTTCCTCTACTCAGCAGAATGCTACTTTTCTTCTCTGAAGACATATTTACTGGAATTGCAATAGCATCAACATCAGTTGCTGAGTTCACTGGCTACTCTTCAGGTGCTCTATCATTTCAGTAAACTAGAATTATTGTTCTCTAGGCTACTAGTAGCACTCAATGGTATAAAAAAATAGATGTATTTTAGTGAAAATAAAGTTTAAATGAATTAGTTTAATTTTACTTCATTATGTCCTTCCCATCTATGGAAATACTATTAATTCAAAATCCTGATAAATAAAGTCATACTACATGTAAGGCACTTGGAGACTTTTTTGAAACATATCCTCTAATGCATAAAATAGTGCTGTTCTGTACTGCAGATAGCTCCTGCTAAATAGATTTTTTAATGAGAAAAATCAAATCTGGGTAAACTGGTGAGATGAAATGCCTAGTCTAAAGACATATAATATTTTTGCAGGCATAATAAAATTTGTCCAAAATTTGTATTCTCCACCTGTGTTCTACAAATAGAGACATTGGTTCAATGATTTTTTGTCCCACAAAAGGAAAAAAAAAACCTTGCTCTCTTCTTCACTACTAAGGTAGATCAAATATCAGCTGTCTGTCAGGCATAGCACTCTTCAGAAAGAATCCTCACTTGATTGTAAGCATGCTATTAAGTGCTGGAGAATACTTAATGCAAATAACAGCGTTTAATTTTATGTTATTATATTACTGAATATTCTGCACATTGCGTATTTTCCCCACTAAAATAATTTACACTTGAAAACCTAAGACCTTTGTCTTGTTAGTGCCTTCATATTTTTCTAAAGGAATCTAGTCTGGATATTTGCTTTTGCTCTTGACCAGTATCACAGAAACATTTTTAAGTCTTATATTCACTAAAATTGGGCAGTGTCCAAAGAGTAAACAGGATCTAATGTGCTTTGGATTACTTTTTTTTTTTTTTTTTCTTTTTAACTTACCTTTTCAGTACATTACTGACAAAGGAGATTTCAGTTTTGCTACTGCCTATTACGTTTTAAAAGTGGTGTATAAAACTCAATATGTTCACTTACAGTTCCAGACAAATAAAATTTAGCAATGCCTATATTTTGTATTTTGCATCCTATAAATAACCATGAAGAAATTAAATTGAATCAACTGGAATTACCCTGGCGTGCAAGCAGAATGACTAGATTGCAAAGGACACTGCTCCCAATTTTTAATATGCAAAGTTTTAAGAAATCACTCTTCCAATGGGAAGAATAAATGTAGTGTCTGAATTTGCAAGTTAATACTTTTTGCTGTATGCTAGGATTTCCAAGCCCCCCAAAAAGTCTCAGTAGAAAATTAATAAGGCCTCAGTGTCTGAAAAGTATTTATCTAAGAATTATTTGAATATATTTATTTCAAATTCTAGAAGCTTCTATGAATTGCAAATTCAGACAATATTTCTCAGATATTCTAGTGATCATTCTTTTCTTGAATATAATTTTACCTGTAAAATGTTAACAATTGAACTACCAGTTAAAATAACGTCTAAAGCCCTATTTGTAGTGATTGAAAGTCTTACTTGTATTGCTGAAATCATAGTGCTAAATCATAGAAATATTTTTTCCTCTTGAATCTGCAATCTTAGATTTACAGCAATCCATTGCCAATACTGAACTGTTACTAGAATATGTATTTTTCTAAAGTCAGGAATTTTGCACGATTGGTTGTTTCTCCATTGTTTATCCATACAAAGAATGGGATGACAGCTGTCTCACTGGCATTATCTATTATCAGGAAAAGCAGAGAGCATAATTTATTATCACCACCATGCACTTTGGCTTGATCTGCTTTAAAATATTAATATCCTCTCATTATGATTGAATGGAATAATTTGCCTTTAACTTGCATGTAACCAGGACTCCAAGCAGGAATTTCTGGGACTGAAGTCAGGGGAACAATTCCCACTGGCACTGATGGGTGGTGGATTCCATGCAGGGCATTACACAAGATCGTATGAATACCTTAGAATAAAAATCTCATGTGTATGTTGGTGAGAACCATACTTTGACAACAAAAGATATACTGGATAATGTTGACTTACAAGATGATACAAAACCTGAAAAATACTTCACACTTTAATGGATACCTTTAGATCTGGTTCATTTGATGTGTTCTTTCACAATTTGATGTGGTTTCCTAGTCTTAACAAGCTTCTGCTGTCCTATGAAATGATTTTTTAATATGAAAAAAATTATAGTCTTCATCTTGAAAAGACTAAAAAAATACGAACAGACCTACTGAAGTCAACAGGCTAATTCATATGGAACAATAGCTATTCATATACTTGTGAGTTTTCAGGTTCAGGTCTTAAATTTGTTTTGTGACTTCTCAATAGCTAGAATGCACACAATTTTAAAATTGGCTTGCAGTCATTCTACATGGTAGAAAAACATATGTCCTTCAGGTCTCAAAAACTGATATATTGAGGGAGGATACCTGAAGACAATCTCTCTCTCTTTTTTTTTTCTTTTTTTTTTTTTTTCTACGACAAAATAATAATATATATTCCTAGAGAAAATTCAATTTTATATAAATTAAAAATAGTTAATATTCAAGCAAAAGGTGGATATAGTTATTAGAGAGGTATATATTTATTATATATATATATATATATATATATATATATATATATATATATATATGTAATTTCCCTGAAAGTTAACCCTACAAACACCATTTATTTATTTAATGTAATACTTTGCAAAGGTCAAAAGAAGTTGCTTGTGCAGCTCTGTGTCTTGTTTTTTCCTTTTGCTCCTGGACTGGAGTTTGTACCTACCTGTGTGCTTCTGCTTCCAACTGTTCTTGATCATTTTTGATTTCGTGCGTATTCATAATTAGGCCTCTACAATGATATCTTGCATATGCTTATATCTAAACATAAAACTACTTTAATAAATTCACTGTTTCTATAGGCTCCAATGCTTGATAGGACTGGATTTTCAATAGTTTCTACAGTGACCTCATATAATCATATTAGGCCATTAATCCATTTCTTCCAGATCAAGCTACTTCATTGTTAACTTCTTTGGTTCTACCTTCTTTTTGTATGAAAGTTCAGTGCAACTACTGCTTTTTCTAAACTCGGTTTGGGTCTATCCTTATCCCACAGAGCTGGGAAGCATTGTAACAATATAAAATGAAGCTTATTCTTTATGCTCCCTAATTTTACAGAAGCAGAGAATTTATAGATTGACATAGAATCAAGTTACTTTTGGCATATTTTCTTCCAGTTACATGGCCATTGGAAATCTCTTTGGAACAGATTAAACAAGCATCTGGTTAAATTAATGTAGGTATGTATGGTCTTGAGACAGGGAGTTGGAGATAAGGATCTCTGAGGGCATTATTTTTTAATTTAACTAATGTCAGATGCCTACAATATAAGTACTGACAACTTCAAATTGATGATTTTAATTAATACTTTCAAGAAATTAGGACTGTGGATCACAAATATAAAGATCAAATTTATCAGAAGTCAGAAAACACTGTTAGACAAAGTTGCATAAAATGCTGGTATTTTTGAAAAGCCTACAAAACTGGGAGAGAAAATGATTCCTTTGAATAGTAATACTGTTCAGACTGAAAATAAAAGAATGTTCAGTTCTTTTTTCTTTTGTCTGGATGTTGAAAATATATTGGGTAAACAGCACCATTAAATTTTGAGAATACTGTGTGTGCATACAAAAAAATATCTCCTCCTGCTGGAATTTCTTATCTTAGCTGATTTTTTTTTTTTTTTTTTTTTTCCTTCACAATGATCTAAAAGACTGAGAAAGTAACCTATTAGAAGTTACTATGTGTGTATATATATATATATATATACACGTATATATATATATGTATATATATACACGTATATATATACATATATATACGTATATATATATACATATATATATATATATATAAAACATATATATATATAACATATATATATATTTACAATGGGCTCTCTGAGAATGGATAGCATATTAACCAAATGAGAGGAATAAGGGAAGACTTAATTCATAATTTCTAAAAATCCTTATGCTTCCATTTAGCTTTGGCAGAGGAAAAAATAAGAGGCACATAACCAGTTAAAAACTTGAGAATTCATTCTATGAAAATAGATTTTTTTTTTGTAGAATATATGGTAATTTATATAATTTGAATATCAGAAATAAAGCTACCAGAAAAAGTAAAAAGAGGAAGAGGGAAGGAGTACAGGAGGGAGGGAGTATGCACCTTTCACATTTCAAGCAGAAAAGAAAACATAATGAAGTAAGAGCATAGACCACAAGCAATGCTACAGCCTATGTTGATAGAAACTTGAACCAAATTTTATATAGATTCCAAGTTATATCTCTACAAGGCTCTAGTCCATGAAATTACTAGAAATAACAGTAGAGAAATTGCAGTAGAAATATAAATATTTAAATTGATAATGCTGAAAGATGTAGCATAATTGACAGATAATTGCAAATGTTATTAAATGTACAACTGGAAGGCAAATTGTGGAATTATTTCAGCAGAATTTATGTTAAGAATAAACAGCCATAAAGTGGATCAGATCATAAAACCTGGAATATGTTACATCCTAAGAAAGAACTGCATAGCCATTTACTGGAAGGATTAGAAAATATTAAATCAGAGGCATACTATCTCAGATACCTTTTCAAGGCTTGGTCCTTTAAAGTCTTTCCACTCCTTTTACTTTGACATCTTGTTTCAGCTACTTCCTAGTGTATGTGCTTATTCATGCACTTCCATGTTCAGACTTTGTGAGTTTCAGTCTGGCAATTCACGTACTTTTTGTTTTTCTTCTGGTGCTTCTGATCCCCAGAGAAAGAAGTAGAATGCATTCATTTCATACTCCCAGAGCTTTCATACTCCCAGAGCATACTTCCAGAACTACACTAGGAGCAGAAGAGCTACGCTCTTCTCACGATGGAAGTATATTTGTCCAGACACTTCAAAGAATTTCCTTTCACCTCCCAGCTGAAATATTTCCTAGCATGATTTTCTTTAAGGTTGGCTTTCATTATTGCTCAAGTTCAACAGCTTCAAAACCTTAGAGAGAAACATCATGATGGACAGCTTCTATGGCCTATTATCCATGAAGTCAATGTTCATTCCCTTGTTTGCAGCTTATGGTTCGTAGTGGATCTGGTATTAAATGCCTTTATGTACTGTGGTTTCTACCTAAAGCTACACTGCAAGGTGTTCTTCTGCATGAAGAAGACCTTGGGAGACCACATAGGAAAACAAAAATATGGTGAATTTGAATGGAAAAAAAAAAAAAAAATTCAATGCAATGTTTTGAAAAGAGAAAAATGCTTGTATTTTTCAGAGTCAGATGCACAGAGATCCTTCTTCACTGGTATTTTGGCTTCCTAAAGTACTGTACCAACATTAAGATATGGGAATTTCCATATTTCAATGTCTTGTGATTCACTTGTTTTGTCTGAAACTGCCACTTCACTTTATGAAGACAAAGGACTACTACAAATCCAAGACTGATGTATGTTTTAAATGCATCTTAATTTTTAGATAATATAATAATAAAATTTCCTGGAATACATGTTATGATCTCATGTCATGAGATCAAATGACATAGCAGTTGAAATGCTGGAAGAACTTCAAAATATACAAAGATCACATGATGGACATAGGGAAGAACGGTCCTAGCATCATATAGAAAATGACAGACTGATCATAACTACACAGACCCTAGTTTATGACATGTCTGTGCAAAACTTCAGCTTAATGCTTCATAGGGGCCAAAAAATAACATCAGATATTAGAAATCATTTGAAAAGCACTATGAAATAAAACAACAAGACATATATTGTTCTGATCCTCTTATCTCAGAAAAGCAATACCGGAACTGGTGGAAAAATCACAGATGCGTGACAAGGATGACAAAAATGTGGAACACTTTCTTTACATGGAATGACTAAATAAAACAGGAATTTTCAGACTGTGAAAAAAAAAAAAAACATTATAGCAGAAGTCTGCAAAATCATTTTCATCATCATTAGAAGCATATAAGGATCAATAAATTCAGTAGGTCTTCTAAGAAAAAAGCCAAGGCTAGGAGGAACCAAATTTAAACCAAATAAAATTATTCAGACAACAGCTAAGTTTTCTGTGAATATTCTTACTACAGGATGTTGTTGATGCAAAAATTTGACATTAGTTCAAGTGGAGCCTTGGACTAGGATTGTGAAAGAAATCTTCTGGGGGTTATTAAACAGAAAAAAGTAACGGGATTTCCTGACATGAGTAGTCAGAGACTAAGTACTTGGGGGCAGTGTCACATACGGTTGCTGTATTCCCTTAATATTCCCTGGGCCTAAGTTCCTTTGAACAAGTCAGAAGGCAGCTGAGGAATGCTGGCTGTGTTTGTTCTCATGTTAAGGCCAAGGGCCTGTTTCCAAAGACACTAGGCTTCCAGCTTCACTGGTTCCAGTGGAAATTGGTATCCCTCAATGAAGTTTTTGTGTCAGTTTGATGTTACCATTCTGCTAGTGTTTCTTCAGATAGGATTGCTATGAAGACAAAGCAGTTAAAACAGATCTTACCAAAGTAATTCTCCTAGTAGGGGGGGATTCATCCATGGAAGTTCTGTAAAGAACATGGAATCTCTGCAATGATGCAGTGATATATCTTTTTCTTCAGAAAGCCATAGAGGGAAAATTAAGTATAAATAAATTAAATATATGAGCTAGCCAGTTCACAGATACATTAGCTGCTTTAAGCCAGTAATGTTTCAATTCCTCACTTGCTCATACAGAAACAAAAATCAGGGCATATTTCAGCTTTCCAGCCTTTACAGACAAAATACAACTGAGCACACAATACGATCCACAGAACTAGAAATTTTTCTTATGCAATTTTGGATTGACAGAAAATTCTGTCCTCATTTTTGTTGATTAAAACAACACCTAAATTCCTGCAAAACCTCTTCCCACCCCTCCCCCAGGTTTCTTTACAGAATGTCTAATAATTTAGATATAGCAACTTATTTGTAAAAAATATTAATAATAATAAAATAACCCCCCCCAAATATATAAAAACAACTCACTTTGTATCTATTTATCTACTCCTTCCACATAATCCAATATTTTATAAAGCAGTTGCTAGTATTTGTAGACTCAAGGATTTTCATGGAAAAGTAGTTCATAGAAATGTCCTTGCTTTTTTCATAGTAATCATCATCCCCTGTGCTTAGCAACTAACTATGCCACTAATTTTTGTGAATAAAAAAGACAAATTATGTGGAAATAGCCTTGTTCTCTGTACATTATTAGTGAATTTCTGGAAAAATGTATATAATAATGTCAACAGGGAGCACGCAAAGAGCTCTCAAAAAAAGACTTGTATTGAATTAATGAAAAGGTAATGATGTTAAGGAAGCCAAGCAATTAATATCTCATCCCTCATGCTCTACCCGACAGAATAAGTGATTTCTATTTCTGGATGGAGCTTTTTTTTTTTTTTTCTTCTAAATCCATATGAATTCAATTTCCAGAAATTTAACATTATATCTCAAAAAATAATATTATTATTTATAATAATATATAATATTAATTAATATTACATCGAAAAAAAATATGTTGAGGTTGTTTAGGCTCAAGTAAAATAAAATTACAAGCTTTCTAATTCAGAGCTGGTGGAAGAAGCTCTACAAAACCCACAGCATAAACACAGATATAAATAAAAGCAATGGGATCTCATTTGACATGTGAGTTAGCAGCAAAGTTACTTTTTAGGGTGATGTTCTGCCTTTATTTCATGTCTGTTCACTAATCTCAGCTTTCAGAGAAAACATAAATAGAGCAATCAATAAACTGCAATATTTGGATCTAGAAAACCAAACAAACCAACCCAAATCTGAATACGAACTGTAATACAGTAAAACCAGTTAATGCTAACATGAGGCTAAGACTTATGTCATGATGGATATGTTTCACTTCTCTTTAACAACCTAACGAAAACTATACAGTCCCATCCATTTCTGTCAGTGCCATATATGGGCAAACAAATCTTAAGTGAATTCTCTATTTTATCTTATACAAAAACAAAACAAAACAAACAAACAAACAACACAAATAATGACAACAAAACCCCACACCTTGGTCTAGGTAGCAGAGTCATAAATCTGCCTGTTGGCTTTGTATATGATCAGTTCCCCAATTTCAGGAAACATTTTAAATGTCAGTGGGCAGAATGCTATTGATTAGGTGGAAAACTAGAAAGCCAAGGAGTTCCAATTAAAATGGAAATCCTGTAGAATCTGTTTAGCTTGTTGAGCAGAGTGGCACAACTCAAGTGCCTTCATTCTTTTTCAATAATCAAACAGCTGGTTTGACAGAAATGGCAAAATGGAAGTGTACTCACACTCTGTAGATAGAACAATGCTGGAAAATGTCTTCTAGAAGGTAAACAAGGTGCACAAATGACATAGATTTTGGTATGTAAGGGTAAAGGAGGAAAAGAAACTCATCATATTGGACAGTTGAAATTAGGGTGTATTAGGGTATATAGCGGTAGATACAGAGTCCAAGAGCTTCCCACAGAAAGGTGGCACACAGGAGGCTGCTGTGTTGAAATAGAGGGAGTTCTTGATGTGTGAAAGAAAGCTGGTTTACAGAGACTACAGAATACATTCTCAGAACCAGCTGAATATTCTTGACAATTGTACAAAATATCGAAAGAAAAGTAATTGGCTTTGGGAAAGAGTGGCAATCATTCAGCAAGCTAATTAATGTTTCCCCTGTCCTGAGTACAGTTCTGCTTCTCCACATACTCTGCATTTAAATTACCTCCCACTATATTTGGTGACCTTGGACCATATTCAGTATAATAGCATGCAAAGTAACGTGGTGCTGCTGTGAAATAAATTGTCACATATTTCAGACAAAGAAAGTTTCATGAGAAGCAGACAAAATACAGACAGTGGTAGAATTTCCTTTGGAAAACATTAAAGGCCATTAAATGACATATAGGAAATAGTAAAAGATCTAGTAGATGATGAGAGGGATGCAGAAGTGTCTACCAACAATTATTATTTTTTTTTAAAGTTTATTTTGCACTTTTGCCAGCTGCTTCTAATAAACTTTTCTTGTCTGCTTTGTTGTTCATGTAACCTATTCTGGAAATGATTAGCGGGCTGAGTGGGTGAGTCAGTTATTGAGGAGCAGCAGTTAAAACAATGGCTGGAAAATTTACATTTTGCATGACAGAAGAGTTGCTTCATTAGTGCAGAATGTGTGCTAAGAATTAGTGCTTTGTGACTAATTTACTATTGATTTTCTAAGGTAGAATTCAAACAACTCATAAATTAGAGAACAGGATTTGAGGACAGTGTATTGGAGATAAAGCCTAAAATGCTAGATTCAAGCAATGGACTATTCACTGTTTTTCTTCCAGAGAAAGGATTAGGAATTACTATAAATACCGGTGATGCCAATTCATTAATCATTCAGCAGCTGGTATATGAAAGAAGTACAATTTATAACACAGTTTGGGATATATTAGCAAATCCAGCATTTTAAAAATCCTAGAACTTGAGTAATTGCTTTTATGAAAAGAAGTTGAAATATTGCAGAATAGCTTGAAACACATTTATTTGTACTCACAGACTATTACTTTACATGACAGAAAAATAAACACAAAGAGGCAGTACCTCAAATACTCAAACAATTTGAGTATGTTTATATAATAGAAAATTAAGTAGTTTTTTTTTTTTTTTTTTTAATTCAACTTGCAGCCAGAGTTGAGACATTTATGAAACATACTGAAAACAGTAAATGAGGTAAAGAAAATATGCAAAAGTATCCATTATTGAATATATATATATATATATAAACTCTTTAAAATACATTAATAATTAAATTAATTTTGCAGTTGTGCTGAAATGTCACCAGTGAAGATTGACATGCCCTCTTTCTGAACTTTCTGCAACTATGATTTCCACAAGCTTTCAAAAGCTCATTGTGGTCCATTAGTTTGGAAGGACTCAGCCAGAACACGCCACTTTTCTGTATCTCTTCCTCATCTGCAGTTCTTCTAAAGGAAAATTGAAAACAGCAAACTGCCAAGAAATCTGTTCAACCAAGAACTTCAGGATTGTGGAGAAAAAGTAGAACAATGTATGTAGCTCAGATGAAGCAGCCAAAGTCTGCTTTTGCTTTTTTACTTAAAGTACAGACATCCTGTCAGCTGCTTAACGTTGTATGATGAACAAGGATGATGTATTACAGAGATTCTCAAACTGGGCATGCTGTTTGCCACCATCACCAGCAATGACATTACTATGCCAACAAGAGCATGAACTCCTATGTTTTTGTTGAGCTCCAGTCATGCAGTGCAGAAAGAAAGCCCCACCTGTCTCTCACGTGGTGCTATGTCTAGGTGCCTTGGTAAATTCTCTGCACTGAGGACTATGCACTGCTCCTAATGGTCTTAAAATTTTGGAACCTACACGTGTACCTCAACCCCAATCTGCAAAGTCCAGCCAGGTAAGGCTTTCTGCTTCACAAACACCAAGTGCTGCCAAACGGAATGAACTTTAGAACAAATGAAAAATACCCAGTTTTGTTTGTTTTCCCTGTTTGTACAGAGAAAACACATTTACATCAGCCAGAAACGGATTTCCTTCACTGCCTCTCCACAAAGAGCTAAGAGCTGGCTCATGACTCTAGCTTACTTACATTACAGGGATTTTCATTTTGCACAGTTGGAACTAGAAGAAAAAAAAAAAAACAACAACTTAAGCTAAAAGTTAGAGCCAAAAAGAATTTAGAAGATCCATAAGAAAGAATTAATTTACTGCAGCAATTTGTATTACTGCCTGTTGAACTCTATTTTTAGGTGGTGAGATCTTCTTAGGTGCCTGGATTAAGTTACAGGATTCTGAATGGCAGAAAGGACTGTGATCAAGATACCACAGTGAGAGCAATCATTCTAAATGAGCTTGGCTGGTTCAAGTCATAAGAGAGTGGGAAAAACAAAACAAAACAAAACAAAAAAACAACAACAATAAAACCCAACAATATTTAGAATTCAATATGCACTTAAAATACTGGATGGAAGGAGGAGTATTATGATTATCCATTCCATGTGTGTGAAAAGAAGTAAGTTCTTAAAGATCTGGAGAAGCTGTTGTTAAGGGAAATCTGAACTGTGACAATGACAAACCAGAAGTTATGTCTGGGGGCTCTTTTAGTGCAAGTTCTAAATTTAACAGTATCTGATAATTAAGTGTTCCTCTACGCCATGTTGAAATTAAGTTCATCAGAAAACATTGCATAAATTAAATTGTGTAGGCTACTAGAAATAGACTTCGAATTTTCAGTGCAAAACTATAGGTAGATATTAAAATGAAAGTTGAAAATTCACAGGAAATTAAATATCTCAACAAATTTGTCATAAAGTGCTTAAAAAAAAAAGGTTTTGGAAAGTTAAGGGGCATGGTATTAGACAAGCTCTGTTATTCTGCTGTGTACACAGGAATGTTTGAAAGATTCCCTGACAATGATAACGTTCAGCCTGGTATTAACACTTGAGCTAATTTTTTGTTCACTTGGAACAACATTTGTTCGTGTGTACCTCACATCATAAAGCTGAAGCCACAGCATTCCTGTCTGATTTTGTGTACTTGCTGGTGTGCAATGCCTGCATTTTCTTACTAAGTGTGCAAACACATTTTATACATAGCAATTATCTGCTTTGTTCAGCACTGACCGTAATCCCAACCACCCCAACAGATGCATTCTTTCTTCAAATTTCTAATATATGGAAAACATCTTTCCCTTTTGCCTTTGTTCTTCTGCTAAATGGTAGTAATGAAGGTTACTAAATTATATGTTGAGTTAAATGAAAGGAAAATGAATTTAATTTTTGAAGTCAGAGATAATAACTTTACTGCAAAAAGCCCCTACAGCTTTTACACACAAAATTCATTACATTGATAAGTCTGTATACATCAGTAGGTTGCAACAGCCTCTTTAGTAAAGGCCAGGGAATGCAATATTAGGATTTGTGAGAATATGTCATTTTCTGATTAAGGCTGATGTCAAATTTGAGGATAGATTATGCAAAACAGATCTGGAGTCACAGTAATACCACGCTTATTTTTGTCTCTGGTTAGTCAGTTACAGGAGTGGAAAGTTTAAGTGTCTGACGGGATCCTGCAATAGTAATGTTAGTGAGTATATGCCCATTCCTCTTTAACGAAACCAACTTTTATGGATGGAAAGCTTGTTATACAGCAAAGTACAGATCTGTCTGTGGGCACTGCACCCAGACACATGGTGATGAAGAAAACCAGGTGGATTGCTGTGAGGAGGTCAGGCGTCCTGAAGGAGAATCGGCACCGTGCGTGGGACGGGAGGAGATGCTCACAGGACTTGCACTTCTGCAAATGAATGATGATGCTACCAAGGTCCACCTTGTACACCGGCACACAACAAAAAGGTTAATATAAATACAATTTAATTTGTTTAATTTGCAAGATCACAGCAAAATGCTTGTTAGTGGGGGTAACCGTGGTTCCCTAGAGAGGTTTTTCGGCGATGGGAGTTAAGACGTCCATTGAGGCCAGGTTATGACAGCTGGGGAGAAGAGGACTGAACGCTCTTGAGGCCTCTCCCAGCTGTTTCGTCTTCACCTCTTTGCTCCGCAGGGCCTTCCAGAAGGATCTGGAAGGGCGCAGCGTGCTCCAAGCAGACCCTGCCAGGCGGTCTGGGCAAGCCATGCCCGGCTCTGGCGGCGGGGCTGCAGCCCGCCTCCCTCCTGCCGGCACACGGGCTTTCAACCAACTTTCACACACGCGTCTCAGTCTCACAGTGGAAACGCAGAAACCGTTTTTTTTATTGGAAATTTTACACTTGGCGGAGCCTCGGCGCAACTTGTGGCTGCGCCGCGATGGGGACGGGGACGGGGATGGGGACGGGGATGGGGACGGGGATGAGGACGCGCCGCGGGCCGCCCCTCACGGCCCGGCGCTGCCCAGGCAGCGGCAGAGCGGCGCCGCCCACGCCCTCTCTCATTGGCTAGTTCCCCCGCCCTTCAGCGGGCCCCGGCTCTCTTTTCCTTTCGATTGGTCGGGAGGGCTGCCAATCTCCCTCCACACAGGCGGGAGGTGCCACAACGAGCCCCGCCCTCCATCCCGCCCGCCCGGTGCCGGGGCCGCGGCGGGGCCGGGGCCGGGGGCCATTTTCTGCCGCCGCCTACCCCGGGGGGGGGGAGAGTGTGTGTCTCCGCCTCGCCGGTGAGTCTCCCGCCGCGAGCTGCCTGCTTTATTTTTAACAGTAATAATAATAATTATTATTTTTTTTCCTCGTTTTCCTCTGAAACGTTCCCTGCGAGCGCTGCTCGGCGTGCGGCGGAGGCTGCCCGTGGGCGCAGCCGAGGGGCTGAAGGACGGAGCGGGGGTCCCGGGCAGGGCTGCGGGGGGGGAGCCCCCACAGCTGGGGCTTGCTGCTTTGCAAGAGAAAGCAGGAGCCTTTTTTTTTTTTTTTTTTTTTTTTTTCTTCATTATTATTATTAAGCGAATTTTAAGAGGCGTCCTGCTGCCCGCAGCATCCTCCTCCTCCTCCTCCTCTCGGTTTCTTCTCCACGCAGGAGTTTCAACAAGTGAAACAGCAGCCGCAGAGGGAATAAGCGGTATCGGATGTTGCGGCTCTGAAATAAGAGAAATAAGCTGGTGAACGGCGGAGGGGTCATTAGCAGGAGCTGGCTTTCAGCTAAAGAAGCGAGCCTCTTGTCTTGCTACTCGTGCTTCCGAAACAGGCTGGTTTGCTAATAAAATGTAAGTGAATTTCTGCGTCTAGAGTGCCAGTTCTGATACAGCGACGCGCGTGCAGCTCCGATGCAGTCACCCCCTCTCTATCCTGCGTGGCCAGGATGAAGGTTTTAGAGATTAGTTAGGAGATGCAACCTGTGTGTGCCGAAGACTTGCAGGCAAGGTCCTAATAAACCTTTCTGAAGTTGCTCTTCCCCGCAAGAAAAACTACTGAACCTGCAAAAGAGCTCTTTCCCGTCCAGTTAACAGGGCTGAGCTTACTGACAGTGCTAACTTCTTCACTTTTCAGCAGTCATGAGGCTTCTGTAAATAAACAGGTTCAACAGAGTTGATAGAGTGTATCAAAACTACCGTGTACCTGCGAAGTTATGTCCTACGCAAATAATGCTGTTTATGCTTCTAAAATGACTACTCTGGGTGGTTTAAAGGTTCGAAGTGTGAAAGTGCTACGAGTGTTTGTAGCATCCTTACTTTTGTCTTAAAGATGAGCTTTAACAAAGAAAATGTTATAAAGGCCCCCAGTGTTTAGGATAAATTTCATTTTGTTCGGGCTTTGAGATAACAATAGATCAAATGTGAGGAATAGGGAAGTGGTAGTTGTTACTTTTCTCAAGTATCGTGCAATGACACAAAACGTCTCTACGAAGAATGAGGTATTGATTAGCTGTATTAACTGTCTGATTTATATTAATAAATCAAGCTGGCTAATGCAACCTTTTCAATCTGTTTAAACAAGAAATACCTATATGCTTTATTTATTTATTTATTTTTCTTTGGTCTTTATTTTTAACTGGTTGTTTTGAAGTGGCTGTGGGTAGTAAATCAGTTGAGGACACAGACAAACCGCAGGAGGAAGGAGTTTTAAGGGGTGTCGTTAACCAGTTGAAGCTCACTGGCTCAACCAGAACCTAACTGCAGGAGTTTTTGCTCAGTCCTACCCAACCCGTAGTTGCCAGGAGCTGATGCAGAGCTTAGAGGGGGAGTGGCTCAGTGGTTTTCCGTGGCTGACTCGTTAGATTAGCTTAAATGGATCATGATACGTGAGAGTTATTTAGCAGTGAAACGGGGTGGGATATTCTCAAGGAGAATCCAGCCTGGAAGGATAGGCAGAAGCATTAAGAACTGCAACGTGCTGTTTGCTTTGTCTCTGGGCCTTTAACATTCTTCTGAAATGTTTTGAGACTTCGATGGGATCGGTCTTTACCTTTCAGTAAATTGTGGAAAAGTAAGTTTTATCCGATTGTCTTGCTTTCTTGCAAACCTTAATTTGAAGACTGTTGGCAGTGCAGATGCTTTGACTCTCTCAATGCTGCTGCAGAACCAGTGCAGTGAAATCAATCTGCTGTTTGTGAGTGTGTTTTTCTATGCTTAGTTCTGAGTAGCATCCTAGATAATATCACTGGGATTCTGGGAACTTGTGTGCTGCAATTGAAATAAGTCAGTGAAGAAAAAAAAAAGTGTGTTTATTTAAGCTAAGTATTAGCATAAATAAAAGCACGATAGTTTGTTTGTTTTGTTATTTTAAATAAGTGAAAAGTTAGGAGAATAGGTAGAATACCAGTCTGTACTGTACGAGTGGTTATGATTTTGATTACTTACCTTTCTGAAAGCACTAGTTTTAAATGGATTTCTGAAACTTCTACTAAGTAGCAGAGTGCTCATCTGTATTCAGAAAACACAGAGGAATGCTTTATGATCTTCCCTTTAACCTCACTACCCTCTTCAGCTTCTAACATACCAAGGCTTTTTAAGTAAAAAGTTATTTTAAAATCTGTTGATAATGTAATGTAATTTTCCAGGCGTGGATTTTTATTTTTTTTTTCAGATTACAGGGGTGTAATTTCTGGGGTGGCAGTTCATGCCCTTTGTCAATGTTACCTTCAAGTATTAAGCCAGTGCGAATGTGGAATATAAGAATGGAAGGTAGTGTCCTTTCCAGTGGTACAAAAATCCAGCAGTGTCCTCTGACAAGCTGGGCCTGGATTTCATGGTGAAGCATGTGGTTTGTCACACTGTAATTTCTATGTGTATTTATTGAGTGTTTCTGGGAAGCCAGTAAACTATGTACAGCAACAGTAAGTAGGTGAACCGGTCACAGGTAACAGTACGGTCTGGGTGGCAATTAGCCTATGGAGGTCTATGAACATTTTCTCTTTGAAAGATGCCTTAAGTTGATTGTGAAATGTTGAAATTATGTGGAGTGCTTGGTCTGATTTGATGTCTGGCTGCTGGGAGAGTCCTCCTCTTTGCTGCCAGGTGTTTCTTCTCCTTGCTCATTCCTGCCTGCTCTGTTTTGTACCTCTTCCCTTGCTCTGCCTCTTTCTCTTGTATCCTGAGTTAATTCAGCTGCCGTTCGATAGTGAGTTTGTGTACTTTCTGCTTGGCTAGTGAACTTAATGGCTTTACAGCAGGCTTTAAGTTCAGAGTCTGTTGTGAATTAAGCAGTTAAAGCAGCAGGTACCTGTGGCCAGATGCAGCAGGAGAGGAGAGCCTTCATGCTTAGCCATTGTACTGCCTATCTGTATTTTCCAAAACAGTTTCAGACCTGGATTATCTGTACTGTGAAAGACTGTCCGTACTTAAAACTGACCTGTTTTTGGTTTGGTTCTTTGAGCTTGAGGTGTTAATTAGCCAGTAAGTGTTCATCTGCTGTGTTTGGAAGGCTGTGTAGAGTATATTTTTGTAGAAAACTGCTGTAGTTCTTTGGAGGTAGGGGCTTCTTGGCAGATTATCTTTGTGATGCTAGAACTTGTGATTTAGTCCAGGGTATGACCCACCTCTGCGGCCTAGAAGACAGTACTGTTGAAAACATGTGTTGTTTTGCACAGAAAATCTCTGAAGTACTATTTTGACTTCAGACACTAAACAATTTCCATTTTAGGTCTTTATATTTGGACTTACATGGAGCAGCTAGCGTTTCTATATGGAAAAATACGGAAGGCTTTTATGTTCAACAGCTTTTTAATGTAATGATACAAAGTAGTTTTATAAAGGTTTGCTTTAGAGGAGTTCCAATATCTTAAAATGGAGTTGGTAATTATTTTCAAATGATGATGAAACTGTTGACATCAGTTTCCATGTAGATGATATCCATGTAAATGGAGATATCTTAGAATAATAACTGCGCAGTATTGACAGGAAGATGCAGTAATGTTGTAGAGATTGCAGTCCAGGGGCCTGATAAGGATCATTGGAGGTGTGACACTCCAGCCTGAATCTGTATTTTCTTACTTGTGTTACACTGACTGGGAAAAATAGCGTGTTACACTGGTGGGACGTTTAAAAAAAAAAAAAAAGGAAGTCCAGTAAAAAAATATTGGGCCATTTTTTCTCTTCAAGGTTGCCTCGAACTAATGATACTGATTGTAGTATTCTAGGAGCAGGTTCTCAGGAGCAGGTTATGAGGAGCAGGTAACTGTTGGAGAGTGTCCAGAGGAGGGCTACGAAGATGGTGAAAGGCCTTGAGGGGAAGACGTACGAGGAACGGCTGAGGTCACTGGGCCTGTTCAGCCTGGAGAAGAGGAGGCTGAGGGGAGACCTCATCACAGTCTACAACTTCCTCGTAAGGGGTTGTCAAGAGGCAGGAGACCTTTTCTCCATTAACACCAGTGACAGGACCCGCGGGAACGGGGTTAAGCTGAGGCAGGGGAAATTTAGGCTGGACGTCAGGAGGGGGTTCTTCACAGAGAGGGTGGTTGCACACTGGAACAGGCTCCCCAGGGAAGTGGTCACTGCACCGAGCCTGTCTGAATTTAAGAAGAGATTGGACTGTGAACTTAGGCACATGGTCTGAACTTTTGGGTAGACCTGTGCGGTGTCAAGAGTTGGACTTGATGATCCTTAAGGGTCCCTTCCAACTCAGGATATTCTATGATTCTATGATTCTATGAAACTTGCACTTTTTACTTCTGTTCAAAATTTTCTTTAAAGCGGTTGAGCATTTCTAAATCCGGAGAGATAACAAGTGGTGCAACTTGAGTTTACAGGTAACAGTAACTGGGTTGAGGTGAATAGTATCTACAGTCGACTGGAAGACCAAATGATTAAATTTATTTTCAGCTTTTACCAAACAGAGGTAAGTATCTCTGACTTCCAGAACTACCCCTTTGATGTTTGTTTTAAATTTTCTGACTTTCAGCTCTAAGAATGGTCTATTGATAGTACTTGAAATGTTCTTCCAAAAACCTTTAGTCTGCTTTCTAAAGAGATAAGACGTCTTAAGGTTAAAAAAAAAAAAAAAAAAAAGTTTTTTAATTAAAAAAAAAAAGCAAACTTTATTTTTAAAAAGTTTTAAGAAATGACGCACATTGCTGCCTTAGATTTGCAAGAGTTAGTCTGTTGTTCCCCTTGTAAAGTAGATGACATTGTTATGAATGAATTAAGTTACTGATGAGTAAGTTTCCATTATGTTGAGGTTGCTTTTAGACAGTGCTATCCAAGAAATGTGTAATGATACAGTAATTAGCAATTTTGATGCAGTTTATTGTTAGCTGGAGAAAAATTGCCAGGAGAAATTGTTTGGAAATGGGTTTTTGTTTTTTCAAAACTCATCTCCAAGTAAGTAGTATATATGGAAATTACATACTGAATGTTTCAGTACTTTATCTTTGAGTTGTCTAGGGATTTCGTCTTCTGTGATTTGGAAAATTAAGAAATAATATTCTTAAGTCAAAATCAGATTGGATACGTTCATGTGAGTTATGCAATGAACTTTTTAACATTTATTTTTAGGGTCTGAATGTGGCAGTTTGGGATTTGGGGGCCTTGATAAACAACTGTCAAAGTGGTGTAATACCAATATTATGAGTGTGTGTTTGAATGAAAACTACAGTTATAACTGAATTTATTTGTAATAAAAGCTGTAGGAATATCAACTCTAGTTTTATGGGTCACATGAAGATCATGTGAAGATATGAATTTCTCTCAAGGGAATAAAATAAAAATACCACTGTTCAATAACTAGATTATTTTCAGTTTAAATAAACAATGAATCCTAGCAAATTGTGTATCAATTTAGAGCTATTCTTCCTTTTAGATACCATCACAAGAATTTTTGGAGCTTAGAAGCTCTTAGAAAAGTTTCTAAGATAGAAGAAGATTAAGTTTCAAGGGCTCTTCAGCTGTGAATCTTTCGGCTGTAAATTTGAAATTTCACAGATGTCCTCTATTGTATGGAGACATGTTTATAAAAATGAAGGAAAATGATGCGGTCATCCCTGGTCTAGGCTAGAAAGAAGAGTTTAATCTTTTCATAATGTGTAAAAACAATACCGTGAATAGTTTACTAGATATTTGAATGGTGTTTTGATTGCCTTACAAGGGAGCTCTCAGTATGATCTAGATTTCTGACATGTAGTATGTAGTAATGTAAAAAATTACTTTTTTTTTTTTTTTTTTGTACTGTTAAGTACTTATGAAGGAGTTTTGTTGAGTAAAATTCTGCTATTCTGTCTGTCCATGTGTACTTGTAACATTTAGGTGAAGACTGAAAATTGAACAGGACTGTTCTTTGTTTGAAATAAGGGCTACTGAGTGGGTGGATTATTTCATAAAAGCTGTATGTAATGTTAGAGAAACACTGCGGGAAATCAGAGGCGTTAGAAACTTTCTCTGTGCATTTCTGGAAGGTGTGCGGAGAAGCTTTGCTGCTGGACTAATGCAAATGCCAAAAAAAAAACATAACAACCATGAGACTATAGTGGAAGTACTGTGAACCAAGAAGTCTGAGGGACTAGCAAAACTGAAGACATGAAAATGGTAGCGGCTTGGGTGATTTGTGTAAATGCTTTGCACTTAAACATGAAGTGCTTTTTAAAGTCTTTTTGTTTCATGGAGTCTTTTCTTTTTTCTCCCTAGCTCTTCTGCTACTGTATGCTTTTTCTAAAACTGGAGGAAAATGTTAGTGTACCAGCACAGATACAGGATCTTGCAATTATGCATTATTTTATGTAGTTTAATTTAATCTGATGATACTTAAAGGAAGAGTGACAGTTGTATGCTTCATTTAACTTTGTTATTTCCTGACTGGGAAATATTTTTAGCAGCTTTGGTGTTCACTTAATATTTTTCTGAAAGAGTAGATCTGGAGCATAGAAACTTTCTGGATGCTTTTTTCCTTTTAAAGGTGATCTGTGTATCTGAGAAAGAATGTTCTGGCATACACCTCAGATAAGCTTGCATGTGATTAGAGTGGTGCTGCTGCAGCACCTGTAATCTAGGGATGTCTGACTCTTTTCTGGGTGTAGGCTCTTCCTGTGTGTCAATCCCCATATTAGAATTTTAATTTTAGCAACGTGACACGGTTGTGATTAGACTTTGACCCTAGAAATGACTTGGAACAGTGTTTTCTTATGTCATGTTCTGTTGAGTGTGGCTGTGCAAGATAATAGAAACACCCCTGTGGTGATAAAATTTAATGGCACCTTCAAGTTGTTAGGCCAGCTGGCTCCCTTGAGTGAATCTGAGATTTTTCTTTTTGACCTGTAAATATGAAAGAAATTGTTTGAGTGTTAGTGTGATATCTTTGGTAGCGGTGCAACCTGAAGGGCTTATGGTCGTTTCCAGTGAACTTGAAAAACGTGAACTTCTAATACAAGTGATAAGGAAATTTGATTTTTTTTTTTTTTTTTTTGTAGCCTTATTTATTATGTAGCCTTATTTCCCTTTTTCTCATAAATGTTGTTGAAATGCTTTGAGGTTATGAATACTGATTCAAGGATAAAAAGATTAGGAGGACTTAAAATTTCTCCAGTGTAGGTTCAGGGAAAGATCGTTTTGCTTCACAGACTTTCTGTACCAGCATGTGTTTGCTTAATATATGATGTGTTCCTTTTGGGTGGTGTGTGAACTTGGAACAACAGCAGCAAAGCTGCTGACTATACTGAGTGTATAATGCAACAAAAGACAGACCTTTTTTTTTTTTTTTTTAACTCATCCATTTATTCACCATGTGTATAGTATTACAGTGTTTTGTTTCAGTACCCTTTCTTCGAACTGTTTTCTTTTGATGTTTAAGTGCATACTTGTAAGTAGTTCAAAGGTCGCGATCTGCCAGAAGAAAAAAATACAGAACTTTCCCACAGTGAATTCATGTGGAAGTGAGATATTTGCTCGTTTCCAGTTTTTCTGCGCCTAATTCTTAGGGAATTTTCAGTATTCTGGGTTCTTCTGATTACCCTACTGCAAAACAAGAATTTTTAAAAAAACAAACGAAGATAGTGATGAGTTGAGGCTCATTTTAATGCACACGTCCATGTAGTTCGATTAAATCATTCAGCTTTTTGTGTATGTAGAATTCAGTTTGGTAGAATGTGTGCAAAACAAGCGTTTAAACAAGCTGCGTTTTCTGAGTTGGAAACGCTGTGTTGATTTTGTAAGCAAGCAAATCAGAAATGCACAAAACAATTCTGTAGAGTAAAAATGTTCTCTCAAGGAAATATTTGACGAGAAGGCTGAGAACTATCACAAAATGATCATCTAACTTTAGACAGTAGAGTCTTTAGGGAATGGTCTTTGTAATCCTTGCCTTGACTTTGGTGAACAAGAATTTAATCACCTATTGTATTTAGAAATAACATTATTGAAGTTGTAACATCAAGAGCAAAAAGTTTGAAAGAAGTAACATGTAGATAAACCATAACAACAGGTTCCAATCATGGTGCAGGCACCCTCTTTTAGTGGGAATAACTATTGGAGTCTCAGAGTTGGTATGGCCATACCAGCATGGTGGCTAATCTAGTTTTGCTATTAAGTTTTGCGTTTGACCTCATACTTCAGCTGATGTAAAGCAGTATGGCATAAGCTTGTAATTCTCTGTGTACCCAGAAAATACAGTTGCTCTTATATGCTTCTCCCTTAAAATGGGGATTTTGTTTCAGGATGACTTTACTCTAGTATTACAGCTAATATTATATTTTTTGGGTTGATTTGACCATGTGTTCTCAATCTAAGCAGTATATTGACAGTATATATTGACCAGAAGCCTGCCTGTCTTTTACTGTCAATTTTAATTTCTGTCTCTAAAACTGAATCCTAGATTCCTTTTATACTTCAGCAGGTATAAGGTGTTTTCTGTCAGCTGAAACGTATCTAGCTATTGTTTTCACTGCTCTTGCTTGTCTTTACCACTCCTTTCTTTGCTTTTTAGGTGATCTCTTTACAATGCTTGGGAATATCTGTTAAATTCCATAAAATGATGAGCTAATAGAGGGTTTATTTATTTAACTTCACATTTCTATGACTGTTAATTGCTTCCTTACAGTCACATTTCACCTTCTATCTTCCATCTATAGGAATTGAAGACTTAATTTGTAACTAATAGCTATTTTTTCTTGCTGTGTAATACAGTTGTGATTTTTTTGTTGTTGTTAATGGCATACAAGCCTCATATATTACGTAGAGTCTTTGAAAAAGTCTTCTGGGTTTTCTCTAACAGTTTGCTAAGACTGATGTGATTAACCCCATAACGTGCTTTATATGCATTCTACATCAGGACTATTTGAATGCCAAAGTAATTGCAAATGCTGCATATATTTCCTTTTAGTGCTTTTCCTCTAAAAGGAGCATTATGATGAAGAAGAGAGATTAGCATGAGCAGCATTATTCTTTCATAGGTAAGTACAATATAAATAAATACAAACAAACCCATTAATGTCTTTTGTATTTGTAGATATTTCATAAAATGTTAGATAAAGGTAGATATTTCATAGGTATAAAGGTAGATATTTCATAAAATGTTGTACAGGAACTTATGTGATGAAAGTTGAGGTGATCTCCTTATGTCAAATTAACTGCAGATTATTTTATTAGCAAGTATTGTATCCTGAAGAAACTGATAGGAATGCCTAAGTGTCTTCCTTCTGACATAGTGTGCTAAAAATGTAATGAGCTTATTATGTTAATTTAGCAGAAATCTGATAAAAGGTGGTAATTTCAGTTTATATAAAGAAGCATACCCATAGTGTAACTGGAATATCTGTTGGTTCAGTAGCAGAAGATGGAATTATATAAATTACCATATAATAGATTCATTTTTGGAAGCTGAAATATGTGTTAGTGTGGTTTAGTTTAGTAGTTAGTTAGTGTGGTTTCATGCATTGTTTCCTTAAATTTCAGTGAAGTTCTCAATAAAGCATTACTTAAACACGGTGAGAATTTTTTAATTTTTTTAGGAAATAATTCAGCAAGCAGCTTATTTAGTATATACTCTATTATATGGAATTTTATTAGTTTTATTCTTGCTTTATGGTTTGCTCACAAAATGCTAGTACAATTTATGAAATAAATTATTTTGATAATCTTGAATATAAGCACAAGTATTTATCCCATGAAACCATTGTAACTTACCTTTTTGATTTTTGATTCCTTGTTTTTTAAAATGATGTCTGGCAAAATCTGTGTGTGGATACAAAAAAAATTTAGAAGTAGATGTTCTTAAAATTGAAAACTCTGTGGTAGACTATTTCTACTGAAAGCTCTTGCTGCTTTAGAAAAGCAGTTACTCAC
Organism: Aythya fuligula; assembly: GCF_009819795.1. NCBI lineage: Eukaryota > Metazoa > Chordata > Aves > Anseriformes > Anatidae > Aythya > Aythya fuligula. The sequence continues at coordinate 65,075,242 of NC_045593.1, read as the reverse complement.
CTTCATTTTTTTGGAATGTCACATATCTGAAAGACATGAACATTGTTTTTGTAAGTGTATTTGTTATCTGTGACAAGGTGTCGACAGTGGATAGCTGCAGGGTAGCTTCCATGAGAAGAGGCCTGGGGCTGCCCTGTATGTACTGGACACAGCTGCTCCATCCAGTGCCAGTGACCCTACCAGAGGACACAGCTGAGCCCAGCAGCCACGTGTGTGTGCCCCTATGGGAAATCATGTTTTAAAACGTGCAAAAACTGCTATGCAGCAGCTGAGGAAGATTGGAGTGGGAGAAATGTGAGAGAAACCGCCCAGCAGTCACTGAGAGGGTGGACAGCAAGTGCAGAAGGAGGGCAGGAGGCACTCCAGGCACAGAGCAGTTCTGCGTGGGCTCCTCTCCACGGGCTGCAGCTCCGGCCCGGGGCCTGCTCCTGCGGGGGCTCTCCATGGGCCACAGCCTCCTCCAGGCCACATCCACCTGCTCCACCGGGGGCTCCTCCACCCATGGGGGGGCTGCAGCGTGGAGATCTGCTCCATGTGGGACCCATGGGCTGCAGGGGGACAGCCTGCTCCACCAGGGGCCTCTCCCTGCACAGCCCGCAGGGGAACTGCTGGTCGGTGCTCTGGGGGGAGCAGCCATCCACCCATGGGGGACCCGTGCTGGAGCAATTTGCTCCAGGGTAATGGATCCCATAGTATGGAGCCATGTGGGAGCAGAAGAGCTGCTGCCTGTGGGTGAGGCCCATAGTGGAGCAGAGGAAAAATGTGAGGAGGAGAGTAGCAGAGAGGAGCTGCTATGCACTGACCACAGCACCCTTTCCCCAGCCCCTTGCACTGCTCAGGGTGTGGGGTGAGGTGTTAGAGGAGTTGAGAACAAATGTGTGAAATTGGGCCTGGGAAGAGTAGGGGCAGGAGGTAGTTATTTTTATTTCTCACCATCTTAGTTCACTTTTAGTTGTCTATAAATTAATTTTGCGCAAGTCGTATCTTTTGTCTGTGATGGTAATTGGTAAGCGGTTAGAGAATCACAGAATAGCTTGGGCAGGGATGGAGTCAGCTTTCCCTGCAGTGGCCCATGCCATGCTGTGCTCTGCACGTGTAGCTCAGACAGCCCAGGTATCACAGCAGTGTTTGGTCTGTTGCTGAGCAGTGCTGGCACAGCATCAGGACTCTGTCCAACCCCCACCAAGGCTATAGGGCAGGAGGCTGGGAGGGGACGTGGCCATGGCAGCTTGCCTAAACTGACCAAAGGGACGTTCCATGCCGTAATAGTGTCACACTCTGCAATAAGTTGTGGGAAAGGCAAAAGAGAGGAGGCTCTCATTATGAAGATGTCTGTCCCCTCAAACAACCGCTATGCATATCAAGGCCCTGCTTTCCAGGACGTGGCTGAACCCTGCTTGTTGATGGGAAGTAGAGAGTAACTTATTTTCTCTCAGTGCTTCCGTGTGGCCTTTGCTTATTTTTTCCCACTTCCTTTCCCATCTCAACCTGTGAGCTTTTTTAAATTTATTTTCCAGCATACTTTCTTCTCCCCTCTTCTGAGGAGGGGGAGTGAGGCAGTGGTTGTGGTGGAGTTCAGCTGCCCAGCTGGGTGCAACCACCACAACTGGAAGAGATCTTTAAAGACCATATATCCCAACCCCTCCTCTGAGTGATGGGGATGGTGGGGAGGAGGGGCAAACACTAGTTTGATGTCCACAGCTAAGGTATTGGCATTTCGATGACTAGATGCATAGCAGAAGTGTGTTATTTTACTGGGGAAAAAGAATCCTAAGAATCCTGTTAACTCAGAAATCAGACTTAGATCTTTTCAGGTTTACCTGCATGACCAGTCTCTGTTGTGAAACCTGTTGGTATCACTGATGTGAACGATTACTGACTGTCTAGCTTTTCACTGTTCTGAGATGATTCTTTCAAGCACTTGGTAGGGTGAAGATTTTGGTATGTGAAAAATAATGCCAGGAAATTTGGCCTTCCCCTACTATTTAGATTACCAAAGCACTATGTTAGTACTGTGCAATTTTTATTTACTTATTTTATTTTACTATTTTGAGTTGGCAATTGTATGCTGAGCTTAAGGGCGTTGCTTCTACTTGCCATGAAGGCTGTATGTATTTACTCAAAAATTCTAGGTTTGCCATGGTAGTTCTCAGTGGAGAACCAGTAAAATATGGAACACAAGTCTTTTTTTTTTTTTTTTTTTTTTTTTTCTTTTCATTTGCTGATTAAAAGATCTATATATTCTGCTGTGTCAAACGTACTGACCTTCTTTCCAAGTAATAAATAGTTCACTTAAAGTCCTACCTTAACATACTCCATTTCTGGTTTCCTTATTTCTTAACTAGCTTTGTAGCACAGTGGGTGAGGAAACAATGGGTAATGTTTCCTCTTTAGTTCTTCAAGGTCACTGGCTTGGAACGTTGCTTTAGGATATCTAACAATACTCGAGCCTGCAAGAGTACATTGCAGCCAAATGTGCCTGTATTATTATTTCTCTTAAATGCATCTACTTGTATTATACCTCTACATTTATTACTTACTATCATACTTTTCCATTGCATTACGCTTTTCTAATTGGATTGGAACCCCTATTTGTGTTTCTGGGAACAAGTCTTTCATTGCCCTTTTATAGTAATCATGTTTTTTCACCAAATAAATTTGCTTGCGCTTCGTTGTTCAGCAGATTGTTTAGTCAGCTCTTGATTAGTGCTTTTTTTAAACATCATCTACTAAAAACTATTATGTGAATATCCCTGATACAGCAGATGCAGTTATTCAGTATTCATATTCTTTTTATGACTTTTTCTCTGCTGGCTCTTTGATTTTTATGACACAGTAATAAGCTGAAATGTGTGTAATAATAATTCTATTTCATGATAGTTGAGTTTAAGAAATTACAGCATCTTCCCTTCAAACCAGTGAAAATAAGCTCCTGGTGACCATCTTTAACAAAGGCTGTATAAATAGCACTAGGTACATTATTTTTTTCAGAGGATGTTTTGTTCTGCCATGTATTCTTAATATTGAGGAAACTGTAGCAAAATAATTCTGAACAGGTATTTAAATCTCCCAGAAGTTTTGGCTCTGTAGTAGCTAATCTTCTCAATTTTGTTTTTTTAAACCACTGTTGTCAAATAGAAAAAAACAGTCACTATTCTTACGGGCTAGATAAAGCTGAAAGCTTTCTTTAATTCTTTATTGCAGTAGTAAGCTAGCATGCATTTTCTGAAAAAAAAAAAAAATGTTGGAATTGGTGTCTGGGAAATGATGCTAAATGGTGGATGGGGGGAGTATGAAAGCAAATGTATTTGCTTAAATTTATTAAAAAATGTATTGAAAACAATACAAAATTTTTTTCAATACAAAAAATGTATTGAAAAATGTATTTGCTTTCATACATATGAAAGCAAATGTATTTGCTTAAATTAATTAAATGGGGCAGGAGAGAATAAATATTTTGAGTAAATACATTTTCAGGTTCCACAAGTTACTGAATGAATTGTAGTGTCCTTGTCGTAAGTGTATAAATCATGAATCTCAAACTAATTCAGAAAAGGTAAAGGAATCATTTTCACTTTGAGTGTCTTTCAGTAACTTCAGTAACTATGTAGCTTGAGCATTTCCTTTGGTAAATAGATACTACTTGGGGAAAAAATCAGAACTGAACTGTTGTCTCTTGCAGAGCTGGCATGAGATGCAACGAATGTTTAAATAGCAATTTTAGGTCTGTTCACAGAGTCAGGAAGTAGTTTTATAGGGTATTTCTTTAGGGAAAAAATCTGTTGTATAGAGCCTTGAGATTTTTTTAGCTCATCTCAGTTGCACCAATATCTGTAGCAGTTGTGTGCTGGAAACAGACTTTTAACTATGCAGGGGTACTTCACAGAAGATCTGTGAAGCAAATGTTGTTGCATTTTAAGTGTATGGCAGATTAAAGGAAGATGTAACTTTGTACAAGGATTTTACTGTTTTGAATAACTTTGTTTTTCTTTAACAGAGTTCTTGTAAATGCTAGTAAGTATTGCTGGTTGCGTACATTTTGGAGATACGTTTTGCTGCAGATACTATCAAGGGGAAAAGAAACAAGAACAACTTTGCAAATGGGATGAATGTGCTGTTGTTGACTGCTTCCTGACAGTAACCAGCTGGGCACTCTGCTAGTGATGTTCGCATTCTCACACCATCTAACTGGAGTTTGCTTATACTGATTTTGAAAAGAGGAAGAAATCAAAGTGGAGTACCGTAAACTTGACATGGATAATAAAAAAAAAGACAAGGACAAGCCAGATGAAAGAATCCCACGGACTTCTGGGAGGTCTGGCCATATTCCACGTGGAACTGGTTCAAGTTCAGGAGTGTTAATGGTTGGACCTAACTTCAGAGTTGGCAAGAAAATTGGAGGCGGTAACTTTGGAGAATTACGATTAGGTAAGATGACTGTTCTGTATTTCAACTTTCATTATTCAAAGCCATGTGTGTAGGCTAGGCATGAAGATACCTTCATGATATCCACACCATATAGCTCTTCAAACTACTTGCACGCTTCAGATATGTTCATTTTGCCTTGTAGCTCTCTTCTGGGTTGAACCCTAGTCCATATAAGCTCTATTACATATTAAGACTCAATGCAGCGGGAGACTTTCCAGGGCTAATAACATTTCATAACTGTGTGCAATGCTGTCCCATGTTCAGTCAGTTGTCTCTTCTAAGATGGTGGTAATGCTTTCATAGTTAGCATATTTTGCTCTCTATCCTGACTTCCAGAAGCAGCTTATTCAGATGTATTTGAAGCTAAATGTATATGAGTCTTAATAATGTGTTAAGAATGTCTCTTGGAAGACAGCGTAGCAGGCACTCCAGAAGGTTTAACAACAGCAAGCTGTTGGATCCCTTGGTTTCCTTTTCACCAGTAACAGTGTAGTGAGGCTAAACAGTAAGCTGCTGTTAATTAGGGTCAGTCAGACTGGGTCTGGAGTTTTGGAGAAGGAAGCGGGGGGAGGTGGTGCTGGATATCTTACCATTAATAAAAAAGTACACAATGGACACGATGGGTGGTTTTGAAAGAGAAGATACCAATTTATTTTTGGGCACTTACATTTCCATGATGACAGCATGGCTGTCCAGGGTTTTTAAGATATGGAAATTTTGTATGTATTAACTAACGTAACTGAACAGTTAATGGCAATAATTTGCTCCAATATTTATGGAAGACTTGACTTAATGCTGTTTTTGAAGGTTAAAAGGGACTTGTTCAGGTGTGGGGCATATGAGAGTAGGGTGGGCTATGTTGTTGTTGCGTTTCTGTTGGTATTCTGTTTTTGGTAGAACTACTTATTGTGCTGCAGAAAGATAATAGAAACTGGTTTTTGTATAGTGCTGTCGGGGGCACTATACTCTGTGTCAGAATGCAAATAAGATGAGCACAGTAATGCTGTAGAGGAATGAAAGACTATTACTGTACCTCTTAATGAGGATACTGAATTTAAAACAGTCTCAGTAAGAGGCACTGTAGTTATTCCAGCAGCAATTACATGAAATTGCTATGTATGTGCCTCTGAAAATCAGAAGTCAGGCAGGAGCTCTGTTTTGAATTTGTTTTAAACTTTTCTAAACTCTCTTTGAATGATTACTTTTAACTTAAACCTCTCAATGAAATAAAAGAAACCAATACAATTAATATGTCACATTTACTGCTGAAGGTAACTATAAAAGAATCAAATTGAATATTTTCTTGTCCATTATCTTGGTGTGGTCGCAGCATGCAAAATTGGTTATCTATTTCAGATTATTATCATATTATCTATTTTGGTTACAGCAGATACAGAGTGAAATCATCCATTTCTTTTTAAAAGAAGTAATATTGAAGTGGCTAAAAATTAGTGTGATAGTGAAATAAATTGTGCATACTGGTAAAAGAAATAGGGGGAAGAGTATTCTGTCCTTCCATCTGCAAAGTGCGCCAGGCTTTTTTTTTAAACATCTTATTTGTTCCATACATTGATTCTTCAAGCCCTAATTTATTAGGGGTAAAGCCGTAATTTATTAGGGGTAAGATGTTTTAATTAATAATTAACTGCTTAAAGCGACAGCTAAGATTGGTATTACAGATAGATTTTTAACTTCTTACTTTCTACTGTAGTAATGCATACGGAAAAATAACTTAAAGCAGGCATCCCTCCGTTGTTGTGTACAAAGATGTACGCAAGCAGTTAATTTGCTTTGTGGACTTCATCAAACTTGAATATGTTTGGCATGTGGCTTAAGGTCCAGTCTTCAGCCATACAGGAGGAATAAAGTTGTTAGAGTGATGAAGATGTGCTTCAGAAAGTAAGAAATTCAGTTGCAGCTTAGTAGCCATTGCGGTACTACTTCTTCCTGAGAAGAAAGGAATTGCCACTGTTCTGTGGTTTGTTGTGGTTAACGTGGTAAATTGGCTGCATGTCAAATCAGTAATGTTACTGTAAGAATGTTGCAAACTTGGTGAAATAGCTGAAATTTTGTCTCAATGAAAGTGCCACTTAAAACACTATGTGCAACCATTGAGTTGCAAAGGACTAAATTGTTTTGAATATTGAGCTGTTAATCTTAAAACTTTCCTTAGCTGTAGTTAAGATAAGTTTTCTTTTATTGTCCCACCAGTCTTATGTTCCTGCTGGTTGTGATGTATTACATGTTACCTTCTTCTGTGCTTTCAGAGATATCAGAAGTGTCAAATGTGATGTCCTACATTTTTTGAGATGATTGCACTGATTCGCTGTATTCAAAGTTACAATATCCCTTCTAATGTTTCTTCAGAATGATAAACCTGTCTGCACTCACTCCCCTGGGGTACTGGATTTGTTAACTAATCTAGTAGATGACAGGAATATCTAGTTAGACTGAATGAGCATGTTCCCTGCAAGGCTTTTTTAAGCTGTCTTCAATATGGTAATACAATGCAAAAACACAGAGACAGCTTCAAAGTATTCTTTTAAAACAAACAAGCACAATCATAAAATACGTATTTTAGGTACCTGGGATGTCTGCTGTAGTCCCTGGACAGATCATTGAATCATGATAGATCATTTGCTTGGTAATCAGGTTAGGGTACATCCTTCAGGTAGCTTGCTTTTTGTAAATTTGATCCTATAACAGACACACGATTTTATAGTTATTCTTTTTTTTTTTTTTTTTTTTTTACTGCTTTGCAAGAGTAGTCTATTTTTAAAAATAAGGACTAGAGCTGAGATCAATCTCTTATTATAAACGTAATTATCTTTACCTTTTTGGTTTGGTCCATTTCTTTCTTTTCCTGTTCATTTTTTTTTTTTTTTTTTTTTTTTTTTTTTTTTAACAAAACCAAGCTAAATACGTCAAATTTGGACACTAGTAATGTTACAGAGAAAAACATAGAAACATAGAAAAACAAAACATTTATTGTCTTTAAAATAGTACACACTGGAATCATTTGGATCCTGTAGGGAAATTAGAAGTGTCAGAAGTGATTACTTTTTTTTTCTCCCTTGAGAAAAAAAATAACCTGATACTTTTCAGTTTTACACCTTTTGTAGCTTTAGTGTTACAGTCATTGCATAAAATTTTGAAGTAATGGTGATTAGAAATCCAGTTGCAGAATTGCTTTTAAAACAGCAGATGCATTTTCCAAATGCATTTCCAAGTATTTAACTTGGCAATAATGTTCTTGCCATCTTCGTCTTAAGTCTGAGTTTAGTAATATGCAGAAGTGGGGTGCTGGAGGGGAGAAGGGAAGGGGGATGGAAGCCCTTATCAATTCTATGTTGTTAGAATGTAATGTTGCAAAACTATATAACAATTTTAGAAAAAAAATAGTTTTCAGCAATGAATCTGAAAACATAAAATATCAAATTTGATTTAGATACTAGAAAAGGTTGAAAATTGGTACATTACTGTAAGAATGTTGCAAATGTGGTGAAATAGCTGAAATTTTGTCTCAATGACTTCTGACACTATTCAAAAACCAAGTTCTCCTTGAAGTATGGCATAACAGTAAAAAAAACCTGCATTTTTAAAATGATTACCAGAATATTTATTCTCTTTGACGAGCAGTTCCAAAGAATCTTAAGCGAGGTTTAAATGTGATTTTCCTTGATTAAGGAAACAGTACCAGATTCTGTTAATTTTTTTTTTTTTTGTAACTGAAGATTGTTTAATTTGCCTTTCCTTTTTTTAGCCTGTGCTTTTAGTTACAATTCTTGAAGTGTATATAATTTATCTTTAATTGGTAGGCTTAAATCTTGAAATCAGATGATTTATTTTACTCAGATGTGTATAGTAATGATATGTTCATCATGTAGACTTGTTCCATTTATCTTCTCTGTTCTCGGGATACCTAAAGCATTTGTAAGACATGTTGAAAATGTTTAAGTGTTTATGCTCTTTTATTTATTTATTTTTTTTGTTTCTTATAGTCCTCCTATTGTAATTTTAAAAACAATAATAAAAAACCTCTGAAACCTTACTAAATTATTATTTCTTTTTTTTTTTTTTTTTTTTACTTTTGAGTAAGACATTTATGGCAGAGTAACCCTGTGTTTTTTACTGTGAACTATAGTGAAAATTATCACAGAAATTGTGTGTTTCTGTAATTCAGACCAAAAATCTTATACTTTCTAAACTATAAACAAGTTCCTAAGACTTGTTGTGAGTTTAAATTGCTATTCATACTTTGCTTGTAAAGGTCCTCTGTTATTTTAACGCTGTTAAAGCCCAAGTTGTTTGTTTGCTGAGCGTGTCATCTGTGATTTTCTGATGAGTTCTTGACAAGTAATTTACTTTAATTGCTAAGGAAAGTAGTCATAAGTTTGCTGTGTTTTATGAGGATAGTTTTTGGCAGAATAGATCTCCCACAGCTCTGTGTTTTTATGAACTGTCACTGCTGAAGTCTCACATTCTTGTTTTTGTTGTTTTTTGTTTTGTTTTGTTTTCAAGGAAACAATTTATACACAAATGAACATGTGGCAATTAAGTTGGTAAGTTAATACTTTTTTGTTAAGATTTGGGATGAAAAACTAATCAGGATTTTCCTTACAATATACAATGACTTTTTTCCTTAATTGAAATCATTAATACTTTTGTATGTTTTCATAGTAGTTAGATGAAAGTAGTTAGTCGTAGTTGTAATTATATGCTTTGGCCATATTGAATAAAGCCAGTGTTAATTGTCACTATTCTGAGAGCTAAATCAACGTCTTTGAAGTCAGTGATTGACTCCTGCTTCAGCAGTCTGCTCAGTGGTTATCCTAATAGAGTATTTTCTCTTGCCACAAGTAGGTAAAAGCCAAATTTACTGCAAATCTGGTATCAGATGACTACAAAAAGCTCCAGAAATTCTACAGAATGTCCTTAGTTTAACACTCTTATTCTAGCAACAAACTGTTTTTCATCTGTTGTCATTGATACTTGCACTTCTGATTTGGTAGGCTTTTTATTTGTAACGGTGTGTCAAAAGTTCCCTTTCACTTACAAATATGTAAAACTTACGTATTTGTTAACATGATATTGTTCTGTTTTTTTCTGCATCTTTCATTAGAACTATTCAACTTACTTCATGTTTTGCTTCTGAACTCATTTTAACTTTTAGGTAAATGTCTGTTTTCATAACCAATGTATTTCAAGACAGAATTAATTTGTTTACTTTTTGTCCTTTAATTATTTTGGGGACTGCTGTATATTTCTTGTTGCTACAGTAGAACAGAATGCTTTTCACAGCGTAGAGTGGTGAAATTTGGGTTCTGTAAAGAGGAAGACAAGCTATGGAAACAGAGAAATAGATGGCTTAAAACTGGAAGCCTAAAAAGTACTACATGTTTATATAATCCATGAAAAATGTGTGTACAACTATCCACTGTTTAGAAAAATATGATTAGAATAATAATTATTAGAAAATAATTCTTTCAGGAGTAGTTACAGATTTAAAAACAGCCAGGTTATACTTCAGAAGAGTAATGCTGGATGCAATTCAAAGGGTGTTCATCGTGTTTGCATTATATCTGATCTAAATTCACTTTGTTTTAAAACAATCTTGAAGTGATTTTTTAATGTCTGGTGAAACTTGGAAGGTGTTCTGAGAACTCCTCTAGTTAAAAACTACTTACTGTAGAGCACATTCAGAAACAGTTTGCAAGAGAGTGATATTTTGAAGCATTAATTGCATGATATTGAGTGAGAAAACTTTTTAATCTGCTCAGTGATAAAACCGTTTTTATTACTTACGTCGGTTTTTTTTTGCTGAATTTTTGCTTTTCTGCTGTTTTGCTTCTCCTGCTGGAGAGCGTGCCAGGACTCTGTAACGGTTAGGGAGGTTGTACACCTGCTTGTGGTATACGTTCCTTTCCCTTTATAAACATTAGTCTAACAGCTTAGCATTTATTCACTTTTTGTGTTTTGCGAGCAGTCATCAGGTCTGTGCTCTTTGTTTTGTTAGCTTAATTAAGGTGCTCATAACTTCCTCTTCCTTTTAGTAATTATCTGTACCCGTTGTAGTTTACTGAATGAGGTAATTTGAATAATGCATGTATTCTAGTTTGAACAGCAGCTGGTGGAAGATATGGTTGTAATACTTCCTACGCTATACCAAAATTGTATTTTAATTCCTTATGGTAGCATCACACTATTTACTTACTGGTTTATTGTGAGCAGCTGGTAGGAGAATCTGTCTTCTCCTATGCCAGATGTTTTGTATGTAAATGTAACCATATACCTTGTTCAAAAATGATAGTGTGAGTTACTCCTGAAGGCTTGCTGGGTATCTGTTACTGATGTTTAAACCAAGTGGATTTTATGACTATTGTTTTGACTTCAAATTTTTCAGTGTGTTTAATATTTTCCCTCCTGTGCAGTGTACAAATATGTTCTTGTTCATGATACTTCTGGTAGTTTAGGGAATACTTGTGAAAGAAAGAAGTTTAAACTATGTAAATTTCTTCTTATGACCCGTAGGCCTCACACAGATACTCATTTTAATTTATGAAGTTTATATAAAGTGGGTATTTATTGTCCTAAGACAGCTACTTTCAGGATCTTAATGCTTATAATCCATTTTCTTTCATTTGGCCTTTATTTTGTTGGACAGGTACTCAAGATTGAAAGGCCAGAACTGCCCCCCTTTTTTTTTTTGATTGGAACAAGAATGTTAAGAATGGGTTTTGTGCTGGCTAACTGCATGTTTCTGCTGTTTGAGTAGTATGCAGACTAATACCTTTTGATGAGGTAGTTCTGCAATTACATTGCTATTTGGTGTACTGTAAATGGTAGCAATTCCTAGCATTTATGGCTAGATTTCCTTCTCTTAATACATGACCCTCTACTGCATTTGCATCTCCTACTTGTTACTCAGCTCTGTCTTCTCTTTTGATTAACTTCTCCATTGCCCAAATGTACCTCCATGGGAGGTTGCTGAAGCACTAACCAAATATCAACTGAAGGAATTTCTGCTCGAGCAAATAGCTTGATTTTCCTTTGTCTTTGTGAAAGGCAACAAATTACAAGGTAGTCACCGGTGTTTTTCATCTGTAATGCTTAATTCATCGACTCATTAATCATCTAACTTACTAGATTTTAGGATTTTAGTCCATAAAAATTGTAAGAGGTTTGTAGGAAGGAACATACCAGTTCCAAGGCTAGAATTTTTCCTTTTTTTTTTTTTTTTTAAATTACTGCAGTCTAGAATGCTACCATTTCAAAACCTCTCTACTTGAAATGTGTAGACTAGTAAATCCAAATCACATGCAACTCTATTTAATAGACTGATCTTTTCCTTTAACAAGAACCCTACCTCTTAAAGAAAAATTTCCTGGAAATAGCTTTTGTTTGCTTCTTAAGGAAATACGAAGTAGAGACGGAATGCACACTGAGTTCTCAATGGATTATTAAAAATATGAAAACTAGGTAGTAGGTGAATATTGTGCTTTAGGCTAACTTGTAACGCTATGGATAAAGTGTTTTGTCATGGACCTTTAGATGGAAAGGGTGCATCTTGAAAACTATAGTAGTTTATTCCTTGTCTTTAGAGCAAAAATAATTGCAATAAAAATGCATTATGAACTTGAAATGGATTTTTCATTTCAAATGTCTTTATCCTTTTGTCTGAATGTACAAGCATCCCACAAAAGAAAATAAGAAATAAGGAAGAAAAGATTATGAATTAAGGAGCTATTTTTTCTGCTTCTTTGGTAACTGGTACTATGTCAACTGCATGCTAATGCTTTGATGGCAGGAAAATCTCAAGAACTCAGGTTGAACCCCAAGCTCCTCATTAAGAGGGAATGCTCTTCTGTGGCGAAAAGAAGCTATCTATGTTAATGAAACAGCTTTGAAATAATAATGGCTTAGGTATTTGCCAAAGGATTCATAAGGAACTGTGCCAGTTCTGCATTGTTCTGTAAATCACATTCACAAGGCTGCTTTTACATTCAAGATTAATTATGTAAACCAAAAACATACAATTTCTTTGGTAAGAGGAAGAGCTGGCTTCAGAGTCTTCTGGGATTAATGTGACATTTGAACAGTGCTTCAGTTTTGGGTTCCCAAGCTTATTTTTAGTTCCTGAAATCTACCGTAACACTAATGAAAACAGAACCACGATGTGTTATTTCTTTTTTATTCTTAAATATAGTTCTCTTTTTAACAGTCACGAATTAAAAAGTTGTTTGCAGTGTGTCCTTCACTTTCATCTTACAGTGAAAGTTTACATGTAACATATATTTTTTTCTGGATTTCTGTTTATGTATCCTATTCTTCTCATATTTCAGTAGTTCTCTCCATACTTCAAAGTATGATGTGTAGGAACAAAACTAATTGTGTATGAATACGTTATTGTTCTTGCCCTCTCACTAGTTTTGTTAAATGAAAAAAATTATTTCTTCTGTATGTTTGGAGCTAGTGAATAGTTAATAAATCATCTAAGCCTACTTACACATGCATGCAGTTGCAGAAAACCCTCAATCAGTAAATAGATTGCAACTACATATTGTCACATTTTTCTGCATTACCGGAAGCAGTAAAAGTATTAACACTGTCTATCTCCTAGACAGGATTTTGACTTAGTCTTTATCTGGTGGCCAGTTGGCAAGTAGACTTGTTAGACTGTTTGCGAACCTGTACCTCCTGGAGACTTATAAGAACTTTTCTGCTGATGACCTGAACAAGTGCCATTTATTTGAAGACCTGTCAACGTAGAGTTTTATGTCAAAAATAGGAAATCTTTTTCCTAGGAAAGTCCTCTCTCTTTTTTTTTTTCTTTATGTGAATAGCAAATTTAATATATGCAAGCTATTTTTCTTCCTCGTTATGAGAGTTGTGGGAGTGTCCTACAGTATTGAATAGTAAGAAATTGACAGTGCCTTTTCTTGTTGTATTAAACTGATGCAGAGTTTTGTGGACTAAAATGTTTTACACTTAGCAGTCAGAGTTGCAAGCTTTAATTAATGTGTGTATACAGTTGTACATTGTGTAACTGTTAGATTTGTATAATAACACTGCAGGCAAACCAGTAGCAAGTTTTTTGTATAGTTTTGTAAAAAGTTAAAATGTTTTATGCTTTAGAGTGGATTAATTTAAATATCTGGAAGCTGTATACTAAGGTTAATAATTGCACTTATTTGCTGAGACCCATATTTACAATAATATGCTTTAAGTGAAATCTGTCTTTAATATATGGCAATAAATTTCAAGTATTCTCAAACTGGAAGTGAGAGCTTTTGGTGGCCCAGCTAGTGTAGCTTAACAGCTGTGTGTAAAAGATTAACACCTTTTTGTTTTTAGAAAGTTCTTGCTCAGTTCTTTGTAAAAATTTCCAGTAAGCAACTGGAATGAATGCTATGGAGGATAAAAAACATATATTAAATTGTGCTTAGTTTATGTATAAGCTGCTGTGTTGGCCTCTTTTTACTTGTGGTCCTCAACAGTTGGTGTCCTGCCAGAATCAAATAACAAATGGATTCTGACAGGGATTTTGGCTGTAGCACAAGCAGCAATATGAAACATCTGAGTGTTGGAGGGAGATGGGTTGAGGAAGGGAACTCGGCTTCTTACAATTGCAGATTGGCTTGTGGCTTCTATAGCCTGGATGCACGACTTGGAAAGAACATAGGTTAATGAGCTGTTAGCTTCTGGAGAAGATGATGTGAGGAAAGAGATGAGTACCTTGCCTAAGCTTTTCCTGAAAATTGTCATTCAGCACTATCTGTTGTTGTTGGTAAGTGTTTGTATTAACAATCTTCCAAGTACATGCAGCAGTTGGTGCAGGAATAATTAGCAGTTAATGTCCAAATTGTCACTGACTCACTAGAAGTTTTCACGTATCACAAGAAACCAGGCATATCTTCTAGAAGGTGCTCTAGGAAATTACTTCAACAATCTTATAATAAAGTAGTATTTACTTTGGAAAGGGAAATACTCAAGAACTTAGGGCTTACATTGAGACTGCTTGTGTGTTCCTGTGTTTGATATCATGTCACTTTATTCTCTGAGATTTTGCAACATTAACACGTATGACAGAACTAAGATTTCATTAACTTATGTAAGATATGCTAGAGGAAAAAAGGTTTAAAAAGCAGTTATTTTGGTGCTTTTTTTTTTGTACTTAAAGTTTTAGAATGATGTAACTTAATCTATGTTAGGATGTGGCTATTTGGTGAATGGATTTTTTTTTTCCTGATCCTAGCATAAAACTATTTTTGTTGATAAAAATGCATCTATAGCAGGAGTGTGGACTGTCTAATTTGTGAAGCTCCATGCCAATGCCACCTTTTGTCTGAGGACTTTGACACATACTCTGGGGAGACAAACTCTTTTTTTTTTTTTTTTTTTTTTTTTAACTCCATGAAGGGTCTGGGAATCAGTTCACAAGTTGGACCACGGGATAATGGAGCAATACAAGATGTAAAAGCCCTCTACACTCTGGTGTCACCTGTCTGGGCTTTGTTTCCTAGCTTTCTGATTACCTGTTGGTTTGGAGGGAATGTTCAAACTTTTCATTTATCTTGGGAGCAACAGGGTTAATTTGGCAGGTAATAGGTTAGTGTATTAGTTTTTTAGGGTTCAGTAGGAGGCTCAAAGGCTTTTAAATGTTGTTTTTGTTTTTAAATCAGGAGCCAATGAAGTCGAGAGCACCACAGCTACATTTGGAATACAGATTCTACAAGCAGCTAGGAGCTGGAGGTAAAAAGCAGTGTCATATGTTTTACTGTAATGTAATACAGTATGCAATTTTTGCAGCAATTTTCTCATTTAGGGGTGTGAATCTTATTTAGTGAAGTGTCCCGAGGTACTCAAAACAGGAAAAAGACCCATAATCAGTGGATTAATATATGTTTTGTCCTGGTATTTTAAAATTTCTGTTCTTCATTAAAGTGTCTGAAATCCTCAGACTACTTAATAAACATTAAATATCACACAAATCATACCAAATCATTCAATTAAGCGGTCTTTATAAATTTTGTGTTTTCTCTTTGAATAAACACTATAAATAAACAAATTGCTGATCTAATAATATTTTTATTTAAAGTTGATAAGGTGCCTAGATAGCTTTAGTCTTAGTTTTACTTCAATTCCATTGATACTATCTGTGTGCTGCTTCTTATTTTAAGACTCTAAAACATGTTTAAAAAATAAAAGTTTAAATACAGAGAAGACTTGCTCATTTCATTCGTCTTGGTGCTTTTATGCCCAGAAATACCCTTATGATTGTTCCCTCAATTGTCCAGTTTTCAACTTTTCCTGCGATAGGTCAGCTATCCTTGGTATTTTTCATGCAATTTTGCACCTTTCACAAAACTATAAGCACTTAGCAAGAAATAAAGCTTCTTGTACTCAGAATACAAATCTTCCCTAAATTAGTTATATAGCTAGGAAGAATATATGTTGCTTGAAAATGTTCTTGAATTCAAAGAATAGTTTTTCATAGGTCATGTAGTTACTTTTTTTCCTCCATTTTTAATGTTTCTTTTGCAAAATGGATTATTTTGCTTATACTTTACATACTTTATTTTTACATGCAAACTATTTTTTTTCCTGTCAAAGGCTGTTTTTAATAGTGATCTTAAAGGTCTGTTCAGTCTGCAATAACGTTCTGTTCAAGCTGAAAAGTGCTGTCCAAAAGTCAGGGAATACAAAATAGACATGCTACTTGTATATTATTGCCTTGGGTGTATGTGTTATGATGAATTCTAATTAAATAACTTTTCTTTTTTAAAATTCAGCATCTCATATTTATTGATACACAGATTGGATAATATTTCTCTGGTTAAGTAGCTTTCAAAATTTTGTACTCTGTGTTTCCCAGCAGAGGATCTTTAAACAACTTTCTGAACCTTTTTCTTCATGTAGAACTTGTTTGATGCCGTGGCACCAGCAACATTTCTTCAGAAAGAACTCCTCATAAGATATGATATCGTCTATTCCTACTAATAGATGGAAAATTAAGTTGCAGACTGTCTCATCAAAATCTTGAGTCTTACATGCTTGTTGATTTGAGAAAACTGTCAGGGTACAATGTCTTTTTTTTTTAAAGTAGTTGTAAATTGTTAACATACGCTAGGCTAGCATTCTGAAAGAGAGAAATTAAAAGCAGATATCTTAATCCCTTAGCTAATGAGACAGTCACAGTTACAGTCTGTTTTACTTCTGATACTATTCAGTCTTCAAAACTCTGTGGGTAGCAACAATTAGATCACCTTTTCAGTTGCCTCATTACAGTGCTATAAAGGAAAACAAACTCTCTGATTCTTTGTATATTGACTGAAGATGAGGAGGTCTTTGGTGTGGACTTCTCTATTTTTCCAAGTGTTTTTATTACAAAGTGAAAGCTTCCCACATCAAGCCTAGAACCCTTTTAAGCTTCTTTTGAGACCTTTCTGACTTTCTCAGGCATCCCACTCGAGATTCATTTTAGTGGGCTGTGTGGGATTCACCATGAAGAAAGTAATATTCATGCTCCCATATTCCTAGAGACAAGTTCAAAAACTTGTAGTTTCCTTTTCTTTCTGTAACACTTCTCCTATCTTTGCCAGAATTGGCTAGTCATGTGTAGGAAGCCATTCTACCTAAGACACTTCTAGAAGAAAAACTGCAGAATTATTTATTTTCTATCCTCATGTAATCTGAGGCAATCAGTTGTAGTTCATTTTTTTTTTTGAATGCATGTTTCAGTCAGGTGTGGGTGTAAGAAATTTTCACACATGAACAGCTGAAAAACATGACGGCAGATATTTGATGGACCAAGTAATAAATCTTATATTAGTTCTGACTATATAGGCAGTGTTGCTTTCTAAGCAGTGGCTGTGTTTTTGTCACAGAGTAAATTGAAGAAAATGTATCTTCATTGTACAACTGGCATTAGGAGGTATAAAAATAGCTGTCATTGCTAGAAGTCCTAACTGTAGTAATTATGAGCAAATTGGTTTCTCTGCTGAGACATTACTCACTGGAGTTGTTCCAGTTGTCTGGAGCCTTCTGGCTTCTAAAAGTCCATATTTGCAGGCTTTCATCATGAAGTTGTTTTTTCCTCATTTTTTTTAATGCAAAAATTTACATAATTTAGGTGGTAGTTTATACTTGAGAGTAGACTGATTTTTGTATTTAATTGTAGTAAGTATCCTCCACTTGTTCTCCACATGTGCACGTGCATTCATGTAAATTAATAGAAAGTGACTACAAAAAATCAGTATAGTGAGCGTGAACTCATTTTTCAGAGGTAACCGTGGAAGAGGGTATAACACTTTCCTTTCTTTCCCAATTCTGAGAAATGGCAGAGCCATTGCTTTCTGAAGACAGATAACTTAATTTTTCAGCAATAAGAACTATGAATTCCACAGGTGATGCTACAAACAGTCATGGTGACCGTGAAATAACGTGAGGCTGAAGAGGTACTTGTAGCTCCTGTGAAATCACAGTTTATTTGGGGTGATGGCATGGGAAGAAGGCACTGATGTGAATTAACAGTTCCGGAAGTAAATAAGGTTATTTTCCTGAAATACCTTCTTGAAGTCAAATAGTGTTACTGGGCAGCCTATTTTTTAACAGAGTAGCTAGGTGTTTCCTCTGATCTTACGAATTCCGTTGGTGGAAAGATTAACATTTTGAAATTCCATATTTTCTTGGTATTCCTTTATCTCTGGCCAGTATTTGCCTGCTGCAGGTCTACTTATTCTTATAATGTGGATTTGTGACTTAAAGATTTAAAAAAAATAAAAAATAATAATCCTGTGATAAGACTTACTCTTTTGCTTTCTTCTGTTTCTTGAGTGCCATGAATGGGTGGAAGATGTGCTTGGGTGCAACAAGCATTTTGGGAGGGATATCTCTTGTAATTCCCAACCCTGACAGAACAAAAGAGTCATGGAAAACATAGGCAAGAAATATGCATGTAAAACCAGAAACATTTCAAAACTGTTTCTCTTTGGAAAGAATCTGCTTATCAAGGAGGCTAAATCAGCCTCAAATGGGCTTCTTACTGACCATATCTGTGAACGTTCAGTAGAATGTAGGAGTTTGTCAGGAAAACAAAATTCTGAGGTCTCTTTCTTAAACAGGAAACATTTTATCTACTTTGAGGCTACTCTTGAAATATTTTGGATTATTCAGAGGAATGGATCTAAACTTCCTAAAATAGTTCTTAAATAATTTTAAAGATGTAACTAATTTTGGTCACGTCATTATTTACTTTTCATTTTAGGTATTCTGTAGACCGGTAGAGATTTTTCTGAATATTACTTTGCTTTTTTTCTACCATAACTTTGTTGTTTAGTAGTTGTGGGCAGGAGAATCTTGCTTAAAGTACATACTGTACTCATAAAGTTCGAGATCATTTAGCTGTTGGTATGCGGAAGTTTCTAGTTAAGTGAATAAGCACCAACAGATGAAATTTGAGATACCTTGAATTCTACTATAATTTTAGTTAAAATTATTTTTCTTAAAACCCAGTAAGAAAAGATAAGAAAAACAGATACATCAGTGATAGCACAGCACTACAAATAAAACTACAGCTGAGTTCTTATCTGAAGTTATATGTGTATTAGGACTTTTAGCATGAATAAAAAGCAGTTTTGTATGCTTTCATTTATTTATTTTGTGGTAGTTATCTTTCACGCTAAATCTTTCCCTTCATGATAAGAAGGTGAACTTCAGAAGTCAGCTCTTTCTCATGTTTTATGTCTGTAAATAACCCTTACAGACATAGGGTCTGTAATTTAACCACACCCAAACTCAGTGTTTTCTTTTCTATTTGGAAAGACTGAGTCAGAGAAATCAGTAGCTACTGGCTCAGTTCAACTTTTGAGGAGCAAAACTGAGATTTTTTTTTTTTTTTTTAATGTGGGACTTAATGGTCCTGCATGAGTGAAAACTTCCAAGAAAGGAAGTTTTCCAGGGAAGACAGGTAGGAATTTACAGCATGGTTCAGTTTCGTCTTAAAATAAAGAGTCTGCGTACATGTTAAAAAAGAAGTTGTTCTCTGTGTGTTTAAGAGTATAAAAACTATTCCAATTAATTTTTTTTCTTACTTCTCTTAACAAATCCGTTGGCCATTAATTGTAGTGGCTGGAAGCCTCTACAGGAGATGGAGATCTCATAGCCATCTGATAAGTGGAACAGAAAGGCAGACAGCTGCTGCTGCCATAGCAAACTTCTGTCTGCAGTGCTGCTGACGTACTGAGAACAGCGTTACTATAATACCTGTCTAGAGCAACAAGGAGGATCCATTGTTATATTTTATTTTTTTCGTTTGAGATAATTTGTGAAAGAGACAAAGATCTGCTTAGCTCTGGATTATTCTACTTCTGAAATTGCTGTGTTACCATTTCGTGCTGAGTTCAATATTGGTAATAATATTTTATTTTTCTTAACTTCTGTACATCTGTTCTTTCAGATGAAGTTTAGCTGACTCTTCAGATTGGCAGTCAAATAGCGTTTCTTACAGTGCAACCAAAATATGACACTTGACTAATGAAGGTATAAGAGATGCATTTGTTCTATGAAAAACAGTATAGCATATTAAGTGGTTTTGGCCATTGTGAAAAGAATGCTAAGTAGTGCATTCTGTACGTGACAATCTTTTCTACAGATGGTTACTAGTAGTCATGTGGTAATATGCTCAGCATTAGTATCTAAAAATACATATAGTTTTCTGTTCTGAGGTAATGAGAGCATACCTTAAACATTAAAAACAAAACAAAACAAAAAAAAAAACATACTATTTGAATGGTTATAATAAAAAAAAAAGTTACTCTTGGTTGGAGGACAAGTGTGGGTGTAATGTAACTTTCAACAATACAGAAGCCAATAGATCATGTGTGTATGTATTGGCGGGTAAAACAATGTTAGTTTAAGAACAGGACTACGTAAGAAAAGCTACAGCCAGGGAAGTAGGAAGCATTTTTGCAAGCTTGTCAACTGAGGGGTAGAATTTACTCACTATTCAGGCAATTGGGCTCAACTGAATTTTTATTTTAGTGTTTGGAGCATGGCAGGATTCTCTGTGTTGATAACT
The DNA here is from genome assembly GCF_009819795.1 of Aythya fuligula. NCBI lineage: Eukaryota > Metazoa > Chordata > Aves > Anseriformes > Anatidae > Aythya > Aythya fuligula. The sequence continues at coordinate 65,054,736 of NC_045593.1, read as the reverse complement.
GGGTTTTGATTTGGGAAAGTAGCAAAGGTGTTCTGAAATCTTTTTTTTTGCATTTTTTGGTGCAGAATACGTTAAACTAAACATTTATTACAAGGTACTTTCTACACCATTTAATGTTGCTTTGGTAGAGTAGACATTGCTGGTCATAGTTTTTTTCTTCCTTGTTGAAAAGCTGTTTGTCAAGCTGAAGACAAGAGTAAAGTTGGTGTTCAGTACTCTTTCCTGTAGGTAAAGACCAAAATATTTATGGTAACAAAAATAAAATTGTTCCTATAATTTCAGTTCAGACCAACTTCATCATATGGGACAAAACGAAAGGTTTGAGTGTTCAATGCCAACTTTTCATTTTTTTTGTACAACCCATTCTATACCTTTCAGGGTATAGAATGCATGATAAAGCATCCTTTTAATTTCCAGTATCTGCCAATCTTAAGTGATAGGTGTTTTTTTTTTTTTTTCTACTCTTTCATAGTACACTACTAAAAAATACCAATTCAGTATGGGAGAGAGTTTTGTATTGCTACAGAGGTCAATCCATTGATTGGTTCTGCCTTATTGCCAGGGCCAGCCTACCTTCATAAGTAAAGGAGGTAGTTTGTTTCTTCCACAGCGTGACACTTACTACAGAAAAAAAGGTCATCACAGCATAGTTTCAGGTGCTGACGCCATACCTGGATGGTATCAGCATTTCTGATCTGCTCTGACTCTTCCCAACACCATGATGACTCCTAATTCTCAGGGCACTGGGCCTCATGTCCTACTTCCCTCTCCTTTGCAACACATCGATCCATGTGTTGCAAACACATTGATCGAACACATGACAGCTACCAATATTGTAGTACACAGCATAGTACCAAATGTGATAAGAAAAGTGTTATCTATATGAAGCCCTCCTCCTGCTTTGGAACAGAGTCCAGGCAGACAGTGCTGTTTAAGTTCCCTATGCAAAATTGTCATCACTTTATTACGATTGATGTTCTACTATATAATGAGGAGTTACCTTAGTAATAGTTCTGTTGGATTTCAGTGCTAGAAGTGAATTGTAGCTAGATTAATATGATGATTTCATATGATTTTTGTTCAGGTATCACCTAAAATATCCTATTCTGTATTTTTTAAAAATAGTACTTCTGTTGGAGATTGGTACTTGCCATTATTGTAATATAATGATAATGGAAGTTAACATGGTTTAAAGCAAATTTGAAAAGAGACTAGTACAAGACTACTCCAATACTGTAGATGTCCAAATATATTAATGAAGTGAATGTTTCCAATACCTTATTAAAAGAATAATAATTTACTGGAGCTTCAGATTTTAGGAGATAAATTAATTTCTGAAACAAGCACACTGCTGTTACTGATCGTTCGAAACAAAAGTTAAAGACAAAATGTCTAGCTGTTAACTGCAGAGTTGGCAATTAACTCAGTTCAGGGTAGTCTTAATTATACACGTATACCTATTTATGACTTCTTGTGTATGTTTCTTTGAGTTATCGCAGTTCATAATCTGCCTATGTATCTTGCTAGCAGACATTCTATATACACTCAGTGATTTTTTTGTAACGTTACATGAACGTTGCTTAGAGCTATATTCTTAGATAAGTAGTGGGAATTTGCTCCTAAACTGAGCAATGATTTTTTTTTTTTAATTCTTTTAGTACTGCTGTCCTACACTCACTTGTTCTATTTTCACCAGGGATGTTATGCAGAAGAATAAACAGTAAGCAATTGTACATATTTCTTTTGCATATATATATTTATATATATATATATATTTGATATCTGTATCAATTTAAAAAAAATACAGATCAGGTGAATTTAGCACAAACCATGATTTTCTTAATTAAAAAAAAAAAAGCACTTAGAATTAATCAAATAATGAACCTCTTGAATGAAGAGGTATCTATCTGCTTTTGAGCACTGTTATCTGTGTGCTGATGACTATTATGGTTCTGTCAGGAAGTGTTTGGGAAATAACCGACTTAATTCTGAGTTCCATTGTAGCCAGTATACTTGAATAGGAAGGTTGAGCTGCTCAGTTGTTAATGTGAATACATGAATAATGTGATATTTTTATTTGAATGAATGAGACATTGAGAATTACAAATTTAGATCAGCTGTCTTAAGAACAATTCCAGCAAAACTTATAGGGGAATTTTGCTGGCAATTTTTGTGTTTTAGGCAAGTCCTTTCTAACATTTAATTTAAGGAAATGTACAGAATTTTTGCAATTTATATTTGAAGTATTTTCCCTAGAATTAGTTCAGGAGATCTGTTAAGAAAGGCAGTTGTACAGATTTAAATTTAATTTAAAAGTGCATGTGTTAATGATTTTGAGAAATGGTAATTACTGACTGTTAGAAGCCTGGCTTCTTACATTACTTCAAAAGTACTGAACTAATGGTGCTTATATATTACGTCCTCATTTAGTTTGGTGTTTTGCAATCATGTGCAGGGATGATTGTGGTTTCCATAGCTGTAATGTGCTGAGTTACCTGAGTTTGTATGGCCTTCTGTGTATGCTGCTTTGGTTTTCTGTATGCATGCTTTTTTGTATGCTGCTTTGGTTCAACTTGAAAAACACGTGGCACTATCCTGCAATTTTGTCATTGCTTCTTTTCTGGAAGATTCAGGTCAGATGCTGCAAAGTGAAGTGAAGAATCCTTCTGTTGGTGGCAGGTTGTTGAACTGAGTTGAATCGTTGACACTATCAATACGAATGTGCCATGGAAGACAGCTCTTAATGCATTTCTTCAATATCTTCAGTTTGGATTATTTCAGTGTCTCTTGAGTTGCTATATATGAAAAATAAAACTACAAATAAAAGACAGTGAAATGTAGGAAACTGAATACAGAATAGTGTGTTCTGTAATTGCAATTTTGTGTATTTTACTGTCATTTAGGACTCTGGTTTAACTGACAATCTAAGTAATAAGATATAACAGGTCACTTCAGTAAGTGTGTTTCTCAACTGAATTTGGAAGAAACTGTAAAATTATATTAATATTAAAATAAAACACTGAAAAGTCACCTGCCCAATAGCTTTACAAATTACAGATTGTATTTTGTGGTGATACTGAGTTACTGGTCATACATCCCATCAGTAAAAATTTTTGAATCCCCACTTTATAAATGTGTATTTATAAAATAAGTGTACCACTGTATTAATGTTATGTACATTAAAACATGTACGAAATGCGAAATTAAAGGGATGAGATACAGCTTAAATAGTATTTAATATATATATATTGTACCTGATTTTGCTCTTTTAAAAAAATTATGGCTTTGTAGTGAGAGTTATGTGCTTGAATGAACTTCATTTTTTTTAAAAAAAAAAAAAAAAAAAAAGCTCTTATTTTTGTACTTTGTGATAGAGTGATTTGAATGTCTGGCTCAAAGTTTGGTTTGAGTTTGTTTTAATTACTGTCATAGGTGGAAAATGTTCCTCACAAAGATATGTACTTCCAAATGGAAGAAGTGCATCTCTCTGGCTGTGCTTACTAAATCGTGGTGTTTGTTTTTAATCCTATTCACTACTTATTCTGCTTTTTATATTTAATTCCACTATTTTCCATCTTTCCAGATGTTAATCTCTTGTTCTTGAAAACTAATCAGAAGACATTAAATTTCCATATTTTTAGGAAATATGTTCAAAATGCACTGAATCTCCTTGGGGGATATTTGAACTGGTTAGAAATTCCTGTTTCCAGGTGTAAGTGTAAAATAGTTTGCAAGAGATTTTTTTCTAGGTCAGATTGCATTGTTTTGCTCAATGAAATCACTTAACAATGAAAACATTTCCAAACATCAGTTTCTAAAATGCTATCTCCATAGCACAAGTTTCTTTTGAAAATCAGCTACATTCTCACTCCTTGTTTAAATTTGTCACTTTCACCCTTATGACGTATCCTGTTTTTTGAACAGTCTGTGAAGTAGCCTACTACTGGCAGCCACTTTTCTTCACAGAGGTGGGTCAACATATTTGGAAGTCTCGTCTTTTTGTAAAAGAAAAATCTGCAACTCCTCTTTAAGTTCAGCTTCTTGAAGACCTTTGTCACAAGATAATCACTAAGCAGCAGATTTTTCATGGTCAAGCACCTGTTTGAGCAACAGTTACACTGACATTTTTTCCATAAAACATGTTCTTTATTGTTGAGAGTATATCAACTCCAGTACGTCTTTCTGGTAGTGATTCAGAAAAAGTTCTGTGTATGCTATTATCAAAGTATAACCTAACATACACCATAGGCTGAGATGTATTTGAAATGTGTGGTCTCATCCACCTGTATGCCAAACCTACCACACTGACTAATTTGTCCTAACAGTTATTTACTCAAATCTCCAGCAGTATGTGCTTGTCTTCTGATGGTACTTGCTGACAAAGGAGTGCACTTCAGTTTGACACCATCTTTTTCTTCATGCATTATTTTCAACCATTTTTACCACTGCAGGAAGATCGAGTGTTTCCTCAATGGTTTGTGGCTTTTTGTGTCTTGCTACTAAGTAAGATATTTCAAAAGATACTGCCAAAGATTTGTCATAGGATTTAGTGAAATGACGTAAAGGTTGTGGATTCAATAACACGTGACTTGAAATGCTACTGAAAATAATTGTAGAGGCTTGTTTTCATGTTCTGGATGCTTAGTTTCTAATTTTAAAAAAATGTTTTGCTAACTGCAATTCCTTCATACTATCGCTAGATAATATATCAAAGCATAATAAACACTCAGGGTGAGGTTCTTTGGTAATAAGAGTGGATGTAAATCCATATTTCAAATAGTTTTCTTGATATTTTCAATTTTCTGGCCTATTTTTCTTTGAAAAGATTATCTCTGTTTACTTTATAATGCAGCAGATGAAGAGCTTATACCACAGTAGAAGTGCCTGCTCTGCCTTGTTCTTGTTTGCTCATGTTAGCATTATAAGCCATATTTTCAGTCTGTGGTTTCTTTGGCGGAGTCTTTTTATACTGCTCCTCCGTTTTGTGAGCGGTAGCCCAGTTAAAGCTAGACAATATGGTCTATAAATCCACTTAACAGGGCATACGTAAACTGCAATATGCTGTAAATGGGTGAAGGAACAAGGATGATAGGTTTGTCATCTCCATGTCTCCGTGTTTCTTTGATCATCCATGTGACCCTCCTCTGGACTCACTCTAATGGGACAATGTCCTTCTTGTGTTGGGGGCCCCAGAGCTGAACACAGTGCTCCAGGTGGGGTCTCACGAGAGCAGAGTAGAGATGGAGGATTGCCTCCCTTGCCTTGCTGGCCATGCTGCTTTTGATGCAGGTCAGGATACGGTTGGTTTCTGGGCTGCAAGTGCACATTGACAGGTCACATTGAGCTTCTCATCAACCACCATCCCCCAGTCCTTCTCAGAGCTGGTCTCAATCTCCACCCAGAATGTATTTGTGCTTTGGATTGCCCTGACTCAGATGCAGGACACTGCCCTTTGCCTTTGAGTCTCATGAGGTTTTCACAGGCCCACCTCTCAAGCCTGTCAAGGTCCCTCCTGATGGAGGGTCCCTTCCCTCCAACGTGTTGACACCAAGCTGTGTGGTGTGGCCATCAGCAAACTTGCTGAGGGTGCACTGAATCCTACTGTCCACATTGCTGACAAAGATGTTAAACACCACCAATCCCAGTGCTGACTCCTAAGGACCACCACTTGTCCATGATCTCCACCTGGACATTGAGCTGTTGACTGCAGCTACTTAGTGTGGCTATCTAGCCAATTCCTTACCCATCAAGCTGTTCATCTCTCACATCCACATCTCCAGTTTAGAGACAAGGATATAATGGAGGACAGTGTTAAATGCTTCTCACGATGTCAGTTACTCTTCCCCATCCACCAATTCTGTAACTACATCATAAATGGCCGCCAGGTTTGTCCAGCATGATCTGCCCTTAGTGTATCCATGTTGGCTGTCACCAGTCACCTCTTTATTTTCCATGTGACTTAGCACAGTTTCCATGAGGATCTGCTCCGTGATCTTGCCAGGCACAGAGGTGAGACTGATGACCCTGTACATCCCCAGGTCTTCCTTTTTTCCCTTTTTAAAAATGGAGTTATGTTTCTCCTCTTCTAGTCCATGTAAACTTCACCAGACTGCCATGACTTCTCAAATGTGATGGAAGGTAGCTTAGCACCTTCACTGGCCAGTTCCTTCAGGACCTGTAGCTATATCTCATCAAACACCATAGACTTGTGGTCCTTTAGGTTCCTTAGCTGGTCTCGAACCTGATCATCTCCTAGAGCACGCAATTCTTTTTTTCTGCCAGTACCTGCCTTTGCCTTTTGGGACCTGGGCTATGTGACTATAGCACTTGCCAATGAAGACTGATGCAAAAATGTCACTGAGTATCTCAGCCTTCTCCATATTCCAAGTAAACCGGTTTCCTTCTAGATAGGCTTCACAACTTCCCTACTTTTCCTTTTATCACTGATGTACCTTCCTTTTAGCACTGATGTACCTTGTTGCCCGTGATGTCCATAGCCAAATTTAATTCTAATAGGGCTTTAGCTTTCATAATCTACCCCTAGCTTCTCAGATGATTTGTTCTGTATACCTCTTAGGCTACCTGTCCTTGCTTCAACCCTCTGTAGGCCTTCTTCTGTTTGAGTTTGGCCAGGAGCAGCTTGTTCCTCGATGCAGGCCTCCTGATGTTTTTGCCTGACTTCCTCTTTGCTGGGATATATTGCTCCTGAGCTTGGGGAGGTGATCCTTGAATATTAACTTCTCTTGGGACCCTCATCCATCCAAGGCTTTGTCCAATGGTATTCTACCAAGGAGATCCCTGAAGAGGCCGAAGTCTGCTCTCTCGAAATCCAGGACAGCAAGGTTTTATAAAATATGAATTATGTTGGAAATACGGCATACTCCATAACTTACATGGTGCTGTATAGCATATAATACATTAAGTATAGCATGTTCTATAACTTATTTATTTACGTAGAAATTTCTGAATAGCTGTTGTATTAAAAAGATACAAAATACTTTGTGTGGCAAAATTGCTTGGAAAATCATAGTACTTTAAATCATATGATAATACAGAGTAAGTGAGGTTTTATGGTATTGCAGCTAACAGTTAAAGCTTATTAATGAAAACAGCAATGCAGTAAGCAGAAATATTTTTGTAAACAAAGTAAACAAAAAAAGTAAACAGTAAACAAAATATTTAAGTTCTTTTAGTGTTTTAAAATGCTATAAACAGACAAAGAGAAAATGCAGTGCTAATAGAGGAGAGTTTTGTAGTTCAAATCTTTAGACATGAGCAGAGATTCTTGGAATGTGTCTCAGACCATCACAAATATTCTCTTTTCGTCTTCATTACTGTTCTTTTTCTTCCTGTCTGTGCTCAGTTGTTTGTTCTTTGGGCTTACTTCTGTACATCTATTGGATAACATAATTCACTACTGCATACTCATCCACATCTCCATGTACAATTCCACAGTACCACAAAGTGGAGGCAGAAAACTTGAAACTAGGAATATCTAGAATTATGATATCCTTTTCTGTACAGACAGCTTTTTTGAGCCATTATTTTATGATTAGGGATGATCTTTTAAAAATCAAGCTTTGTTGTACCATGTACACACATAGTGTGTAATGTGGTTTATGTTACTTCCTTAGTAGGAATGAGCTGCTATTGCAAACTCTTTCTGGAATAGGTATGATAATGCTTGTTATAGGGTATAGTTATGGCTAAAAAAATAATAAATGGAAGGTTAGTTGTTAGGGGTTATATTTTCATTGTTATCAAATGTAGGAAAAGATATCAAGGAAAATGCTCTTAGAAAATACTTATTTTGTTTGCTTTTAGTTTTGCTTAAATATAAGTGTGTTGGTTTTGGACACAGTTACACAGCTGTAGCTTGTGTGTAAATTAGCGCTGTACTAAGGTATGGAAAATGTGAGATCACAGAATCATTTAGTTGGAAGAGACCTCCAAGATCACCTAGTCCAACCTCTGACCTAACACTAACAAGTCTTCCACTAAACCATATCCTTAAGCTCTACATCTAAACGTCTTTTAAAGACTTCCAGGGATGGTGACTCCACCACTTCCCTGGGCAGCCTGTTCCAATGTCTAACAACCCCTTCAGTAAAGAAGTTCTTCCTAACATCGAACCTAAAACTCCCCTGGTGCAACTTTAGCCCATTCCCCCTCGTCCTGTCACCAGGCACGTGGGAGAATAGACCAACCCCCACCTCACTACAGCCTCCCTTGAGGTACCTATAGAGAGCGATAAGGTCGCCCCTGAGCCTCCTTTTCTCCAGGCTGAACAATTCCAGCTCCCTCAGCCGCTCCTCGTAGGACTTGTTCTCCAGGCCCCTCACCAGCTTCGTCACCCTTCTCTGCTCAAGCACCTCGATGTCCTTCTTGTAGCGAGGGGCCCAAAACTGAACACAGTACTCGAGGTGCGGCCTCACCAGAGCCGAGTACAGGGGGATGATCACCTCCCTAGCCCTGCTGGTCACACTGTTCCTGATACAAGCCAGGATGCTGTTGGCCTTCTTGGCCACCTGAGCACACTGCTGGCTCATATTCAGCCGACTATCCACCATCACTCCCAGGTCCTTCTCTGCCTGGCAGCTCTCCAACCACTCATCTCCCAGCCTGTAGCTCTGCTTGGGGTTATTGCGCCCAGGTGCAGGACCCGGCACTTGGCCTTGTTGAACTTCATGCAGTTGACCTCAGCCCATCGGTGCAGCCTATCCAGATCCTCCTGCAGAGCCTCGAGCAGATCGACACACGCACCTAACTTGGTGTCATCTGCAAACTTACTGAGGGTGCACTCGATGCCCTCATCCAGATCATCGATGAAGATATTAAAGAGGATCGGCCCCAGCACCGAGCCCTGGGGGACGCCACTAGTGACTGGCCTCCAACTGGACTTGGCTCCATTCACCACGACTCTTTGGGCCCGGCTATCCAGCCAGTTTCTAACCCAATGAAGCGTGTGCCAGTCCAAGCCAAGAGCAGCCAGTTTCTTGAGGAGAATGCTGTGGGAGACGGTGTCCAAAGCCTTGCTGAAGTCAAGGTAGACCACATCCGCAGCCTTTCCCTTATCCACCAAGAACGTCACTTTGTCATAGCAAACGTACTTCAGAGTACACCCAATGTTAGGAGTGTTTTCGTATATAAAATTCCATTTTATCTTCAGAGAAGAAAGGCAATACCCAATGTTTGGGGCATTCTGAAAATGGATATGGCTGTTGTATGTAGTACAGGATTGTAACATTAGAGACTATAGAAAAGCTCATGCAAAAGGAAAAATATACTGTCCTTTAATGTGCTTTTTATGACAAGCAAATTAGCAAAATGTATTCTTGAAAAAATTTGTGTCACTGTTCTTACTTTTAAATTCAATAGTAGCTTAAATATAGTTACTTATTTGTGTGCAAGATTTGAAAACAAATGCAGCTTTAACACCAAATTAGCCTTTTGCCCCTCTTGATAGGTTTATTTCATACTTATTCACACAGTATTTAAGAAATTATTAGTGGAACATGCAGTGAGAGATTTATGTTTACATATGTTTTTTTCTGGAAATGTTGTATGATATTTTGTTTTGAACTTGCTCTTTATTTTAACAAAATTCAAAGTAAAAAATATACAACTACAGATGCAAACTTTCTTACAATAAGCTTTTAAAATGTGAAATTTTGTTTTTATTCAAAGATATTTTTCTTCTAAATCACTTTAATGATGTAACAGTGTAGGAGTTAGTGGTTCATTTCTGGACACCATGAATTCAATTTTCAAAAGAATTTAAGAAATTAAGGAAAGTATTTGAATTCTGTAGAAGTGGAATCACTGTGAATTGTTTTATCATAGGTTCCCCTTGAGACTTATGAAAACTCCCTTTATCATTGTTTCTTATGAGTACATTAAAAAAAAAAAACAACCCTGTCCTTCATACAGTTTAAATAATAGATCTCAGTGTACCCCACAGTCTAGATTTTTTAATGTTTTTAAGACTTCAGCTTGGTGGTGTTTAGATTTGTAATGAACCAACTCAGATTTAAGAAAAAATTTTGCTATTATGTACCATCTGTACAGAAACAAAAAGTAATCAAGGAATAGGAGACAGTGCAAATTTAAGTAAAAAATGCATATATTTCATCATAGAAACATAGAATGTCTTGGGTTGGAAGGGACCTTAAAAACTATCCAATTCCAATCCCTTGCCATGGGCAGGGACACCTCCCACCAGACCAGGTTGCTCAAAGCCCCATCCAGCCTGGCCTTAAACACTTTGAGGTACAGGGCATCCACAGCTTCTCAGGGCAACGTGGTCCAGTGCCTCACCACCAAGAATTTCTTCATTACATCTAATCTAAACCTACTATCTTTTAGTTTAAAGCCCTTGTCCTATCACTATCTTCCTGTGCAAAAAGTCACTTTCCATCTTGTTATAAGCCCCCTTTAGGTATTGAAAGGCTGCAATGAGATCTCTCTGGAGCCATATCACCTCCAGTTCTCTTAGATTTTTTTTTTTTTTCATAGGTGTTCCAACTCTCTTGTAGCTCTCTTTTGGACTCATTCTAACAGGTCCACATCCTTCTTGTGCTGGGGACCCAGACCTGGATGCAGCACTCCAGGTGGGACCCCTCAGTGCAGAGGGGAACAATCCCCTCCCTCGGCTTGCTGGCTGCTCCTGTGTTGATGCAGCCCAGGATGCAGTTTGTCTTCTGGTTTGCAAGTTCATACTGCTAGCTCATATTTGGAAAACTATCTATATTAACAAGTGATGACTACAACAGTTTGTTATCTATGGCATTTCTATTTTGATAATGCACCTGCAACTTGACTTAATGTCTCATGAAGCTTATTGATTCATTAATCTCTTTTGGATTTTTAAATGACTAACATAAAGCAGTTTACTCCTGACTATAACCTTAATGTAAAAAAATTAATGTAAAAAAATATTTTTTGGTAAATAAGTTTATTTAAAAGCTCTCAATACATTTTTTAAACCCCATTTTAATTTACTTTTACAAAATTCAACAGATTTTCCTCATTTTCTATAAAAGATTGTAAATTTTTTTCATGTCAAATATGTAACATTCTTAAGACGTTTATTACTACTGATACTATTTTCACTACTCCTATTTTACCTTTTACTTGTATCTTTTACAAGGTTTTGTTGTTTGTTTTTGTGAAATATGTATTTTTTTACTTAAGATCATCTTGAAGTCAGGTAGGAATTCTAGTGTTATATTCATTAACATTATTTAACCCCTTATAGTTACACTGTATCTCTCTTTTACAGATGGACTACCTCAGGTCTACTATTTTGGCCCATGTGGCAAATATAATGCTATGGTGCTAGAACTACTTGGACCTAGTCTTGAAGACTTATTTGACTTGTGTGATAGGAAGTTTTCTCTTAAAACTGTTCTTATGATAGCCATACAGTTGGTAAGTAGAACAGATGTGAATTTGAATGTTCATTAAAGTAATTTAGTCTTCAATGGATTAAATACTCATTTCACTTGCTTAGCATGTTTTAAATTGTTATTTGTGGCTGTGGTACAATTTTAGTAGGAGATTGACTTTATGTCATTTTCACTTGCTTTGTTCTAATTTTTCAAAAATCACTGCATGAATCATTGTCTTCTGAGTCTCTTGCCTAATGACAACCTGAAATCATGGATTTTAGTTTGACATTCACAATTAAAAACACCTTCTTGAAATATAAATAATTGTGATTATGAAAGGAGTTGGAAGCTAGGATTCCTAAGTAGCATAAATATTTAACCTGTGCTTTCTCAGGAACAAAGAGAAAAAATAAAACTCTGGAAATACTAAAATATAACAAAGTTATTCAGTGAAAAACTTGTCAGATTTTTTGAAGTATTTTGTGATTTGGTTTCCAGTAAGACAAGTGTGTGTAATGAAAGGAAGAAACAAGGCTTTGCATGTTTGCCTTGATATAATGTGCTTTAAGTAAATCTTTCTGAAAACTTAAAGGTATTGAGCCTCCAACTCTATAAATAGATATTGATATTGGGTTTATATATATGTTGGTGGAATTCCAGCACTTCTCTTCTACTGGTATAAAGCTTTTATTCCTTTAATATATAGCTGATCTATGTGGAACTTGTTTTTTCACTGTTTTAGTGACATAATTTCTGGTTAATGCAAATGTAAGATATTTAGCTTCTACCACAAGTTCATGTGGCAACCTGAAGCTTAAACTAAACTGTCATTTTTTCGTTTTATTAAAGATTTCTCGTATGGAATATGTCCATTCAAAGAACTTGATATACAGAGATGTTAAGCCTGAAAACTTCTTAATAGGACAACCTGGAAACAAAACCCAGCAAATTATTCATATTATAGATTTTGGTTTGGCAAAGGAGTATATAGATCCAGAAACGAAGCAGCACATACCATATCAAGAACACAAGAGCCTTACAGGAACAGCTAGATACATGAGTATAAATACACATTTAGGAAAAGGTACGTGTGCTTTTAAGTGCAGAAACGAGAATTAGCAGCTGTCATTTGTGTGAAATCATCTTCTTTTCAAGTTGTAATTTTTCTCAATAGTTTGAAGTTTGAAGTACTGTTCAAAATTAGTTTGGACTTGCTAAAATGCTATTTATGGAAATAAGGTTCTCTGGGTCTCTATTGATCACGATTCTGTCTCAGCAAACATTTATGTTATTTTTGTTAGTTATCCAGAAGAAGAGGTGTATATTTATATTGTAACATCCTCACATTAGAAGTATGCTTTGGAGAAAATAAAGGTAGATATTGTTGAGAAAGATACACAAGTTAATAGATGGCAGTGATAAGGGTTTTCTATGCTGCCTTGCAAGTTTTTTTGATCCCTTTGAAATGTACTGCCTAGTGGAATAATAGGAGTTCCCATTTTCATGCAGATTTTTTAATTTTAATGGTTATTAATGAGGCTTTGTCAGAGTAGCTAAATATTAAGCTTCTGTTGCAAATGTGATGGACTAAGGAAATGACAAGATATATATGGAGATAAATAATTTTCATTGAAGGAATAAATTTACCTGGAAAAAGGTGCATGAGCATACAAGGCAGTCTTTGTTTATCCCAGTTGTGTAGAGGATTTCTAATGACAATAGGTCTGACATCTTTGAATTTGTGTAAACCAGTAGCATATAATTTCATGGTAAATAGGTTGCTGTTTGAATCGGTCAGACAGACTGTTACACAGTTTTTATAGTTCATGCTAATATGACAAATGTGATACTGTTCATGTTTTTCTTAGAGTGATAGGGGGTTTAATCAGTAAAATCAAACAAGTTCAGTTAGTGGTGAGCAGCCATAGCTGAGGAAATGATGGTAGATGTTTTGTAGTAGTTTGATTTAATGCATTTTTTATAATACTGTCACATTAGATTCCGTTAAAAGAATAACAGTTATAGGCACATATATTCAGCTTTTATATCTTTCTTCAAAATAGGAAAAAATGAGTTATCTTGTCTATCGGCAATTTTTTAATTTAATCAGTATGGAACTGTTCCACCTGTTAATGCTTTTTTCTTGGTTCCTGCCTCAGTCAAAACATAAATTAGAAAGATCTTTCTAAATTTCTCAGCTATTTATCTGGCTTCCGTGAAAATTTAGAGAAAGAATATATGTGTTCCTTTTTCAGTAAATCCCATGGCAAATATAGACCAATATTTACAAAATGTCACTTGACATTACTTTAGGACAGTAAACTTGGTAATTTTGCTCTATCTCTGGGCAAGTTAAAGAAAGTGGAGCTTTTTCAATTAAACAAAAAGTACAAATGTTCCAGAACAGGAGAGAGGAGGACTTAAGTAGGTGATGATGAAAATATATTTTTCTATGGTGACAATTCAAAAAGGTATTGATTTTAAAATGCTAAATATTACTTTATAATTCAAAACATTTCGGATGTTTAACCTGACTTATATCAATGCATTCTTCACAAACAAAGCTGAAATATTTATGATGTGCAAGCAAACTGTAGATCTTGGGTTTTCCCTCCCAATTCCTAAAACATCCTTTGATTTTCTCCATTGCATAGGGAGAAAGAAGCAGGTATATGTATGGCTTTGCTGTATGTTCTTGTGTAAGACTGACAGTGCATGTAAGGTCCCCAGATTATTGGAAGGGTTTGTTATTATTACACATGGAAAGGTTTGGATCGGAAGGGACCTTAAAGCCCATCCAGTTCCAACCCCCTACCATGTGCAGGAGGGACATCTCCCACCAGAGCAGGTTACTCAAAGCCCTACCCAGCCTGGCCTTGAGCACTTCAAGGTACGGGGCATCCACAGCCTCTCTAGGCAGCCTGTGCCAGTGCCTCACCACCCTCATGGTGAAGAGTGTCTTCCTAATACCTAACCTAGATTTATGCACTTTTAGTTTAAAACGATTTTCACCTGTCACTGCACTCGCTGATAAAGAGTCCTTCCCCATCTTTCTTATAAGCCCTTTTAAGTAGTGGAAGGCTTCTAGTAGCATTAGACAATGTCTGAATGGCCACCGCACTCATATCTGGTAAGAGTTATGTTTGGGTACTTTTCTTCTATAATGAAATAACTTACTACACACCTACACAATGCACGTTTTAGAGAAACAGAAGAAGCACTGTTTAATGTTTAGCTGTCTTGTATTTTAATCCTGATTTTGGAGGTGGACTTTTTGTAGATTTTGAAATCTCACTGGCAGTCCCATGTTCTGGGAACATCTTCACAGGATGGCTTACTTCTTTAAATGCATGTTCTAGGGGGAATTTTTAAGAATAAGCTAAATAATAACTGCTTCCCTTTTTAAAGGTGGGAGATTGTGCACTTTTGACCATGTTTTCATTTTCTGTGGCATTGCTTCTGTGGTCAGAATGGGATTAATTAAAGTAAAACACATTTGAGATAATTTCTGCTGGGCATGTGAGACACTGGTGTAATTCTTTGTATTTATACATCAGGAATGCTTGAGCTTAAAGAATATTGTTTGTCAAATATATTTAATTTATAGCACATAGTCAAGTCTTGTGAGAAGCAATTGAGACTTTTGGCTCTGAGTATCATGGAATGTATCTTGCTTGGCTGAGTTTAGCAATTGGTTTTATGTTTAAAGAAACAGTGAAATAACTAGTCTGTCTTTCTGTTCTAAGACTGAAGTTTTCATATGTTAAGTTAATGTGACGGTTTCAACAGTCACTTTGTAGTTGAACAGATGAAATGACACAGGTGAGAACTTTTGCTGGCAAGCAAAAGGTTTTTTTTTGTCATCAGTCTCCCAGATTTCCTTTTCTGTCAATATAAACTGCATCAACTTCTTCACAAGACTGACATGAACAAAAGTTAGTAATGTGCATTTTTGCATATTAAGTGTCTGAAAAATCAATCCACAGATTTAAAAATACAGATTACTGTTTCTGAAGTTTATGGCTTTAGAGATCTTGTTCACATTTTCCATTGCATCATGGCCACTGTGGTTCCTTTAGTTGTTATAGAAGTGTCTGCCAACCCTTGGCAAGTAAAGGAAGAATCCAGTAGGGACTCCAGTAGAAGACTTCCAGTAGAGATTCCAATCATGGAATGGTTGGTGTTGGAAGGGAGCTCTGGAGGTCGTTTGGTCCAATTGCTTGCTCAGGCTGGGCCATATAGAGCTGAGGACCACGTCCAAACAGCTTTTTGGTATCTCCAGTGGTGAAGACTCTACAGCCTCTCAGGGCAACCTGGTCATGTTTTATTTGATATTTATTAGAGATAATGGTCATTAGTTTATACTCATATTTTATTTTGTTATGGCATGCCAGTTTTTTTTTTCCTTTTTTCTACTTAAATTATTTCCACAAATTCCACAAAGCTATCAAAATAATTACTGAAAACTGGCCTACTAGAACACTTTTTGGCTGTTTTCCCACTTTTGAAATGGAGTACAATATGCCAGCTTTATTTCAGCCAATACGTTAGTGTTTGAAAATAGAAAGAAGCCTATTCTAATGATACAGAAGTATTTACTACAGTGCTATGATATTTTCTGTTTTCACAATAATGGTAAATTCGTTGCTACTCCAGGTCTTGTCAGTGTCAATGTCAGTGGGTTTTGAACTGCCTGATCAGAAGCAGTCTCTTAATTAAAACAGGTAGAATAGCATATTCCTAGCATATACATATAATGAAAGCCCACCCACTCATGCATTGAAAAAAGCATGGTACATGAAACCGCCCTCAAGTCTGCATGCGTTCACATAGTAACTGGATGTGTAAGAAGTAACTGAACTATTGTAAGCTTATCATGTGCTAGATTTACTATTCTTTTCCAAGTAAAGACTTCAAAAATGTCAATGTTTTTAAACCATATTAGAGCCAAAGAGCTTTAAGATTAGTTGCAATATTTTTTCATTTAAGGAATAACAGTGTAAATATTAACATTTTCTTGTAGTATCATGAATATTTTTTACTGAGAACACATTTTAAAATTTATTAATGGTGATTGAATTTCTTAAACATAATTTTTAAACTGTAAATTTCTCAAGGAGGCATTTACTTTGTTTCCCGTGCATGGTATATCAAATTGGTGTCAGTTTAAGAAGATACAACCAATTTTAGAACCAAGCAACCTATTTAATCCTTCTTAAATAAGACAACCCTCTTACCCCCAAATCATTTAAGAAAGAAAACCACATAACTTAAAGTTGCTAATTATGGGGAGAATATACCTGATTCTTTAGGGAATTACATGTCTGATGTTAACATATTAACATAATAAAGGACACTTTCTCCTTCAAGTGGAAAGTCTTTTGCATTCTTTAGGTAGAATCTTAAACTCTAGTTGGGTAAACTTACTCTTGTTTAAATGACATGTCTGTTTGAAAATTCTTCCAAATCTTACTTGCATATCGTTAGTAGTCTATACCTCTCAGCAAAGCTGTGGGGAAGAATAGTTAGGTATATACTGACTCCTCTGGCCATGGTAGCTGTGGCAAAGCTAATAGTCTTTTCAGTAGCTAGTCTTACTTTACTGTGGTATGGCTCCTTCTCACAGGAGTTACACAAATATTTATGCAATTCTTAAACGTAAGTGCAAAAAATTTAGCATGCATATCTGAAATCTTTACAATGGTGTTACTGGGGACTGTAAGTGATTAAACCATGCAAAAGACCACAACCCCGTGTAAAAACTTCTTCAGTTCAAACTCAGAGCAGTGATTCTCCTTGACCCTGGAGGATTTTGTAGGCATTTCTTGGGTGTCAGAGAAGTTTGACCTCTTAAGAGCTCAATCCCCCTCACAATGTCAATGGTCTTGTAGCAAAGCTAATGAATACATTACTGCTGCTTAACTATCCAAGGTTTCAGGTGATCCTTGTGAAAAATAAAAGCCGTTTGAGTAAAGAGGGAGACTGTCATTTTCTTATTCTCTTACAGGTTAATCTCAGTTACACATTTAATTGAACTACAACTTACTCTGCATTATTACTTATAAACAAGAAAGCGTGTATTCTCATCACCAAAAATATAGTTTAGGATCCGGATTGTTTACAAGTGTCAAAACAAGTGCGTAGCAATAAGGAGTTTTAAGTGTTTGCATATGTTTAGTTGAAACTAGCACAAAATTGCCAAGACCCAATATTTTGAAGTGTGTATAGAAGGTGATTTATAGTTACCGAGCACTGTGTAGCCAATTATTTCAATTATGTTTTTTCCCCAAACATGCATTTGGTCAAATGTTTGTAGTGGCTTTGTACTACACTGGAAGTTTCTGTCTGGAATAGAAGATACTTTGTCTATGTGAAAAATAATGTGGATTTATTTAGATAATTGTTTGAGGGAAATACAGATATTCTGCAGCCCTTTTCAGCATTTGGTTGGTGCACTTGCTTCTGTAAATTAACTTCTCCTGGGGATAAAATTATTCCGTGCTTCTTCAGTTCCCTTCATTTTCAGGAAGGGAGAATGGGATGCCAGAGAATATGGATTCTGTATGGGAGCTAAAAATCTCTATCTGTAAGAGTCCTATGAGTTTTGTATCTGCTGGAAATCTACAATGGTAATTGGGGGATTTCCCTAAATTCAGAAAAATAGTGTACTGGATTGCCGTTTTAATTTATTGGTTAAAAGAAGTGTGGTCAAATGAAGTGGTAATTGCTATAAAATTGGTACATCTAATGGTGTCTGGGGAATGACGAATATCCTTGGTTATATTGGTCTTTTCCTGGTAGTGCTTGATTATTGAAAAGGCAGAGGTTAGTTATCTTACCACGAATGCCTGAGACTCCTGGGAATGAAACAGCTTTGCTCTGTAATGCTAATTGAAAGGCCAAATGAAGAAATTAACGGTAATTTAACAGTAATTATCTTAGGGGAAAAAAGAACGCAACAAAGACAGCAGCAACAGCAACAAAACAAAGAACACCCTTCCTTCAAGCCCCCCTGCCCTTCACTGGTAGGCCCACCCTGTTGTCAGAGCTGTCGTATGTTCTAGATTTAAAATACATTTTCTTAGGACCAGTCTTTTCTGTAATCTAAATCAGCATAAATATTTGTAGATTGGATCAATGATAGTGCATTTCTTAATGTAGTTTTGTTCACAATAAATGTCTGTACTAGCCTGCATTCTAGAGCTTTTTCATAAACTTGAAGAAAAAAATATTTTCTGCAGTTAATGGGCCATAGCCTTTCAGAGCCTAGCAACTCTCACTTGTTGCTGATTCAGTTGGGCAGAATGAAATCTTTTTCCAGATCTAGTAGCCCTGTGTGGAAGATTGACTAGTCCTCATCATTGTACCATTGCTGAAACACTGGGGCAGGGCTGTAGAGAGGCAGGCCTAAGAGCTAGTGAGGCTCAAGAACTGATCTTGCATAGATGCAGCAAGTGAAATTTCCGTAACCTTTATGGGGTTAATACAAAGCAGTGTGTCTGGCAAACAGAACTAGGGTTAGTGAAGTGTTCAGCTATGACAGAGAAGAAAGGGAATGAACAATGTGGCTTTTGAACAGCAAGTAGGATTGAAGGTTTTGTTGGTTGCTTGCTTTTATGCCAGGATTATTACTCCTAATTTTTCATAATGGAAATGCAGTTCTTTGATTTTCGAGACCTTAATTTGCTTTTATAGCCAATTTAGTAGAATAGCTTCAAAACTGTGTTCTGAGCAGGTATCAGAGCTGTGTTGTCACAGTAAATCACTATGTTTCAAGTGAATTATAATAGTTATTAAATGATATTGCTCAAAATAAGTATCTCTGAAATACAAAAAATACTAAAATTTGTGGTTCTTTGATCTCAGTTTATTTTTGGATAAGGGTAATAAGTAATATGAGATGAATAACTTTTTCTTTGTAAAGAAAACCTGGAAACCTACAGTTATATGAAACAGTGCTTCTAATACAAAATGATTTGAGATTCTAATTGTCCAAGATTCAGACTTACCAAATGCTAGATAATTTCCTTTGCTCAAGTAAAGGTATAACTGAAAACAGTTTGCTTAAAGCCCACATTATTCTTAATGCAACAATATGGCATACAATGCATTTATTATAAAATTGGCAGAATTTCATTTTTAAACATAACGATTTTGTTCATGAGGGGATGCCATTCTTTCCCTCAAAGTATGCTATTGTGTGGAATTATATCATTTTGAACAAGATTAGAAACTTTGGGTGATAAGTTTCGAATCTACAGGATTTGACTCTACCTACGGGACATGTAGGTGTGTCACTTGCCATCTGCTTAGTGATTATATTAAGGAACCTGAGCATTGCATAGACTCCTGCAGTCATTCCTGGCAGCTAAAAACATGTTTTTTGATCCAAACAGATCAGAAAGTTTCTGCTGTTTCAGCATTCCTATAGGAAGCAGTAAAACTTTCTTTGGAGGAAGGAGTGTGGTGTTTATAATAGGCACATACTAAGACTGAAATGTCTTATTTGTCCTGTTATGGTTACTTTACCATGTAGGCTAAGAAGAGGTAATTTCTGGAGATAGCCTGAGGAATGAGGTTCTAGTTTTTATTAAAATCAACCTATTTGAGTCAAGACTTATGTGTAGCTTGTAAACTAAATAATGGGTATTAGTTTCTGACTAATTTAGCTGGCTTCAGGTGACCTCTCCTCCTTGAGGGAGAGAGACTGTGCCCTAACATCTTGTGGTTTTGTTATCTTATGATCATATTACAACAAGTCCTCTCGATCTCATTAATTTGTTATGCACTGGGATCAGCAAATATCAGCAACTCTTCCTCCAGCTGATGCGTGAAATCCTTTTGTTTTCCAGCTTGTCCACTGCTCAGTTTTTCTGGCTTGCAAAAGCCCTTTCTCTAACCATAGCAATAAAAACCTTGGCTTTCTAGTTTGGCAGGATTATCTTGAAAATTTTAATTCCTGAGAAAGGATATTTGACTACTATTTTAAGTTAAAGTTATGACCAAAGAACTCAAATTAGTTCTAAATAATAATCCCTCTTCAGTATAAAATATAAAACAAACAACGACAAAAAAAAAAAAGTCACCACCAAAACCTTTCCCATAGCAGAATCTAGAGGGCATTATGAACACAAATGGCACATCCTTGAAATAGTTACTGTGGAACTGTTCTACAGAAGTATCTCAAACTGCCCAAAGCTGATTCAAAAAACATCTTGATGAGAAATCATTTCAGGACAAGAATTGAAAGTTGCTCCTTTTTTAGAGATAGCCCTCAGTGAAGTAACAATTGCTCATAATGTATACGTGTTTATTGTTGTTGATGTTTTTCACAAAGAGCTTAATTTTTCATCAGTGTAACCTGTAGAAGTTATTGCAAAAAGGAATAACTTTATTATCTATCAGTGAAGACCAAGTAGAACTTTCCAGATTTATTTTTGTGAGCCATACTTTGGTGTTGTTCATAGGTGGGTCATAGGTTGCACACTTGCAACATTTTTGTATGCTTTGCCAGCATTTTCTTGCAGCCACAGAACTGATTTACATAATTCACGCACTGCTTTGCAACAAACATTTGTTGTGAGCAACAAGTACTCAACAAGTACCCGTTGAAGTAAAAACTTCAACGTAAAAGTCAACATTTACTGCACATTCTGAAACCTGTCAAACATAAAACTCCAGTAACTTCAGCAGTGGTATCAGCATTGCATATGCTCAGCAAATGGGATACTGCAGGCTCAGCAGAGGAACTTAGAGAAAACAACGTTGTCTAGAGGATATTCACCGAGGAAAGAGACAGCAGACAAGAAGAGTGGCAGAGCGGATGCAAACAGGATGAATGTTGGCATGGGATTTGGAAGGATGGAGAAGTGACTGTAGAAGCACCTCCATGTGGCTGGCAGATGTGTGATGAAGCGAGGGACTAGGTGTGGTCCAAGCTGGGGATTATAATAATTTTTTGGTGTTTTTTTATTTACTTACTAGTATGTTTTATTCAGTGTTCAAGTGAGAAGTTGGGCATAGAAAACAGTAATAAGTAAAAGTTCTTTTTATATTAAGAACTATTGTTCAGATGCAGTGTATTTGCAGCGATACTTTGTATTGATCTGGTCAAAGCCGGGTCTGCTTTTTTAACATTCTTGTCTTCAAATGGTAACATGGTATGTACTTTTCTGTTCAATTTCTCTTGCTGTCAAGGCAAAGTGGTTTTGTGACAGTGCTGAGTAGAAGCAATGCTAATATTTTGGTTTTCTGCCTTCTGTAAGGGAGGAAGTCAAAGTTAGAGGGGAAATAGTGCTTGTTACTACAAAACATAATACACTGTGTAACAGCTCTTTCAACAACAGAACAGAATGAAGTCAGGTGAAAATGTAAAATTCCTTTTCTACTAGTTCTTTAAAGATTTTTACTAATTCTATTACATTGAATTTTCCTAAGTAGATTTGATTTTACTTTAAACTAATACAGAATGTATTTTGAAAACTTCGAACTTTGTATAAACTGTATTTTGTTTGTTACTCTTCTGTTTTTCAAATGTTCTATAAATTTTTTGAAGGAATGCCATTGTACTACTGCAGATCCAATGTTATGGTTCGTGCCAGACACTTCTTTCCAGTACTTATGAGAGTAGCCTGTGCGTACATGTCTCTTTATGCCGCTTTCTGATCAAATAGTAAGACTTCTGAGCCTTCTTCAGAAGACCTTTGGCTTACTTATATATCCAGTAAAGTGAGACTGAGAAATCAACCATCTTCCATGATTTTATAGATGGAAAATAAGTTAAGTTAAAGCTTTTTTTAACTTGTTTCAAGTTTGTAACTGGAAAAAAATTATGAAAAAATGTGGGACAAAAGTGCAATTATATATGTAAAGGATCAAAATCTGTTTTAAAATAAGATCAAGTTATTATAACATGATAATTTGTTTAATGTACTGCTGAGTTTTATTTAGTTGCCATCTGCATCTGCATGTTCTGATTTACCTCTGTTCTTAATGTAGGCTATAGTACTTAAGAAGTCTTATATGTTTGTTTTGATTTCAAGTACTTTATACTTCTCAATTACTTTTACACAATTTTGAACTTAGACTTTAAAATATAATGGTAAATTAAGAAGATTGACTTCTAATAATATTTGAATTTTGTTTCAGAGCAAAGTAGAAGAGATGATTTGGAAGCTTTAGGTCATATGTTTATGTATTTTCTCAGAGGAAGCCTTCCATGGCAAGGTTTAAAGGTAGTAGTTTTTTACATCTTCACTTCCTTCCTGGTTTTAGATCATCAGCTTTTCTCAGTATGATCTTTTAATTTCTGAAAGCTTGTCTGAAAGCTGTGTATCGTCATAAGTTTCTTTTGCTCTTTTATCATAGGCTGAAACATTAAAAGAACGTTACCAGAAAATAGGAGAAACAAAACAAACAACATCTATAGAAGTATTGTGTGAAAACTTCCCAGGTAATGTCTGCTGCTACTGAAAATGTTGTGTACTGATGTGTTGATTTAGAAAATGAACCTAGTATACCTTGTTTTTTAATATCTGTTTTTAAAAATAAATTAAACAATACTTGTAAATATCTATCACCATAGTGTGTGTATATATATTTATGTATCTTTTGAAACAAGCAGTAAACCAGTGCTGGTGTTGTTCAAAGATGAATAATTCTAAGAGAAACATTAAAAAATTTATAATTATTATTAAAGCATTCAGCTAGTCTACACTTTTGCCTTCAAACACAAAATTTTGGTATTTGCTTCATAACCATTTAAAAACGAATCTGCTTTTCAGCTGGTACATGATTATTAGAAGCAGCTTGAAATAATATTTAAAAAAAATAATAACTTGCAGGTTTTCCTGTGACACTTACAGTTGTTCTTAAGTGCGTGAAGAGAAGATACCTTCTAATAAGGTATTTGGAAGACCAGACAGAAGCAAATACTTTTTTAAAAGTTGGATTAATAAACAGGATAGGTATGGTGTGGTTGCTAAAATAGAAATAAACACCTTCAAAGATAATCAGCATATCAATAGGCAAAATGGATTTGCTGAGACTAGGTCATGACAAACAGATTTGATTGTCTTTTATGACAAGACAGTGGGTCTTGTAGACAAGAGGCTGATGTTAAATGCCATGAAACCTTAGTACTTTTGCTTTTGACACTATTTTTAAATAACCTTATAAATAATATTAAAACATAATTGAGAGGAATCTACTTTGGGACAAAGAGTATAAAACTGTTTGAAGTACTCAAGAACTTGTCATTGCTATCCAATTGGAAAAATGAAAAAGAATTCCACAGAGATCTATGATGGTTCTGCTCAGTATTTTTGTTAATGCCGTGTATAATTGAGAATTCTTATTTAGCTTCCAAACGATAAATATGAAATTCATGGGCTTGATAGTGGAGTTGGAAATAAAAGATTTTGACAAATTATAAATACGGTCTAAAAATACAAGGTATAGTTCAGTAAGTTACAATAGGAAGTTATAAACAAAGTTATAAACAAAGGATCAAGTCCAGATTAAAAATTACTGGATATGGAAAATGGCAGGGTGCTTTAGGTAATGACTTAAAGATGAGTCACAAGGTAAATGAGTGAATAGTGTCATGGTCTTATATTAAAAAAACAAACAAACAAACAAACACAAAACACACAAAAACAAACAAACAAAAAAACCCTGTACTAAACTGCATTATATAAACCAGTTGCAAACTAAAAGATACATGAATTGCTATTTCTCCAGTACTTGATTCTGTAAAACTGCAGCTGAAACAGTATGTTTGTTTCTGGGAACTGTACTTCAAGAAATTTACTCTATTTTAAGGGTGCAAAAGCAGGGATATTTTTTTTGCTATACCTCTTTCCAAAGACTGCAGTTATAGAAACTGTTTTGGCCAAAATAAGACTGTGAGGGAATTAAGTTCCCCTGTACCTTTTGTACCTTTTGCCTTGATACAGTCATGAAAGGAATTAGCTTACTACGTTCACAGCAAAAAAGACACAGTAATGGATGTAATCCACTATAAAACCGTTTAGCGGTGAACTCATCTGTTTCGTATGCAATGAAGAACAGGAGGGGATTGTTGAGGAGATTGTGGAGTTTCTTTCACAGGAGTTGTGTGAAAACCAATTACACAGATGTGGCTGGAACTGATTTACTCTGAGCTAAGCATGGTGCACTAGGTTGCATCTTGAATTTCTTTCCAACCCTCTTGTAAAAATTAATCCATAACCATTTTTTTCTGATGATTTTCTTTTTAATTTCTCTGTGTATCCTATAAAAAAAATGGATTTCAGTTACAGAACTGGAGAAAATGTCGGAACATAAATTAGTTCACTAAGCATAAACAAATAATGTTAAATCTAATGTAGAGGGTATATGTTGCAATTCTTGCAAATAATAATGAATAAGAGTAGCTTCATATCGAACAGCAACATCACTAAGCTGCATTCCAAATTATTTTTTCCAAGCTGGTCTCAAACACTCTTTCTACCTTTCTACCTATGGAAGAGTTTAACTTGGTGTAGCTCAGTCTCCTGTGCACTTCTCCGCAATCCTCTGTTAGAGGGCAGGTACCCTCTTTGTACTACAAAATGTCTGGTCCTTCACACTTAATGGAAGGTGAGGAAAGGCATGTGGTGATACTGTTGTTCTGTTTCTCATATACATAAGGATCAGTGGGTGCTGGTCGAAACTACATTGAACCCTATTCATCCTCAGACTCTCTGATCATACAGTTGTGTGAGCTTTCTCTTCTGCCTTGGAGTCATCCGAATAGTCTTTTTGGCTAGAGTGTGAGGAGTCATTGCTTTTCTCAGAATGAGTTAACGGTGTGTGATTTCCCACTCTTTCATGGACTTCAAAGTATTCAAAGCAATTCAGATTTCAAGATCTCTGCCTGTCCTCCTGAATTTATGCCTCAGGACTCAGATCAGGTGTTTCATCTGATCAGTATCACAGCCTATACTATGTGTCAGGACAGTTGAAGCTTCCCACTTCAGGAAGTAGTTGTAGATCCTCTCAGAAAGGAAGTTTGCATTCAGTAAAACATGTTCCTGGAGACACAGTCCACCCTGTCCTATATATACCCCTTCTTTACCTTTCCTTAGGCTTGTCTATAAGCAAAACATTGAAAAAAGTTGAAAAGTGGAGAAATTTCCTTCCCCACTTTTTTGTTACATTATTACGCATGAGGATTCGAAAGGTTAAATGAAAGATGCACTGTCTTACATTACTTGTCTTACATGCAAAGGTAAAATTGTAGGGGGGATCACTTTGTAGGACGTATTTGGAATGTGGCAGTATAACTTCAAGAATATAACTACTATGAGGCAACGCTTCTTTCTGATAATGCACACATGCATGGTGGACCACTATTCATGTTTTGTGTTAAGACAGAAGTTATTTTAAAATACATTAATAAATACTATTTTTGAGTGCCACTAAAAAGTGTTACAGTTAGGTGTGTTTCTTTTTACATAGAGGAAATGGCTACATATCTACGTTATGTAAGAAGGCTGGATTTTTTTGAAAAGCCAGACTATGACTATTTAAGAAAGCTCTTCACTGACTTACTTGATCGAAAAGGCTATGTGTTTGATTATGAATATGACTGGACTGGCAAACAGTTGGTGAGTATGATTAAGCTATTAATAAGATACTGTTTAATTGTTTGATCAGTTTTGAGCCACTGTTAGTCTTGAGTATTAGAATATGAGTACATCTTATGGCAGCTAATTAGAGTTGTGAACACGTATGACAAACACATTTTCTATTGCATTTTGAAACACAGTGTTTTAGTTTGACACGCTTCGTATCGAGTCTCTTTCCAAGCATACTTCTAATATCCAATAAAACCTCTCTTCAGTCTAAAATGAGATAGGAATAGGAATTTAGACTGCTTTCTGAGTTGAAGAAAGCTTAAAACTCTGCAAGTGATTATTGTCATTGTTTATATTTTCTTCATTTATGAGCTTTCTTACTCCAAACATTTTTAGAACATAAAGCAGTCACTTTTCTGACACATATTCCAGATATTTAGCTTTTCATTGTGAAGAAACTCTTTTTTTTTTTTTTCTTTTCTTTGTGAGTTACTCTATTGAAATGAGATGTAGGATATCAGCTTCCATCAAAGGGAAGACACATCACTTTTGCATTTTCTGCGGAAGTTGCAGAAAATACTGTGTTTATGTTCTTTAAAGAAATGGTAAAAAGTGAATTTTTCAAGATGTCAGAGCTTTTCTTGCTTCTTCTAATAAATAGGAGAAGGGTTGTGTATGCAAGTTGCACAATTTCAGTTTATACATTTTACCCTGACGTGTGACAAGTGTGACACCTTGAAAGAATTGTGGGATTTTATTGCTAAATATTTTTTCAGTGTTTAACGTTAAAAATTACTTTAAGCTTCTTTTCAGATTGTCAGCAAAATACCCCGTAAACAAATGCTAACTGCAGAAAATAGTAGCTTAAATCCTCTCAGAAAAAAATATCATCTGATAATACTCAGAATTGCTCATGCATGAAATTGTGTAAGACTTGGCTTGCTTTTTTCTTTCTGCTATTGGCAAATACCTTGTGACAGTTTTGCTTTAATTTTACAGTTTTAGATTATGGGAGACTGACAGATTTAAGGATTTATTTGGATTACAATTTAATAACTTTTGGTAAGACTTAGAAATTTATTTTTTTTACCAGTTGCTACATATTATTTATATTTATAGCCTACCCCATTGGGTTCAATGCATTTAGACACTGCATTGTCATCAAACAGAGAAGCTTATCAGCACAGAGATAAGATGCAACAATCCAAAAATCAGGTAAAATGCTTATGTAAGACTGCCAGCATTATGCTGACTTTTATCTAAAAATCTTTGCTATGTTCTTGTTACTTTTATTATAACTTCAAAGTGAAATTGACTCCAGGTTTATTTTTTTTCTTCAAGTAGGTCCTTGTTAATATATTTCACATCTGTAGACATTGTAATAAGTTACTTGTTTTGATGCTATAATATAATTTACCATGCATCAATATTGAATTTTCTCTCTGCTTAATTTTTTTTTTTTATTTCTGTTTTTAATCACATTTCCCATTATCCTATATCATCTGTTGAGGTTTTAACATGCATTTCTAACATATTTACTTTTTTTTAAAAAAAAAAAAAAAAACAGGATAATGACCAAGGTTGTAAACACATTAAGAAGCTAAATCTTTGACTATTTATCTAAGCTTAGTTACAGGGTTGTGTTAGTGGGATTTATTCATTTTTTTATAAGGAATTTTTAGTTTAGATACTTTGTAACTTCTTTATGACATTTTTATTTTACTCTGTAGGTAATGTTGATATACAATTTATATAGGAATTGATTATGTAGTGCTTCTGTGCTTAAAAAAATAATTTATAATATTTTATAAGTGAATTGTTAATTTTTGGAATTTTTATTTTCATTTTGCCTATTTTCCTGATACATTCAAAAAAAACATAGGCAACAGATCATAGAGCAGCTTGGAACTCACAGCAGGCCAATACACATCATTTGAAGGCTCATCTAGCTGCTGACAGACACGGTGGCTCGGTACAGGTATTTTCTGCTTCTTTGCTTGACTGATTGCTTTCACATTAGATAAAATTAGTCTCCTTAAATGCATGGCAATGATTCCTGCTTACCTCTTAAGCTTGCTTTCCAATTATGTGCAAAATATACCTATTTTTCACTACTTAACAATTGCCAAACTGAAATTTAAACAGGTACAGAGAACGGTAGGTCTTTTTGTATGTGGAATATCTGCTGCATGCTTCTTACTAAAACAGAAAAAAATAGTCTAACACAACAGAATTATCTGTCCTTCTCAAGGAATATGTTCCTACATCAGTGTAACCAACTGAAGTTTTAACATTTGATATGTTACTTGGTTTAACTAGCAGCTAATACACTATTAACTTAGTTCATAATTGTTCAAGTCACACTTTATGTTCCTTAAGCAAACTGCAAATGAAAGCAGTAATTACAGATTTTACTTAAACTTTAAGAGCTACTTTTCTTCAAACACTAGGTGACTAGAAGAATGTTTACACAGTTATCCATAGAAAAATGAGTAGAAACCAACATATTTTCTTTATTAGTTATACATAAAAATGTATACGTATATATATACATATATATATACAGATAAAATATAGAAATAAATATGCATATATATGAATAATAATGGATAAAATGTGTATATATATATATAAAAATAAAAATGGATATAAAAGTAATATTTATTATTCCTTTGTTTCCATCATCTTCAAAGAGCTTTATTTTCCTCATGTGCTCTAAACTTTATTTTTTGGTGTCTTGCTCTATGAACATACTCTGGGGTGGAATGGTTAGATGCTATATAAAAAATTCTAAATTGAATACAGAAGGATTCAGAATGCCAACTGCCAATCTGCATATACTTTTGAGCTTTTGGTCTGAAATGAAAATGAATTATTTTGTAATGTGTTATTGGGAAAAATATATATTTTTTTCACCTAATGCATTTTTGATTCTAAGAATAAAAGTTACATATGATTCTTTTGAAGTTTTATGTTTTGGAAAATCAATGTCAATGTTTGAAGAAAGAGTGAGAAGTCCAGGGTAATGAAAACAATGCTGCAGTCTTAATGCTGTAATAATGAAGTGTCTTCTTCAACTGCTTGGAAATTTAATTTGAACATAACATCCTTCAAATTTTTCTGCCTTATGAACTACTGTTACACATTGTGTAAGAAAGACTAATAGGTTATAATTACCACTGTGTATCAAGAAAAGTATAAAAATTGTTCTGAAGTTCCTAGTCACAAATATTTTGAAATGTTACTGGTATTATTAACTTGAAGATTATGGTTCTTTCAATAACATCAATTTTAAAGATAGTCATACATCCTTTGAGAACAGTATAGCATGTGGAATCAAAATTAAATCTGGAGTTGTGTCTTCCAAAATTATTACATTTCTTACGTTTTTAATCTTTTATGCTAGAAAACTTTAAACTTACTAACCTTCAGTTAATAGTTTTTTTTTTTTTTTAAATTGTATATTACTTCCCTGAAATGCCAGTTGTCTGCGTTTCTGTAAAAATACTTTTTTTTTTTTTTTTTTTTTGCCAAACAGTATGGGTATTCTGAGTTCAGATAATGTAGATCACTTGAGAATAAACAGTTACCGATTAAAAACAGCAATGTGCAAAACTGCAACCATTTGTTCCATCTATGAAGATCATGTTGTTCAGAAGGGTGTTTTCAAGCCAGCTGAATTGATTTTTAATGTACAAATGGTCATGCTTCCTTATTAAAAGCAGATATAAAACCATGTAGTATAGTCAATTTAGTTTTGAAGTTTGAGCCCTTGAGTGTTGTCAAATATAACACAGATACTGGGTATATATGTTGTCAAATATCTTTATTGTAAGATATACTAACCAAGTATATCTAATATCTAATACTAACCAAGTCATGCTAGTAAGTTGGACCATTAGCTAGCTGGTTTATCTAGATTCCTAATTGCCCTCAATAAGCCAAATTTTAAAAGTGCCAGGCACAATTGTTCAAAGTAAGGTTGTGACTCTTGGCGGTGAAACTGAATTGTGGGCTTTGTTATTTTTTCTTTTCTGTGTCATCAGTGACTCATTACATATCTTTGAGATCAGCTGTATGCAGAATTACCAGATTTTCTTCAAGATATTAAAATCTTGTGGCAGAGAACTTCCTTTTAAAGAAAGACATCAAAAATGTTGGTACACTGCCACTACAAGTTTCAGTTATTGTCATCTATGGGATCCTTTTGTAGTAGGTTATTTAAGCGTGTTAATGATTCCGCAGTATTACATAATAAATCGAAGTGTACCGTCTGTTGGAGTGTGCATATGTATCTTAGTATATGTGCTAATATTCTCAGTAATGATGTTCAGTTGGAAGCATTCAGGTTCTAAATGGTTTGATAATTAACAGTATTTTTTTGTTTGTTTGTTTGTTTTTGTTTTTTTTTGTGGGGGTATAAATTTAAGTAATCTTAGACTATCTAGGCCTGTG
Organism: Aythya fuligula; assembly: GCF_009819795.1. NCBI lineage: Eukaryota > Metazoa > Chordata > Aves > Anseriformes > Anatidae > Aythya > Aythya fuligula. The sequence goes on along the minus strand of NC_045593.1, from coordinate 65,024,291 downwards.
TCACTGTTAATGTGCCTAATGCATCTAGTTTTGCTTTGTAGGATCAGTTCATGTGAAAAGTTGAAATATTACTAGCAAACTGAATTGTAAAAGGAAGATGTCCAGAAATGGCCCTTTCTTCTGCTTATCTGTGTTTGGAATTAGATGTAAATGCAGTAGCATCACATTCTATCTTTCTAGTTTCTGTAGCCTTAGTAATGAAAGCAACTTCTTATACCTCCCAGCAATTCACTCAGCAACGTATTATCTTTATTTTGTGGATTTTCCTCACTTACCAAAAACAGTAGTTGTATAATACTGGATTATTTCCTTCTCTACATGAACTCCAAACTTCTTATACACTCAAAGACTGTAGTCATCAGAACAGAATCATCTAGGCTGAAAGAGACCATCAAGATCAAGACCAACCATCAGCCTGACATACTGACTCCCATCGCTAAACCATGTTCCCTAGTGCCATATTCATATGTCTTTTAAATACCTCCAAGAGTTGTGACTCCACCACTTCTGTGGGCAGCCTATTCCAATCCTTAGCCACCTTCTCCATTAAGAAATTCTTCCTGTTTTCCAATCTAAATCTCCCCTGGTGCAATTTGAGATCATTTCCTCGTGCCCTATCACTTGGCACCTGAAAGAAGCCAACACTCTCCTCATTGTAACCTCCTTTCAGGTAGTTGTAGAGAAGGATGAGGTCTCCCCTCAGACTAATTATCCAGACTATACAACCCCAGTTGCCTTGGTCTATCCTTGTTTTCTTGTCCCTTCACCGGCTTTGTTGCTCTTTTGTGAACACATTCCTGCAACTCAATATTTTTCTTGCAGCGATGGATCCCAGACTGAACACAGTAGTCTAGCTGCAGTCTCACCAATGCTGCATAGAAGGTTACAACCACTTCCTTAGTCGTAATGGCCACACAATTTCTGATCCAGGCCAGGTTGCCCTTGGTCTTCATGGCCAGCTAGGCTCACTGGTGGTTCATGTTCAGATGGCTGTTGAACAGCTGACCCATGTCCTTTTCTGCTGTGCAACATTGCAACCACTTTTCCCCAAGCCTATACCACTGAATGGGGTTATTACAACACAAATGCATGACCTGCCACTTACCCTTGTTGAATGTTCATGCAACTGGACACATCCCATTGATGTGGTCTATCCACATTCCTCTGCAAAACCTTTCTGCTGTCAAGCAGATCAACAGTCCTGCCTAAGTATCATCTGTGAATTTACTGAGGGAGCACTCAATGCTCTCATCCATGTCATTGATATAAATGTTAAACAAAACTGGACCCAAGACTGAGCCCTGGAGAACACCATATTGACTGCTGGTAAACTATTGAAAGAGGCTTGTTGAGCACTTCCCCCACCTCTTTCAGTACCCTTGGATAAATCTCATCTGTCCCATAGACTTGTGAACATTCAAAACATGGAGGAGGTCATTTACAATTTCCCATTGAATTATAGGAGCTTCATCTTACTCTGTCACTATCTTCCAACTCAGGGGCCTGTGTACCCTGAGAATGATCGGCCTTACTAATAAAGACTGAGGCAAAGAACGCGTTAAGTACCTCAGCCTTAGCCTTAGGCATTGTGAGGCTTTTAGTTGCTTATAGAATATTTCATGTACCTCATTATCCTGGTTAAGATAGCAATATGTTAGATGAAACAAATCAGTTTGCCTAAGCTTTTCTGAATGATAAAGGCAGTGCCAATTATTTTCATTCTTTTATCTGGATAGATTCTGAAAGTAAAATATATCATTCTATAGTATCATTAATAATAATTTCATGCTTAGGCATGAAAGACAACTTTGTTTTCTGAAGAGTGAAGAATTCAGTTACTGAGAGTTGTAATAAAATGAAGGATTATTTTCTGTGTCTTCTTGACAGTAGGCTGATTTGTTTTATGAGAGAATTTGACTGATTTTTGAACATAAGCAAGTAAAAGTTTAGTTTATGTGTATGCCTATTCAAAACAAAGCATAGGGCTAGCCTGATTTACTTTTACTATTTGGGGAATTGATATTTAGGCTTAATTTTGTCTTAATTTAACTGGCCCTTATTAAGTTTCTAAAGAAGCATACATGTACATCCAAGAAACTAATCTTTCACAATTATTATGGCTTATCATTAGATAGTGGGTCTAATTTTCTTTTTTGTCTTGTGGTGTAGAGGACGGTAAGAAACTGTGATTCATACACTTTTTTATATAAGTGCTCTTCAATTGAACTTTCAAAGACCAATTTAATTTGTATGAACTAAATTTAAATCAAGATAAGATCTGTTATCACAATGCTTAGTTGGTTTAGATTTCTAGTTCAGTAGTTAATTTCCAATTTGCATACAAATGAGTAGTTTAACTTCATCCTTAACATTGAAACAAAATTTGAACCTTAGTTTTAAATAATAGTTTTCAGAAACCTCTGTCTGTTACTGTTCATGGGAAAAAAAAAAACAAACACAAAACATCTTGTTCTTGTTAACAAAATGTTTACATAAAAAAGATAACTTTAATATCTACAGTAGTATACAAATTTATTATGAGATTAATTGTGCCTTAATGGATCATCAGACTATGGAGGAAATCTGGTCCAATTCTACTCATAAGTAAAGAAATGAAAATAAAACTTTCTCTTTAAACACTATTAGTTTTGTGTACTCTTTCCCCTCATTTCCTAAAGTTTCAGCCTTTTTTTGTGAAACCAGAAAGATTCTTCTTCGTGCCTTATTGACGGTACACCAAAAAAAATTTGGTGTACCATACCTTTACTGCATGAGTTGTCTTCCAGATGTCTTCCAGACTTAGTCTTGCTTAATTTTGTTGGATTCCTATATTTTTCTTCCTGTGTTGAGCTGATTTTTTTGACTCTTAGTAGGTAGCCTATGAGAGAAAAGTCTATGATTGGTCTAACTTAAGAGCCCATGTGCCAGGATTGGTAGTGAAATTGCTTCATTTACCCTGTATTATCAGTCTTTTGACAAATGCATTTTTTGGTCAGATACTAAGATATTTTACTGTTAATTTAAATACTGACTTATTTACTAACATCACAAGGAATTTATAGCATTGTAGCTTATTTTAGCAAGCTACAGAACTTAGGACTGTAAAATCACACTCTTTTAGCCTTACTGTTGCTGGAATGAGAGCATTCCTACATTTTTCTCGAGCCCTACCAATTAAATGAGTTTATTAATGCTTAAGTAAATAAGTTTGATTAAGTTTGCACATTTTACTGCTGCAGTTGTGTTAATTCTAAGATTTTCATCTTAGACCTTTCCTAGATCTATCATCTACAGTAGTAGACTAGAACGAAACTCAGGGTGTTTGTGATTCTTGAGAAACATGATTTGCGATTTTTTAGGCTATGAATATCCTTTGGTTCACTTACGTCTTCAGAGGCTGCATCTCTTTCCAGAAATATGAAGATTGTTTTCCTCCCATCTAAACCAAGACTTACAGTATGCCATTATATTTTATTATATTTGGATGCATGTTTGCTGGATGTATATGTATTATGTATATAGAAAGAAATGAGGTCTTGTTGTCTTTGAGCCTCCAGAGAAATCACCCGGAGGGAGGTAGGACAGTCTCTTGGTAGTCCTGGTGCAAAGGTTTCTATAAAGTTTCTTAGAGAAAACTGTATTCTTAAATTGATTAAAAATAAAACAACAGCAAAGCCCAACAACAAAAAAGGAAGACAAATGCTATCTTCAAAAAGAAGAAAGACTTCTCCCATTAAAGGAAATAACTGTCAGGAAATAGTGTTCAGTTTTGGAGTTAGTATGAAGACTTCAAAGAAAAGAATCACCAAACAGGTTGTTATAGCTTCAAAAGTGCCTCTGCATCCTCTTTTTTAAGCACATAAGCTTATTGGGAAACCCTGAAAATAACTTTGTTCATCATTACCATATGGCATTTCATTGACCCAAGCAGATTATTATTACTTTTTTAAAGTTGCAGTCACCTTTGATCATGATGACTTCAGCTGTGGTTTAAAAAGTTAAACAAGACAAACAACAAAAACAGAATCAACCCTGTCAGAAACAGGGAGATTTTTTTTCTTTATGAGCTGCTCAAATCTTGCAAATGTTCTTTTAAGCATTGACAGAAGAGGTTCGGAAGAGACTGGTAGAGTTGTTGACAAAGGCTGATACAGAACAACCACAAATCTCAAACTAGAGCAGCAAATCTTTTTTTTTTTTTTTTTTTTTTTTGTTTGTTTGTTTGTTTTTTGCTTTTGTTTTTGTTTTTGTTTTTGAACGATTTGAATGTTTTCATTTGCTTTTTGTAGGAAAAGAGAAAAAATCTTAGTTATAGCAAATACCCTGCTATTTGGTCCAGAGAATGTCTAGACTGTTTTTTCCTTTTCTGATGAGTACTCTTTGAGGTACAGTTGAAGGACACAGAGGAACCAGAATGCACTAAAGAAGGAGACATAGGGGAAGACTGACTAAATTGCTATCAGAAAACGGCCTGGTGCCTTCCATTAAGGCTCTTAAGAGACATGAGGAAGACCAGCAAGCCTGATGAGCAGCATTGCTTTGCTTAGTCCACTCTATTTGAATGTCATGTAGATGTATGTTACACTATGTTTCATGTCTTTTAGATATGAAAAAGGCAGAAAGTCGGGGATGCAGGAATAACAGTAGGAATGGATACATTATTGTAATTAAAAGACTTATGGAATTAACAAAATTGAGTTTTGAAGATGTAACTTCAGAAATTCATAAATGTGTTTCTGGCACTAGCATAATTTCAGATATTTCTGGTGATTTCAGGTAGTAAGTTCAACAAATGGAGAATTGAACACAGATGACCCAACTGCGGGCCGTTCAAATGTACCCATCGCAGCTCCTGCAGAAGTAGAAGTAACGGATGAAACAAAGTATGTTCTTCTTTCCGTATTCTTTAGATCTGGTCTTCTCAACTACTTCAAAATTTTTCTTGCTTAGTTACTCACAGAACATTGTCTAAGCTGAAAAGACACTGGTGAGTGGCAAAGTATTACGGTGCATTACTTAATTTTGGCTTTAAACATTTGAGTAATAGACCTTCCGTAGCTTTTGCTTTTTAGGCTCAGATTTTAATAACACATTTCCCTATACTAGATAAGTGCATGCATGCATTTTTTATATTTTATCTAATTTTGAAATATTTATTTTAACATAGTGTCTGACTACAAAAACATATCTATGAAAGATTTATAATTCTTTCTGTGTATTGTATCTGATTCTCTTTTTTCCCTTACTCTCTTTCTGTATAGCTGCGAGAAAGTGTTGAACATGTGGTGAGTTCTACAGCACAGGCAGGCAGAAATAGCTCCAAGGACTATTCTTATTTTGCTTAAAACTCATTTCAGAGGACTTTAAAATAATAAGTCCAATTGGAACTCATAAAACATTTTGAGTATCATGCAACAACTAACTGTTTTTACAAACAGATAGCCACCTTGATAAGCTATTTTGCCTGCTTCAGATCTTGCTTGTTCAAGTTTTGTAGTCTGTGGTGTGCCTTGTTCAATTATTTTTAGTGGGTAGTACAATATTTTTGCTACGCTGTTTTGGAGGGATAGAAGTTGTTTTCAGGTGTTATAACATTCAGCTAGTGTTTTAGCATCTAGAAAATAACTCACATGAACAAGCAATAAATGCTATATGATGTTTGAGCTTTGCCCATTACCTCTGTATAAACAGTATTTACCAAAATAATAGTCTTTGACAACTTGCTAGCTAACTACCAAAGCATTATTTCAGGGTACCTTAGAATTACAATGGAATTAAAGGGGAAAACACTAATGTCTGTTAACACAAGATGGCTAATATATATATATACATATTTTAGTAGTAAAGTCAAACCTGTAAGGCAGTGCAGAAAAAAAAGTTTCTGATAGATAAAGGCAGGATAACTTTCAAGGTACTTGATTGTATAATTGCTCTTGGAATAGAATTTCAGAAGGGTATGGATCCAGCTGATTACAGAGCTGCAGAAGCATGTAGCAGAAAAGTCTAGTGAGCATTCATTAGTAGAATTTGTTTTCTGGAGCCCACTTTGCAAATTTTTAAGCAACCATAAAATTCATAAAGTACAAATTTTTATTGAAGTGATTGTTCTGTATGGTTTAGTTTTAATATATATGATTTATGTGCATAAGTAGTTAAAAATAGTGAATAGCAGTTTTTGGCTTATTGTCACACTTTTTGCTCTATCTTTCTATTGAGCACTGAGAAGACCAGTTCTTTATTTGCAGTCTTTACAGAGTGCTGTACTATTTTTATTTTTTCTCACAAGAATTTATTTTTCTTATTTGAAAACAAACAAAAAAAGGCCCAAAGTCTTGAATAACAAGAATGTTGGTAGGCTGCACATAGAGAAATTCCCAATTCCTTCCCTTTGAGTAAGTGCAGTGATAACCTTTATTATACCCAGTGTATGTACACACAGGAAAGGATTAAATTTCCAAAGCTTTGGGTAATGTTCATCACAATTAAACGTATGTTTAATTATGTACAGGAAAAAAAGAGAATTCTCAGAAACTAGGTGCTGCCAGCTCAATTAAAAATGTAGAAATTATTTGTTCATTTGCTGTAATATGAATAATGGAGGGACAAACAAGCTGTCCTTGACTGTTTTTGACCTAGACTTACTGGTTTTTTATATACGAAATGTCAGTTCTTAATATCCTACTTTACAGATTAATCTTCTTGTTCAGTAGGAAACAGAATATTAGTTTTCCAGTAATATCAGTTTAAACTGCAATTTCTTTGTTCGCTATTCTGTTAGAACTTTTCTTATACTTTGTCAGTAATTAAGGCACACATGTCCAAAATTGCCACCATACACCAATGTATACATTCTTTTCTCAGTAAGAATAATTCAGAAGGTTTCAGTAACTTTACATTTTAAAATGTTTATTACAAACTTAATACAAAAAGCAGTTGAGGTATTTAAGCATCTATTTAGAGATGTAACACTGCTGAATCGTGTAAGGAAATGCAAGTATAGGTTCTTCATGTATATAGAAACTTTTTTTTTAAGGAGACATTGTTTCAGCAAAAGCGTATCACTCTGCCTTTTTTGTATTTTTTTTTCCCATCTGAAGATGTGAACAAAGTTAGTCCCTTGTTTTTATCTTCTGTATGTATAATTTCCTCATCCTCTGAGGACACAAACTTGAATGTTTTCCAGGAATGCTTCATTTTTTGTTCTAGATCTTTTCGTAATTTTAGAAGCTTAGTATGACTATATAGTGTTTTAAAATACTGAAGAAAGGGAACTTGCTTTGATGTGCTGTTTTAACTATGAATACAAATACTGCCTAGCTGAATTTTAGATCTGTTTCCATTTCAGTGGGATGCCGCAAATTAGAAAGGCTAAGATTTTTTCACTGAGCACTTTATTATTTTATTCATAGAACACTCCATTATTTGGTGTATTATTTATGTATGTACACACAAGGAGTGTAATATTTGAAGTCTATAGCTTGTCATCATTGTGCTTCTCAAATGTTGCTGTGCAACAGCAACCCCCTTAGAAGTGTGCCTATCTTAAATTAACTCACTTGTTTTTTTTTAAAAAAGTAGCGTTCAGCCCTCTCTCAAGTGTTACTTATTAAAGTTGTAAAGCAGGAAGAAAATCAACCTGATCACTATACTGCCCTGACACTTGCCGATCTGAGCTTCTTCAGCTGGTCTTTCATTTATCATTGAGCAATTAGCATTTATTTCCATAACACTGTGCTAGACATCTTTGTCACAACAGTTGCTTCTCTAAAGCATGCGTAACCAAAAGGCTTTGCCACAGGGGGACAGAGAAGGACAAACAGAAAAAACTGAGATAATCTCTGCTTTTTGCATCTCACATACTTTTAGTCACTTGAAGCACATACTAACAATTTTACAGTAAAGTGCTGTCACGTGCCAGGTGATAAATGCAAAAACACAGCTACAGAAACACAATTGAAAGCTGAAGTTGCTTTAGCATGTTCTGCTAGGGAGCAGTTGAAGTGACAGAGCGGAGGATAGTTAACAAAAAAAAAGGTGTAAGGTTTGAAAAACAAATGTTAGTATGCATAATACTGAGACTGCTATCTTAGCTACTATCACAAAGGTCACATTAGACTGTACAGAAAAGCAAGTCGTTTCAGTACTTTCATACATAGAACTTATACTGCCTGCTAGTATATAAGTCACGCTGTAATTTATCCACAGAGAAAAAAGTTAGGAGTCATTAAATGCTTTCACAAAGAAAAGAGAAGTTTTCCTACAAGGAGATTTTTTGAAGTCTCATGCATGAATTTTCATGCATTTTTAATGCATATTGAATATTTGGTGAAGTTTGTGTTTTAGTACTAAATAATGCCCCTTCATCCTTTGTACATTTAAATTTGTCTTCAAGCAGTGTAAAATCTATACATGATAATGATGCCCTCTAGTGACAATATTTTTAAGAACAAGTCAGTATTTCTATTTTTGCACGATGCTCTTCAAGAAATGATACACTATGGATCTTTAACATCAAGGCTACATTTTTTTCATGAAGTAAATTGACAGCTTATTCTGAATTCCCGTAGTTCCATGTAAATGTGCATATATTCAAAAATGATATTTATTTGTTCTTAGAAGGTTTGACAGATTTAGCATTACTAGACTGTTAAGCATACAGTAAGTAGAAAGAATACTTATTTCAGTAAATGTTCAAAAAATACTGTGATTATAGTGCTCTGTGGAATTTATATTTCTTTAATACTTTCTACACACATCAGCAAGACATTAATTTTCCCCTACCGAATAACTGCATTTAGCATGATTAGTTAAATTCCCTGTACTGGAATACAGTTTAATAACTTCAGTCATTTTAAACTGATAGCTGCTAATAGAATACTCTTTATAACAATATTATGCAAAATCCAGCAGACAGAGTTTACGAAAGCAATGCTTTATGTTGGCTAAAGGTATCACTCTTGAATTCCCCATTACATGATTCTGTTCTCTGATTGACAGAAAAGAAGCAAACAAAACAAGCTATGGAGCAGGAATAAAAGGCAGTACAAGATTTTCAGCAAAGGATAGGTTAAAACAACTTGCTTGGGAAGAAAGGGAAAAAAAAAGTCCTTGAATTACACAGAGGGTCTAAGCAGTGTTAAACACTTAGGAAGTGTAAGCTGCTGTTACTTGGGACATTTTCCATTTAAACTAAATGTACTTAAAAGGTGATGAATTAAATTTCAAGGTTTGTTTTTCTAGAATTTGAGTTAACTGTCCAGCACAATTTCATCTTCCTATAGTTACTTATACAATATGTGCTCTTTATAGTAACTATGAATCTACAAATTTTTTTGGTAAGCTTTCCTTGAGGCTTCCTAATCTGGAACAGGTGCAAAAGTGATTTACTATCACAGTCCAGGTCAGCATTTCCTGACTTACAGGATCATAGAGTAATCCGCACTAAAAAAGGGAGGAACCAGTGTAAAATGCTTTGTTTTGATATGGTGTTTGTTGTGTATATACATATATATAAAATACGTGGGAAAAGATGGAGGTGAAAGAAGGATAAAGCTAGTTTGGACTCCACACATCTGCTTATAAATTCAGTAATAGCTTATGTAATAATGGATGCTAGTGGTTGTGAACAGCTGGTAAGGAAAAAGGCTAGCAGTTACTGGGAATTTCAGCTACAGTTGGTAGCCTTCAAGAGCAATTATGTCTCTCTCGTATGTTCTTTAAGGTAAATAATACAGTGTTATTTCTGGTAGCTATAAAAATATTATCTCTGCAGTTTCCCCTATTGAATTTTAATGTGGGTTTTCCTCTCCCTCAATAACCAATGTTTTTTTCTACTGAAAGTTACATAACTTTCAGAGCAGCCCTGGTCTGCCTCTGCCCACTGCTACCTTTTCAGTGACTGAGCAACAGGGTGCCATTGGATATTTTGAGAAGGTAACTTATGTCTCCACTTACTTTGGATGTTCTCACCCATTTTAGAACTTCATTTTTAGAACCCTATTCTCCTTGATTTTCAAATGCTTTTCCCTTTTCCCACATTCCAAATTAAGCTGTCAAGATTCCTTTTGAAGTTTAATGACATCTAATGCTTGGTGAACTTAAGGACTTGCAGATAAGCTGCTGATATGGTAAATCTGTAGTTTTCACTTTGTTGTATTCAATAGCTTGAGAAAAATATCAATATTTAGTATAGTACATAGCACTGCAATTGATAATTGAGTAACCAAACAGCACAACTAACAGTGGCAAAATCTGCCATTTAAAATGCCTGCATGTTCAGTTTTGATTATAATTAAACTATTATGAATACTTTCCTAAGTCAAGGCTTTAATTTCAGAATGATAGTCATGAGCTAGGAGTTGCTTAAAATAAGCTAGACTACCATGAAATGTAGATGAAAGGTTTTATTTGTGTATTTGTTGCTTTCATCTAGTTTTTTAAAAATGCTTCCTGGACTCCTTCAGTCTTCCTCACAAACTTCCTCCAATCCTTTTTCCTCTTGTAGTGTTTTCGTAGTTACTTTCAGACTTAGTCACTTTCTGCTAAGTGGAATTGGCAGTATTTATCAGTTTCAATTTTAGTTTCCTTCATGTGCGCAATGAAGCAGAGCAAAGAATGTCAGTATACTTTAATACACTTAAAGCTGTGATTCTCACTGCAGTGCTATCATCACAGTAATTAACTGGAGTATTAATTTTGTTACTGATGAAAATAGTTTTCTAAAATATTTTGGGGAGTAGCTCTGGGGAGGCTTTTCTAAGTTCAGGTTGACAAAAGAAGCTCAAGGTGGGTTCCTGTATTAGGCATGGTAGAGTCTTAAGTGCCCAGTTCAGGTAATGCAAACTGAAGATAAGCTTAAGCTTGTGCTTGTCATATTAACAGTTAACGTGAAAAAGTGTTCAGGTAACAGAACATTACTTATTTTTACAAATGCATTTTTAAGTCAGTCTGTAATGCCCATGTCTTTGATACCTTCACACAATACTCTGGATTCACTACCTATTTTTATTATAGCTTTTTTCCTTTGACAGACCTTGTTTTGTCAACAGTAACTCTCTTTGTTTTTCACAAATAAATCAACCACATACTTAGAACTTAATTTATTCCTTGTGGAGGTCATTATAACTGAGCTACATACTTCAAGTGAAACAAAATGCCAACAGTTTTGGGGCTTCTTTTTAAATTATATGTAACTCATGTTACACCTGCAGGTGCTGCTGTTTTTTCAAGCGAAGAAGAAGGAAAACCATTCAGCACCAGAAATGACTAGAGCCACGCAGAACATGGGAAATTGCTTATTTGTTCAGTTGCTGTCTCGCGATCCTGAAAAAAAACAAGAAGACACAAAAAGAAAAAACAAACAAACAGAAACCACAATAAACAAAAACACCTCTGTAATGACTACACGTTTTCCAAGGACTCCCTTCAAAACAATGAAAGACTTCTGTGTTTTGTAGGTTCTCCTACATCTGTGTTTTGTTTCTTGAATTCATCTCTTCTGAAAGCTTTAAGGTTTTGTGACTTCGTTGACTATCAACAAATGGACCAATGAAATTGTAGAAATGACCACTTTCTACAGCAAAACTAAACTTCAGAAGTATTTCTCCCATCCTAGAATGTACTAGTGGTGAAGAAGTAGTAGCTGAAGACACATGTCACAAATCTGGTATTTGAGTCTGTAACAGCATATCAAAAGCAGTTTTGAAAAAAAAATGCAGAAGAAAAATATAAATGCACAGCCATTTAGAAAAAAAAAAAAATCCTGCATTGACTCCCACTGCCTAACCCTGGTACTGTAGCCAAATTATGTCAGCATTAATTTCTCTCTCTGTTAATGTGGTACAGTCACTGTCCAGAGATGCTGAGGAGGTTGACAATTAGCTAATGACAGTTGTCTAAATGCTGATGATGCTAATGAACGGAAAGTATTTCCTGTAGCTTCTGGGTTTGGAAACCTGCTTTTGTTATGCTTATATGCTTGCTATTGCAGTATAGCAGAAATGACAAGAGCATTTGTACAAAGAATACAGAAATTTGTTTTATGTAACATTGCTTCAAGTAATGTTAGTAAGATAGAAGTTACCTTCACAAGAGAGGATCTACATAGGAATTATAAAAGGAGAAATAAATGTGAATATGGTTAAAGCAAAGTTGATATTAAAGCCCATGTGTTCGCTAAGGTAATTGCTGATTGACAACATCTTCAACTTGAAAATATGGATGTGCCATGTAATGTTAGAGATATGCTTGTAAATTACTTTTCTGTTTGATTTAGAAGAGAAAGACAATAGAATTGTGTTAGGCTTTTCTCTTCTCTGCATACTAACCCCGACAGCCAAATTTTTTTTTTTTTTTTTTTCCTGGAATTTTCTAATACTTCAGTGTGTAGCATTGCTAGTACAATAGGATGACAAGGATGGGTCAGGTACTTTTCCCACAGTCCAATGAAGTGCCTGCAATATGAACAAACCAGCACTTTTGTAGACAAGACAGCCCATTTTATATTGTCTTTTAAAGAAAATACATGCTTTATTTAAAGCCATAATGACAGAGGTGTGCTTTTGTCATGTTTAGCTGCTAGTTACTTTAAGAAAGGGTATAAAAGATTGAAGTGACTAGACAGATTTGTTGACCAAAAATCAGATTAATTATCTCCATGACTTTAAAGTTCTTCTAAAGCTAACTAGTGATTTCTCTGTGTGTGTGTGTGTGTGTATGTGTCCACAGATGCCTTTTGGCATACATATTTATTTTAAGCTGTTTTGTGGTAACATTTAAAATGTGTATTAAAAATAAATGCACACCTTTAAATTCATTATTACATTTATGGGGATTTTAATTGTATTTTGTAATTTATTCTTCCTTGATGGCTAATAGTGTAGCATATTGTTTGGGTTATTTGCTCAGTGAATACACGGTATACTTTGATATTTGCCATTATTGCTGTTCATGATTTTAAGGTTCTGTTTTATAAAAAAAAATCAACAACAACAAAACTGAACCTGGCCTACAAAAACATACTGTATGACTTTGGTCATAAGTTTCCTCTTTACCTTTTTTCACTGTTGATTGTTTTAAACTCATAGAATTGCCTTTTTTTTTTTTTTTTAATTGAGTTGGAAAGGTTTCTTGACCATTCTCATACGAAAATGCATCCCTCTTTTTAGTATTTGACCAAATTTGTTACTTCATAATATTTGTAAATATTTGTGATACGTGTATTTCTCACATACCTAATTGGTTTTGTTGTCTGAAGCTTTTGATCTGTATAGTGTTTTTAGATTCTGAACACAGCTCACATACCAAGAAAATACATATATTATGGACTTGAAATATTCAGAAGTATGAAAGCTGTGTATTTGCTGAAATGACCACTATCCAGGCACTAGCTTTTCAGCAGTATTTTCAAGTGCTTAATTGTAATGCTAAAGGTTTTCTTCTAGCAAAGCAAACTGTTCATTTGTAAGTAATGCAGATATATTTGTGTTATGAATATATGGTTATGTATATATGAAAATATGATTAGCATTTCTATACTTTGTTTCCTGTCCAAGCTAATGAAGTCGACATTGCCTGGATATCTAAATAATAAAATACACTCCTGTTTAAGTGTAAGAGAAAAGAACTAAAGGTAGGCTTTTTCTGCTTTCCTACAGTCTTGGATGAAATGATGGAAAATGTTATTTGAAAAATTGCTCAACTATTTTAATGTTTTTCAATATCAAGAAATTTGAAAGTAAGTTACTCAAAATACTACTTCAACATTGCAGTTATAGGTATGTCTGCTTAGTTAACAGGTTTATAAGAAGCAGTGTGGCCAGCAGGGCTAGGGAGGTGATCGTCCCCCTGTACTTGGCTCTGGTGAGGCCGCACCTTGAGTACTGTGTTCAGTTTTGGGCCCCTCGCTACAAGAAGGACATCGAGGTGCTTGAGCGGGTGCAGAGAAGGGCGACGAAGCTGGTGAGGGGCCTGGAGAACAAGTCCTACGAGGAGCGGCTGAGGGAGCTGGGCTTGTTCAGCCTGGAGAAGAGGAGGCTCAGGAGCGACCTTATCGCTCTTTTTAGGTACCTCAAGGGAGGCTGTAGCGAGGTGGGAGTTGGTCTGTTCTCCCACATGCCTGGTGACAGGACGAGGGGGAATGGGCTTAAGTTGAGCCAGGGGAGTTTTAGGTTAGATGTTAGGAAGAACTTCTTCACTGAAAGGGTTGTGAGGCACTGGAACAGGCTGCCCAGGGAAGTGGTGGAGTCACCATCCCTGGAAGTCTTTAAAAGACGTTTAGATGTAGAGCTTAGGGATATGGTTTAGTGGGGACTGCTAGCGTTAGGTCAGAGGTTGGACTCAATGATCTTGGAGGTCTCTTCCAACTAAATGATTCTGTGATTCTGTGTTATATTTAAGTTTTAATACCCCTAATGATTACAATGGAGAGAAGAGATTTCAGTAAATGTTTCTAATGAAGAAATCTACTCAGGATCTCTTTGGGTTGGGTCTGTGCCACAAGGAATAAAAGCCATCAGACATACACTATGATGTGGAATAGATATCTCTTAGTTTTGAAAGACAGGTATCTAGAAAAGGAAGATAAATACAGTTAATTCTTCCATCACAAACTTTTGTTCAATAGAGGTGATGACTCCTAGCTGTAGAACATTTGATAGCTCTAAGAATAAAAACGGGGCATATAAACTTGAAAAATGTTAATAGGCAAAATAGTTCGCTAGACCTCTAATTCATATTTCTAGCTCTTTGCTTTGTAGGCAGTTCCCTTCCCTTCCCTTCCCTTCCCTTCCCTTCCCTTCCCTTCCCTTCCCTTCCCTTCCCTTCCCTTCCCTTCCCTTCCCTTCCCTTCCCTTCCCTTCCCTTCCCTTCCCTTCCCTTCCCTTCCCTTCCCTTCCCTTCCCTTCCCTTCCCTTCCCTTCCCTTCCCTTCCCTTCCCTTCCCTTCCCTTCCCTTCCCTTCCCTTCCCTTCCCTTCCCTTCCCTTCCCTTCCCTTCCCTTCCCTTCCCTTCCCTTCCCTTCCCTTCCCTTCCCTTCCCTTCCCTTCCCTTCCCTTCCCTTCCCTTCCCTTCCCTTCCCTTCATTTTCTTTTAGTTTCAACTGAAGTTTTGCTCTGAACTTTTTTGAGACTTGGATTTTTTAATGCCTGAGAGCTTAAAAAGTACACTCTCATGCATTTTTTTCTGTAGTATTTTAGGAGCTTTTAGGAGCTTTTTTGAAGGATAATAATACCTTCATTAATGACATAAATAGAATCAAGTGCACTTTCAGCAAATTTGCAGATGACTCAAATCTGTGTGGTGCAGTTGACATATGGGAGAAGAAATGCCATCCAGAGGGACCTGGACATGCTTGAGAAATGGGCCCACTTGAACCTAGTGAAGTTCAGCAAGGCCTAGAGCAAGGTGCTGCACCTGGGTTCAGGCAACCCCAAACATATAGACTGGGGGGTGAAAGAATGGGGAGCAGCCCTGAGGAGGACCTGGGGGCACTGGTTGATGAGAAGCTCCACATGAGCCATTAATGCTTGCAGGCCAGAAAGCAGGCTGAGGGAGGGGATTCTCTTCCACTGCTCCACTTTTCTGAGACCCCAGCTGGAGCACTGCTTTCAGCTCTTAGGCCCCCAATACAAGAAAGACAGAATAGTCAAGAGGAGAGCCATAAGGATGATCAGAGGGCTTGAGGACCTCTCCTCCAGCCTGAGGGAGTTGTGGTTTTTCAGCCTAGGGGGTAAAAGGCTCTGAGGAGACCTTGTTGCAGCCTTTCAATACTTAAAGGGGGCTTGTAAAAAAGATAGAGTAGCTTTTTACAAGGAAGGGCATGTAGTGATAGGACAAAGTGTAACAATTTTAAACTAAATAGGTTAGGTTTAGATTAGATACAAGGAAGAAATCCTTGACTTGGGAGGTGATGAGACAGTGGAACAGGTTGCCCAGGGGGGTTGTGAATGCCCCATTCCTGAAAGTGATCAAGGCCAGGTTGGATGGGGCTTTGGGTAATCTGTTCTAGTGACTGATTATCTGGTCCTTTCTAGTAGCACACTGTAATCATTCTTAATACTGTGTCTTAATAGTCAAGTCTACAAATAACGTATAAAACAGAGAATATTCTTGTACTGGTTGTATGGCATTCAGTATCACCGCTGAATTCCATGGTTAATATGCTAGCGTGTTTTTAAATGCAACTTTTTAGGGACTTAGTAATAGAGCTCATGGCTCAAAACCTGATTATTAGTGCTATGCATTCAGTAGTTTGAGAGCTATTTGCCCTGCATCTTGATCTATTGTAATTGCAGATCATGTATGAGTGCATTAATAGGCAACAGTATTCTGCAGCTAGTTGCCATTTATGTATCTCCTATTGAAATAACAGTAATGACCTCATTCCCATGCCCATATAGCATCATCCTTTTCTTCTGAATACTACGGCGTATTAAATCAACATTGCTGCATTTCATTGGATACATCTGGTACGCTTTGATTGTGTTGCTGTTAGTGTTGAGGTTATTTCTATCAAGTTCCATATTTTCACAGACACAGTCCCTGCCTCAGCTGATCTGTTTTTGTACAACTGCAACACCTTGACAGTAAGCATTTGTATAACCTCCACCCTTGCTTAGCACACACTTCTTTACCTCTCTTTCCCGATCTAATTGCATAACTGCTAAATTTCAAGTCTCATGACAAATTTAATCCCTTGTGGGGGAACGAGGTAAGGATTTTTGTGAGCCAGAAGCTTGAGTGGCTAGGATCACCAGCATGGAGCTATTGAGAAAGAGAGAGGAGGCCTGGACTAAAACATTGTGTACTACCTGTGCAGATTAAAAACTGACATTGCTGCTTAATTGTATATATATTTATATATATATATATATGTATATATATATATATTTTTTTTTTTTTCCTGTGGGGTTGTATTTCTTGTTCTGGGTGCTAAAATACTTCTTTTCAGCTGTGCTGCAATGCTAGCTACCACACAGAATGAGCATTTGAAAGTTCTCATAATGTGTGCTTTGCAACTGAACTTATTGAAGTTATTTCCAAATAAAATTCATATTATTGGGAATTGTAACTAGGAATGAAATAAGTATTTCAGGAAACTTTCCATTTTGTAGGTAAAAGGCATTGTTTTGAAAACAAAACAAACAGAACCAAACTGATCTTGTGTTCAGTATGTGAAACTGAAAATGACACCATATTCAATATTCAATAGGTGTTTCATGTAGCCAGTTGACAAAAAAGATTGTAACCTTGTTGTGTGTTTTTTTTTTTTTTTTAGGCTGTAAATATTTGTATACTGTACAAATTGTTGAAATTGTTGTAAATTGTACAAAAAAGTATTTTTTGTGAGCATTTCTCATGGAATCATACATAGCAAAAATATATATGTATGCATATTTCTAAGTACATTAATCTGCTTACAGAAAAAACAAACAAACAACAACAACAAAACAACTAATGTTCCTAACTAGAAAAAAGAGATCGATTTTAGTAGACATCTTTTCATGATAGCAATAAGTGTTGTTTTGAGCCTTCCAAATACTTGTGGAAATCTAGTGTACATATGTGTAATACTTAAATTAGTACAGTAGCTATAATTACCGCATGCTGATGACCAGCTGGAAAATGAGACACTGATATTCAGACAAAACTGAATGAGAAATTGATCATATCTTTAATCATGGACCTACACTTGTGCAGTTATTGTTACTGATCTGCTTTATAAAAACATCAAGCTGACAGCTTATGGATCTCTTTGGGATCCTTTCTTTAAAAAGGATCATGCTGCAGAAAGGTAAAAGTATTTGTCCAAGGGGATAGTATACAGGAATAAAACTCGGACACAATATGGACTGTGACAAATTTTATTTTATTTTATTTTATTTTATTTTATTTTATTTTATTTTATTTTATTTTATTTTATTTTATTTTATTTTATTTTATTTTATTTTATTTTATTTTATTTTATTTTATTTTATTTTATTTTATTTTATTTTATTTTATTTTTATATTTATTATTATTTTTTCAGCTGTATAGCTCAGTAATTTTTGAATCTGTATTTGTTATTTTTATCCTATCGGTGAGGCAGTGCTAATGATGATAAACTGTATGTCTGACTTGACAACAGTGCAAAGAGGGACACAAGGAAAAAAAAGCAATTTTGGCCAACACTGTATTATAGGTGATTAAAACAATCAATTTAAACTGCATGCCTCAATTGTAAAACATGAAACATTTCCTTTCCTTTTATGTGAAGCCGGTATGACCTTCATTGTCTGAAATAGCAGGAAATTTTATTTCTCAAGTAACTATACTCTATTTTAGCCTGATAGTTGTTAAGCACAAAGCTTAGCATGAATAAATATAGATAGAAATTGTCAGGTCACGTTTCAGTGAGAGTTCATGTTAAGCAGTAATATAAATGTAAGAGCTTATAATGAAATGAAATTCATAATGTAAAGGTCAAACCTGCCTATAAGAGTTTCAGGCAAGCTGTTGGACTGAAAAGATTCCAATTTTGTTTTAATAGAGGTAACGTAGTACAACAAAACTAGGGCATTTCTGCCGGGTAAAATACATGACATAAATTAGGGCCTGATTCAGCAGAAATAAAGCTGCACCTGCTTCCATGTGGGTAATTTTTCTATGCAAGAAAAACTGTCTTTTTAAATCTGAATGTTGCTTCTAGATCCAAACGAAATAACATGAAAGCATGGATAAATAGCTAGCTGTTATATTTTTTTCCACTTTAAACTATTAATTCGGCTTTATGGTTGGTGAAGAGTTTGAGTGATTTAAATTCAAGTGTCCAATGTTAGGATAAGTGAAAAGTTAGTTAATGATGATTCTTAACCTTGTGCTTGTTTGCAACTTGCCTTCAGCAAGTACACTAAGTTAGAGCAATGCAGCAGTGAACCATCATAACCCATGAAAGAAGGTGCAAAAATCAGTCTGCATGGAAATTCAGGAGATCACTTCTAGTCGGTATTTCATGTGATGATAGAAGGTAGTCTGACCCAACAGACTTGAAGCTTTTAATGAAGTACATTTAAAGTCATATGGTCTATCAGAAACCACAAGCAGTCCCAGCATAGGATGATGACAAAGACATGTCTAATGAGTTTCTGTAAGCATTTCCACATGTAGTTTATCCAAATATGCTTGGTTCAAATTAAGAGTGAAAACAGATACAATTTTGGAAAGTCTCTGCTGCAATACAGCTGTAGTGACTGAATGTATACTTGGTGAGAATTCTGTTGCAAGCAATGATCGCTATCAGATACTACAGGAAGAATATGTGAAAAGCCTGTAGTATTCCATATCCTAGTAGTTGCCTCTTTCAGCATTCCACGCTTCAGGAACTTCCTCCATCATAAGCAGTATTTTCTTGTTTAATGGTGTTGTGTTTTTTTTTTTTTTTCCTACCATTAATTTGCCTGGTTGCTTGCTGAACTCAAACATCTATGGGTATCCTTAGCATCTTTGACACTATCATGTTCTGCAGAGAGCAAACTGTCATGTACCTCTTTAGACACTAGACACTTGGAAAGTCTTGCTGGTAACCTTCCTAGATGAGTTCAGCTGTGCTTATCCGAGACCTGGCCTTTTTTTTTTTTTTTTTTCTTTTTTTTTTTTCTTTTTTTTTTCCTGAAAATATGCATTAGCCCTTCTATTTAAAAACTGGTAGTTTTGTGCAACAGTTGCAGAACTTCAGAGGCTGCTAGGCTGCTTCTTAGAATCTATGATGATAACATGCTGCCACTTGACTGGGAAAATTTTGTTCCCCATTAAATAACCAGCTCCACTTATCACAGGTTTAGTTCTTTATACTAACTGCAAAGGGCTTTAAGATGCAGAAGTGTGCTAAACCTCTGAGGATTTTAGAAACTTGTATCTGACTGGAACTGAACAACTATAGCAATGCCTGATCACAATATTAGAGCCTGATTTCATAAGTGTCCTCTATATTGTTGTGGCATGGTAGTAGTGAAGAAATTCAGTAACAGCTGCAACATTACTTGAATTGGCACTCTCTGTAGCGTTGGTTGCACTGGCACATTATAAGTGCCTGTAGTTTACAGTTCTGCAATCTTCTTCCCTCCCTCCCTCCCTCCCTCCCTCCCTCCCTCCCTCCCTCCCTCCCTCCCTCCCTCCCTCCCTCCCTCCCTCCCTCTCTTCCTTCCTTTTTTTTCCTCCTCTGTGTGTGTGTGTTGTTAATGCACTGCAATATTTCATGATGTCAAAGAAAATAATCTGAAATAGACTTTTTAAATATATCACAGAATCACAGAATTGTAGGGGTTGGAAAGGACCTTGAAAGATCATTGGGTCCAACCCCCCTGCCGAAGCAGTTCCCTAGAGCAGGCTGCTCAGGTAGGCATCCAGACGGGCCTTAAATATCTGCAGAGAAGGAGACTCCACAACCTCCCTGGGCAGCCTGTCCCAGTGCTTTGTCACCCTCACTGTGAAGAAGTTCTTTTGCATGTTGGTACAGAACTTCCTGTGATCCATCTTGTGGCCTTTACCCCTTGTCCTGTCCCCACAAACCACTGAAAAGAGGTTGGCCAAATCCCTCCGTCTCCCACACCTGAGAGTATATATATCTGGAATGTGTGTTTTGCCATCTTGCATGTTTATCTGTACTTGGTATCTCTTTTTTTTTTTTTTTTTCCCACATTTGCTTACACTGTGCAGACAGGTTAGATTTGTCCTCAACTAATCATATTTAGAACTTTTATTTTTATTTTATTTTCAAAAAAACAGTGAAAGTCTCAATTTCTGACCAACTAATAACTGGTATTCAGTTATTTAGTTGTCTTTCTCCTCATTATATACATCTCTCTTTAAAGGTACTTAAGACAGAAACTAAAAATGTTAGTGTGATACCAGATGGTCCCAGCTGTGGTCTTGGAATCTCTCTCTCCCTCCCCTCCTTCTCTCTCCCCACCCCCCACCTCCCCTTTTAAAGTGTCAATTCTTGGCTCATGATTAAAATCCTGTCTCCCTCCCCCTCCCCCCCATCTCCCCTCCCCCCAGTATTCTGACAAGTGTAGCCTCTAGTTCCTTTGAAACAACAATGTAAATTTACACTGTAGTTAAACTGCTATTAACTAACATAATGTGTTTCTGCCTGTAACTGATTTAACTTGTTCTGTGGATTTTGTCTGTCTTCCTGTCTTCATGATGTCATTTTCCCCTTGGCTTTCACTTCTATTTCAGTTCTCATTTTAGCCTACATATTCACTGATGCAAAAGCTTATCTATGGTGTTAATGTTTACACTGGGAATATACTGTTTTGTGGCTCTATACATAAAAACACTCAGTAATAAAGGACAAAATGCATGTTTCTTCCTGCTACCTTAACACCATTGCTTATGGTTTATGAACTGTTTACTGTGACATTAGGCACTTAAAAGCAAAATTCTGGAATCATAATAGCTGTCTTTGGTAAACCCATTATTCAGTCATATCAGCAATTGGCTACTTTAAATTTCTGGTTGTAAAACTCTGGAGAGCACCTAGTAATGCTGTAGCATCATAAAGGTTGTTATGGTTCCTTGCTTATTATATATTTGCTATTCAGTAAGTATGACACTTCCAGGTATAATGTCTGTAACTGACTGACTGGGGATGGTTAAAAGTTCCAGGTGTACACAAAAGAATTGCTTTAGATCACTCTTTCCTCAAGAGGAAGATACACTTCATTGCAAGCTGTTCATGCAGAAATGATCCATGGAGGAAAGAGCCACTAAGCTTGCTTAGATAATCTGTTTCATAGACAAACCAAATGGGAAAAATAAGCACCTCTTTTTCAGAATAACTTTCCCACTAGAAAAACCAGCTAGTTTATATTTTATCCTATATATAGTTGTATTTTGGTTCATTGTTGTGTTCAGGCAAAAAATACTAACGTGTTTTTAAGCACAATTCAGCCCAAAATATTTATTGAGGTTATTGTCTAAGGAGAGACCATCTCTTTCTGACAAATACTACATTTTTTGGAAGGTAAACTGGGCTTTTCTATTTTGGATATCCTGTTCTACACAGCTCACAGCAATACTTTTTTTTTTTTTTTTGGAGGTGGTCAAAGCATTGTGAGTGTGAGCTCTCAGGATACAAAGGGTTTTTTTCTCTCTCTGACACCTGGAACTCTTGTGGAGTACACTTAACACCTTAGATTGCATTTCCAATACAACAGCAAAGTGTCTGACTTTTTTCTGGGATGTTGGTGTGGACAAGTTTATTTCAGGATGTGATGAGACCTTTCAGTTTACAGGAGGATGAAATGTCCTTATATATGTTGTGAACGGTTTAGAAAGCACATAAACTAAAGTATACTGAAGGAATCATTGACCTTTTGTGGTCTCTTTTGAGGCTAGGCTTGTCTGCATTGAATAGTCATGCTGTGTTTGCTGCTTTTTGTTATTGTTCTGACCCTGGTAGATGGTAATGGATTGAGTTTTTTTTATCAGCAGTCCTGGCTATCGGGGGAGGTCCCAGTTGACTGGCGGCTAGCAAATGTGACGCCCATCTACAAGAAGGGCCGGAGGACTGACCCAGGAAACTACAGGCCTGTCAGTTTGACCTCAGTGCCAGGGAAGCTCATGGAGCAGATCCTCCTGAGAGTCACCATGCAGCACTTGCAGGGCAAGCAGGCGATCAGGCCCAGTCAGCATGGGTTTATGAAAGGCAGGTCCTGCTTGACGAACCTGATCTCCTTCTATGACAAAGTGACGCGCTGGGTGGATGAGGGAAAGGCTGTGGATGTGGTCTACCTTGACTTCAGCAAGGCTTTGGACACCGTCTCCCACAGCATTCTCCTCAAGAAGCTGGCTGCCCTAGGCTTGGACTGGCGCACGCTTCGTTGGGTTAGAAACTGGCTGGATAGCCGGGCCCAAAGAGTCGTGGTGAATGGAGCCAAGTCCAGTTGGAGGCCAGTCACTAGTGGCGTCCCCCAGGGCTCGGTGCTGGGGCCAGTCCTCTTTAATATCTTCATCAATGATCTGGACGAGGGCATTGAGTGCACCCTCAGTAAGTTTGCAGATGACACCAAGCTATGCGCGTGTGTCGATCTGCTTGAGGGTAGGAAAGCTCTGCAGGAGGATCTGAATAGGCTGCACCGATGGGCTGAGGTCAACTGCATGAAGTTCAACAAGGCCAAGTGCCAGGTCCTGCACCTGGGGCGCAATAACCCCAAGCAGAGCTACAGGGTGGGAGAAGAATGGTTGGAGAGCTGCCAGGCAGAGAAGGACCTGGGAGTGATGGTGGATAGTCGGCTGAATATGAGCCAGCAGTGTGCTCAGGTGGCCAAGAAGGCCAACGGCATCCTGGCTTGTATCAGGAACAGTGTGACCAGCAGGGCTAGGGAGGTGATCGTCCCCCTGTACTCAGCTCTGGTGAGGCCGCACCTCGAGTACTGTGTTCAGTTTTGGGCCCCTCGCTACAAGAAGGACATCGAGGTGCTTGAGCGGGTGCAGAGAAGGGCGACGAAGCTGGTGAGGGGCCTGGAGAACAAGTCCTACGAGGAGCGGCTGAGGGAGCTGGGCTTGTTCAGCCTGGAGAAGAGGAGGCTCAGGGGTGACCTTATCGCTCTCTATAGGTACCTCAAGGGAGGCTGTAGCGAGGTGGGAGTTGGTTTGTTCTCCCATGTGCCTGGTGACAGGACAAGGGGGAATGGGCTTAAGTTGAGCCAGGGGAGTTTTAGGTTAGATGTTAGGAAGAACTTCTTCACTGAAAGGGTTGTGAGGCATTGGAACAGGCTGCCCAGGGAAGTGGTGGAGTCACCATCCCTGGAAGTCTTCAAAAGACGTTTAGATGTAGAGCTTAGGGATATGGTTTAGTGGGGACTGCTAGCGTTAGGTCAGAGGTTGGACTCAATGATCTTGAGGTCTCTTCCAACCTAGAAATTCTGTGATTCTGTGAGTTTCAGGTGGCCAACAGAGCTGAGGGAACTTGGACAAGAGCATCCACGTGCTCGAAGAGCTGTCAAACCTCTTGAGTGCCTGCAAGAAGTGTGAGCTGGGAAATTATGAGTACTGCAACTCCTGGTTTTGCCACTTGATGGAAGCATTGACTACATGTTTGCAATTTGTAGCTGTAGGGCTGGTCTGAGCTCTTGTTCAGCCTCGTTAAACATCAGTCGTGTAAAAGATTGATAGCAATGCAAATGTATTTATAACCACTAGAGATAGTCACCTTCCACCCCAATTAGCCTTTGAATTGATTTAGTGAGAAAAAACATCTATTATAGAATAAAAGTCTTAGAGATTAGTGTTGCATTATTTCACTGCATTTGAAATATTTGTAGGTAAAAGGGCCTTACAGGCATCAATAAGCTTTATTATATTAAAGTGCTTTTAGCCTACATCAAAAGCAAATTACAAGTTGACGATTTGTTTGCTGAGTAAAATGCAACTACTGGTAAGATGGATTATGTTAGGCCTCTGTGGCATTTATGGAAATGAGTGTATAAATTTTTTTCTTCCCATTAGTTTATTTGTTGAAGAGATTAATTCATAAGAAATTGCATATAATAAAATCATTCATTAAAAAATAATCTTATTTCAAGGTAGCAGAAATCAATTATGATTCAAATTTTTATTTATTTATGGTTTGATTTTAGTTATTTTCCCTTATTCATAAACCCAGTTTGCTAAAGAAAGCATGGGGTGTAAACGAGTAGTAACAGTTTTCACTATGGAGTGCACATCCTAGATATATACTGATGATGACCGACTAGTACTGCTGGGAGAGGATTCAGGAAAGAAGAGAGTTTTCCACTTGAAATATATTTTAAAAAAATAGGAAAAAAAAAAAAAAAAAAAAAAAAAGGATTGTAAAGTGCCTGTAATATTTCTAGTTTAAAGACAAACACAGTTTGTCTTTAGGTCACTTTAAGTTCTTGTTACAGGTGAGAAACGCTATTTCTTTGAAAGGCAAAATTTCCCAAAGACCTTATAGCACATTGTTTTTTCTGCTTTGCACCTGTGATGTAAATTAGCTCTCTTGCTAAGGAGTATAGTGTGAACAAACAGGAGCTTTTGAAAACAGAGTTGGCACTGTTGCTGGGTGATTCCTGATTAAGGGTTTTTTCCAGCCTTGTGTAAAATCTGTGCAGCTCTTTGCTTTCTATTTATGTATTCATTTGTGTTTGTATAAAGGATGAAGCTTAATGAAGTCTATGTGGTCACAGTGGGATAAAACACTAGGAGATCAGATGTGGCCCTGTACTGTGTATGAGAGCAAGACCTTTGAGCTGTGAGTGTTCTTATTCTCTTCATTGTTCCTCAATCAATCTTTATTCACTGTGTAGCTTATATGGTTAACACCATTTAAACGTAAAAGGTTGTTTCAAAATATATTTGTCCTTTTTAATTTTAGTGAAGAATATGACATGATTTTTATGACAATAGAAAAATATTACACACAATACAGCATACCGGTTTGGGGGTCTGAAACCACAAAAATCACCTTCCATTCCCACAACAACTATTGTGACCATTTCAAAGCCTAGCCTGAAATTCACTTGAATTCATAAAGAACACTGGTTCACAGATGGCAAAATGTTTTGATTGATGCCCTCCTTTGTATGGAGCTGTAGCTTTACTTTAGATACCTGTATTTATATTTTGCATTCTAACATTTAATCACTGTGCATGGGCATAAAGCAATGATATAATAAACATTACTAATTTGTTTCTTTCTTGCCATGCATTTCTTTGAAAGTGCCATCAACATTGAAATATTTCCTAAATCTGGATTGTTCTATTAAAAAATGAAAAAAGAAAAAAAAAAAAAACCAACAACCAACAAAGAAGTGAATTACCCTACTTTTAGTAATTCTGTATTGGATACCTATGGTGCATTGCAGCATTGATATCAGCTAATACAATGATATCCCACTTAGTCATTGTGAAGCATGCTTGGCAATCAATCAAAAATCAGCTAGAAGCAAAATCTCCTGAAGGCAGCCTAGATCTGATGGGATTTGTCTTTGTGTGTGTGCACAAGTGTGAGACACACAAGCTTTAAGCAAAAGTGGCATGCATGCAAACTACTGTATGATTTAAAACATAAATCATACATTCTGCAAAATGTCTGCTTCAGTATACTTCCTATTCCAAAGAAATAACCAATTTGATGAAAAAAAGTAGTATCCAGGGAACTAAAATCGGTATTGATTTTTAATTTACACAGAAGTTATTACAAATATACATCAGTGTCAATTAAAGTAGTTGCATTGCTTACAATATATAGGAAATCAAATTCCATAATTACATTTGCCATGTGGACAGTAGCACTACTTGCAGAGTTCAGAGGTCACTGACAATTAGCATAGAATTTAAAATTAAATAACATTAAATATTGTTCCCTTCCATTGTTTGAAAATTTGTCAGGATATTATGTATGTTAAATATAAATCACACGTTCTGGCAGAACATCTACTTGTCATTTGCCCTGAAGTTTGTAGTTTTAGAAGATGAATTTTTTATTTGGTTCATAGAGTAAGGTTTCTGTCATGGATAGGTCTTATTTACCATATAAAGAAGGCTTTATGCAATGTTTGTAGTAGCCTGCAAACACAACAGTGCAGATAAGACTAATAAAAATGCAAAGGTAATAATCTGGCCCTGGTTACACATTTCACAATATAGCAACAAAAAAATCAGTTCTTTTGTAACTGTAGGGTTATATTTATATTTGTTATGTTTATTTATCTGTTTTTCAATACAGATTTTTTGTTGTTGTTTTGGCATTTGATTTTTAATCAGATTGTCTTATATTTTTAGCCATTAAAATTGTGTGTTGTAAATCTAGACAATGATTTTCTCAAAGGAAATAATAAATTATGGAAGGCCTTTCTGTGCGAACAGTTTTAAAACAGGTATTCTTATAGTAGAGAATAGTTTCGAAGAAGAAACACTATTTTGATTTTCTCTGTAAACACAATTTGAATGGTTTCCACAGCAATTTAAAGATGTGAAGGTGGGAGCGTGTCAATGCAGAACCTACCCTAGTTGCATTTTGTCTTGTGTCCTGACTGGCAATTTCAGAATTGCTAAAAAGATCTGCACAGCTAGCTGAATGTGGAATCTGTGCCCTTTACCTAGCCATAAAAAAGAAGTGGAACAGCATTGGTTCTACTGTTGGAAGGCATTGCTAATACCTATTTAAATGAGGGTAAGCTGTCAGCGGTTTTAAGAGATGTAATAGCTCAGTCTCTCTTCACCTGAGAAACTGTTGTTTGATGCTAATGTCCTCTTTAATTATTTCCTGGTTTCTGG
Organism: Aythya fuligula; assembly: GCF_009819795.1. Lineage (NCBI taxonomy): Eukaryota > Metazoa > Chordata > Aves > Anseriformes > Anatidae > Aythya > Aythya fuligula. The sequence continues at coordinate 64,997,009 of NC_045593.1, read as the reverse complement.
AAAGACTGAAAGATACCGTAGTTTAAGGTGCTTCCTACATGTCAGTAAAACTTAATTGTGTCTAGTTAAAACAGGGATATGATTATGAGTTAGATGGCTTAAGATCAGTCTTACTCAAGAGGTGATTTTCAGAGGATGGAAATATCTGGTAGTCCATTTGAGTGAACATATTTTTAGATGTGTACATAAGACTAAAAAAATTATCCTGTGCTCAAAACTTTGAGAGAGGAAGTGTCACAAAGCATGTAAAACACAAACGCATCAAAGATTTCTCCCATTCTTAACAACTGGGAATGGTATGATTGATGTGCAATGTGTTACATACACAAGATGTTTGAACATTGGAATTTTCCATGTTACAGAACATAATCAAACAAGCCTTGAATTTGGAAATCAAGGCAACACTACTATCATCTGGGTTACTGTGTTACAGATTTCTAAGGAATATGCAGAAGTGTTAGTGATCTGAGTAAAGAAGAATATTCAGTATGCAAATAGGGTCAGTGTGCATTGATCTGCAGGGTGAATACTTGTTATGTGAGGAGAAAAAAATAATTATTTCAGACAGTTACTAAGAAATAATTAATAAGAAACCACATTATTTTGAAACTTTTGGTTAAAGAAAAAAATGTACCTTACATGTATTTTGTGGCTAAGGTTTTTTGTAGTTCCTATGTAGTAAGGAAGAATTATTTGTAGAAAATGTTGAAGGGTCAGTGGAATAATTATTTGTAGAAAATGTTGAAGGGTCAGTGGTGAACTAATGATTATATTTTTGTGAGTGGAAACTTTATTAACTTCCAGAGTATGCGCACTCTATCATTATTTGAAGAAAAAAAAAAGTTTCAAAAAACAGTAATGTTCCAAGTCATACAGTAGTCATGTTTTAGAAGTAAAGACTGTTGATTATTTTCCTGTTTCTTTCCTGTTTCAGAGAAAATATGGGGAAAATATAAAAATTTTGGAGCCAAAATAAATGTTGAGTCTCCAGCACAAGAGATTTGCATTTGATCAAACCACATCAGGAGAATGGACTGAGAAAAGCAGTACAAAAGAGCTTTAAAGACAAAAACACTTAGAGACTGTTTTTTTTTTTTTTTTTTTTTTTTTTTTTTTTTTTTTTTCCCCGATAGTGTTCAATGTATTATTTTATTTTATTTTATTTTATTTTATTTTATTTTATTTTATTTTATTTTATTTTATTTTATTTTATTTTATTTTATTTTATTTTATTTTATTTTATTTTTAAACGGAGAAAGACATAAAGTAACTTCTTCCATTAAAGTCTTGACTGGGATGTAACACCCTTAGAATATTTTGGTTTAGATGTTTTTGATTGCTCAGTCTCTTCTGTGCTGTATGTCTTGAAAAACATGCAGTCTTCCTTATTCTCTCTGCCTTGCTCTTTTTCTCCTCTTGTTCTCTCTCACTCTCCTTTAATGTCTATTACTTTTTTTTTTTTTTTCTTTCCATTTTATCTATTTTATTATGCTAAAAAAACACTTATGAGCTCTATCAATCACAGACATTTTCTCCAATGACCTGAGAACAGTAGCTGGTCCAAAACTGGGAAAATGTCTAGGAGTCACATGAGTACCTAATTTCTCTCATCTGGTCATGTTGAAATATTCCTGTGAGTGAAAGCAGTGAATGTTTATCCTGTGCAGACAGTAGGTAATTTGATGAAATTTTTGACCATAGGTGGTCTTTACAAATCCAAAAATAGCACACAGACTTCTGTTCCTTGGGAGGAAGTTCTTTTGGACAAAAGAAGAATAAACCTGCCTTTAACAATAGGCTTGCTTCTACAACCTGCCACTCACAAGAGTGGTTGGAATTCCTAGAGATAATCTCGCTGTTTGCAATGAAACAACATGGAAAAGGGCTGAGGGCTTAAGACTTTCCATTGTAGCCATATTTATTTTTGAGAAGTACAAAAAGATAATCTGCCTCAAATACATAATTTAAAGAAAAGAAATACAATCCCCAGTACACTTACTTTAAGTAAAGAAATGTAGAGATTCTTTAGGTATTTGCCATCTTTTTTTTTTTTTTTTTTTTTTTTTAATCTTTATTGTTTTTTGTAGTTGAGGCTGCAAAAGCACTTTTATTTTATAAGAATCATTCTAAACCATAAGAATTAAAGAATATATATATATGTATATAAAAGGCAGAAATTACTTAAGTTTTGGGATATACATCTAGAATATGTTTGACCTTTTTGGAACCTTGTTCATCTTTTGTATGAGGTACAGCCAAGGACTGAAGTCCTAAAACATGACATGAACTATGTCATAATTTTAAAAGAGGAAATTTTCATGTATTTTTAAGGATCCTGCCAGGATAGGCTGGTAATGCATTCCAAAGATCTGTTGTCTATTGGTCAACACCTGATTTAAAACTTCTTTAGTTTATGTGCCTCTCTACAAATTCAAAACTCCTGCTTATTACTTTTCAAAAATCTCTTAGAAGTACATACTGAAACAGATGTGAGAAACCCAAACAGAGTTGTTCTATATTGTGTTTTCATATCTCATTTAGGTTAAGAACAGTCACTACCTGACATACTTCAGTGACATTAATGCTTTGGAACTGGTTTATATTTGACAGAATTCACATGACATGAGCCATCACCAGGACTTACATTCGTTGGCATTCTCAGAAGACTCAATATATATAAATCAGTAGAGTGATTAAACAAGGTTAAAAAATGATGATTTAAATGATAAATTAGATATATGAAATTGAACTGGAGAGTGCTGCTTTCCAATTGCAGGTATTTTCAGGATTGTCACCCAGACTCCAGAGCAAGCATAATCCCATGTCAGAACCACTTCTGATTGCTTTTCTCTTGTATTGATAAAAAAGGATTTCTGGAGTAACAAGAATTCTAGTCCTAAATAATCCAAGAGTAGAAATTCCATGCACTTAAGCCAAATGAGGGTAGATGATCCCTGGATATGCATGTTTTTGGCTTTTAGCCCTTTCTTTTGAATTTTCATATACTCTGAGGCCATGTATAATCTGATATGTATCAGACTTTGGTGTAAAGTAGTTATCAGGAGATCCATGTCTACCTCTAGAGATGTAAGAGACAACCTTGCAACTTCTTTGGTTCAGGGTTATAGATAACCATAACAGCATGTATACATGTAACCCTGTATAGCACAATCTGGCATTTGTTTGATGTTGCACATCGTATATGATGTTGCATGATGTAGCCATGCAGACAAATATAAGCCATATCTTTCCCAAACTATTATCTGCTATTAAAAGCATTGCTGTCCCCATTTTAGAGACAGGAAGCAAAAGCTGTGAGAGAGATTAAATCTCCTTGCTAGACAATATGCTGCTTCAATCTAAAGCTTCAACCAGTAGTTCTGCGCATACTCAGGGTATAGGATAATTTGTGATTTAGTTTCATTCTCGTCACACATTGATGGATACAACATCTTGTTTTAAATATAATGTAAAAATGCTTTGTTATAAGAAACTGCTTTGTTATTTTTATTTTATCTTTATTTTCAGAATTTCTTATGAAATCCATGCTGTTTTGATCCCTGAATAGTTTTACTGTCACTCTTAAATGTTCCTCACTACAAGCTAGTTAGCTAGTGCTACATTCATAATTTTAATGAAGTATAGTTAATAATGAGTTAATCTTTCTTTTTTTTTTTTAATTTTTAATTTATTTTTGTTTTGTTTTCAACTGACTCTTCCAATTTGTGAAAATGTAGAATTTGTTTCCATGGTAACTTTTAGGCTTCAAGGCTTGTGGGAAAAAGACTAGTAAGTGTATGATTTAGATTATAGTTGCTGAATTTTATTGCATTTAGAATGTGGTTAAGTTGGAACAATTTTGACTGGTGAGATTTGGAAGATCTGTCTGAAATATTTTGCTAACATATTTGTTATTCTGAGGTACAAATAATTCCAATGAAAACTTGACTCAGACCAGGCATTTTTTTCATTAAGTGACCTTATTATGAAATAGTTGCATTTGTGAACTGAAATGATATTCCTTGCTGCTGAAATAGCAGAAACACTTCATTTTGGGAAAACTGAAATTCTTTATGGGTAAATATTGAACTTGAAGGCCTAATTTAAGTCCCTGAATCCCTGTATTTGTTGTTGGTAGTTATATAAGGTGTTTATTTCCTTATTGCTGATTCAGTTGCCAAAATACTAGAAAAACACAAATACTCTTATGTGATTCCACCTCAAGATGAAAAAAATCAACAGGAATTTCTTGAAATTTGAAAATAGTGTTGCAGTTTTCACCTGTGGTCTTGTGATTTCAGTATTATCAAAGCCAAATGTGAACATGGTTTTGATTCAGCTTAAAACTGTGGTCTATATTATGTGAGTTCAGTTGCTATCTTAATTTTTTTTTTTTTATTTTTTTTTTTTTCACTGTTAGGCCTTGGCAATACAAAAAAAAAAAAAAAGCTAGTAATCTTTAAGGTCATGATAGGTTCATCTGTTCTTCAAGGCTCTTCTGCTCCAGGTAGGAAGCATCTTATATCTCTAGTGTTTTCATGTAAATAAATTATGAGCAGTTTTGAGGACTGACAGAAGATGAGTGTGCAAAAAGCTAAAGAACACACAGTATATATTGAGTACTGGGTATTTTAATGTCCTTCAATGTAAGAGATTATCTCTGACCATTCAACTTGATTGGACCCAAATACAGCATCTGAACTTTCATAGTAAAAGAATAGTTTGTTTTACTTTAGCTTTTTTTTTTTTTTTTTGATTGGACTCATTTTTATCAGTCTTCTTTTTTATCCAGTTTAGAGAGATTAAACTGAGATGCATTTATCTTTGTGTGTGAGCGTGTTATCCTGCTTCCTTTCCCACTTAAATCAATGACCTCCACCTAGTAACTAAGGTAGTTATATTGTTGAGATCTTCTTCTCCAAAATGTGTTCTTTGATTATATCAAATATGTAAGAGGACCTAACACTTACTGGTAGCACATATTTTCTGAAACTTAAAAACATGAACTGAATATTCTTATGCAAAATACTGGCTGTTTTGATTGTTTATTGTTTGTTTGTTTGTTTTCAATTTGCACAGAATTTTGGATAAACTTGTGTTTTTAGTGCACCTAATGCATCAAGCACGGCATCGCTAGTAGGTCAAGGGAGGTGATTGTCCCGCTCTACTCTGCGCTGGTGCGGCCTCACCTCGAGTACTGTGTGCAGTTCTGGGCACCACAGTATAAAAAGGACATGAAACTGTTGGAGAGTGTCCAGAGGAGGGCTACGAAGATGGTGAAAGGCCTGGAGGGGAAGATGTACGAAGAACGGCTGAGGTCACTGGGCCTGTTCAGCCTGGAGAAGAGGAGGCTGAGGGGAGACCTCATCACAGTCTACAACTTCCTCGTAAGGGGGTGTCGAGAGGCAGGAGACCTTTTCTCCATTAACACCAGTGACAGGACCCGCGGGAACGGGGTTAAGCTGAGGCAGGGGAAATTTAGGCTTGACATCAGGAGGGGGTTCTTCACAGAGAGGGTGGTTGCACACTGGAACAGGCTCCCCAGGGAAGTGGTCACTGCACCGAGCCTGTCTGAATTTAAGAAGAGATTGGACTGTGCACTTGGTCACATGGTCTGAACTTTTGGGTAGACCTGTGCGGTGTCAAGAGTTGGACTTGATGATCCTTAAGGGTCCCTTCCAACTCAGGATATTCTATGATTCTATGATTCTATGATTCTATGATTCTATGATAATGCGTTTGTGCCATGTTTCTTGCGTATCTGCATGCAATTATGGTGCTGCTTCTTCTCATAAATTTTGAATTAAAAGTTTAGGGTCTGGAAAAATTAATTAACTTCACCCTTTCAAGTAATGGTAGCAAAAGTTGTGTCATCTAGTAGGTGCCAACCTAGTTAATTTGAGCACCATAACAAACTGGTAAATGAAAAACAGATGAGTAAAAATTATTATCCACACTTCTCCATTATTTCCTTCTGTAAGAAGACCAAGGCTCTGAAGGGAGTCATCTGTTTGTCAGTTGTCTTCATTCTCTCCCAAAATAGGTCAGTTTCAAATTAGTTTTGAAAGGAAGTTAGATTTCTTAAACATAACTACATTCTTTCAAGATTCATGAAAATCAATAGAAAGAGAGTGGCAGGAACAGCAGGCAGAAGTCAGCCATTAGCCATTCTTTTGGCACCAGCCTCAATTAGCATGCATTACTACCTGCTGCTTTAAACAGGAGGTAGGGGCTGGAAGGAACATCAAATCTATTGGTAAAGAAGATTGGAGAAAAATGTAAGAAACAAGATCTCAAGCATTCTGATGGTTACAGGGCTATTTGTTGTTTTTCAGCTTAAGGCTAACCAATGGCCATTTAAAAATACTGTTTTAGCACAAAAAATTAGGTACTACATGTAAGAGTAGTATATGCCTCTTCCCTCTTCTTATGCCACCTTCCCATCCATTTCATGCAAGATTTGGAGTTTCAAAGTTGTAGAGTCATCAAGAAAAAAAATAAAAAAATTGCAGTTTGTTGTTAAAATGGAAGACATTTGCATTCATATATATAGTATTTGTATCTTTATAGTATCTTTATAGTATTTGCATCTTTAATACAGAGACATCTCTTCCTCTGTTTGAATTTCAGGCTGGTTGAAAAAGGGACATGGTCTAATCTGAAGTCTCCATGCTCTATTATGCTTTGATATGCTCCTATATATGCTCTTTACCTGATATGCCGAAAGGTATACCTACAAAAAGCCTCTGAGGATAATTTTCCTATTTATAGACAGAAGCTTGCACATAGTCTGTGTCCTGGTTGGACAGAAAAAACAATAGGGTCAGTATACAGCAGTTCATAGGCAGATATAGCTCCTGTCAAAAGCAGAAACAAAACTATTCACATACTTTACTTGTTTGGTGCACAGTTACAAATTTAAAATATTTTTGAATGTTTAGATAAAGGGAAGTTCTTGAATATTTTATCCTTAGGTAACAGAGCAGATTAGTTAGGGAGTAAAATTTGACATGCTATAATATGAAGAAAAACATAGTAAATCTTTAATAAGTTGGTTTTTATTCTGTATAAATCGGAAATGCTGATGATGTTCTTTCAAGTTTTGTTTAAATTTTTTAGACCTGATAAACAATTGCTCTTGTAAATATATGCTGTGCTCTTTACTTTTTGAGTAGCTTTTCAAGGTTTGTTGCTCCTTGGTATCATAAACATCAATATCAATCATAAAAGAAGGGGAAGAAATGTAATGCACCGTAATAGTGTAGATTTGGATTGTGTCAGCATTTTTAGGTCTCTGAACTAGGTCTCTGAGTTTTGGGGTCTCTCCTGAGCCACTGCTATTTCTTTTCTACTCCTCTCATTTTATTTATTTATTATTTTCTCAACTCAGTATAAAATTAAGATAGCATTTTTATTTTTTTTATTTTTTTTAATTTTACAATTATGGAGATGAAACAGCAGCTAGAAGAAATGAATGGTTAATTATTATAACGGTTACTTAAGTGTCAAACTCAGTTCCTATCTTAACCCACTTCCTTTCTTAATCCAGGAGCAAAAATACAGTTGCAATTATGAAAAGTAGGCTGTGACAGTGATGATTACTAGAGAGACTTCTAACGTTGTTTCACAACAGCATTATAATACTGAGAATACATAGAATAATAATAAAACATGAGAATATATAGAATAATAATGTTATTCTATGGTTATGAACAATACTGTTGCATATTGATTTTTGAGGTTGATAATTATATATTAATTTATTGAACACAATGCAAAATCAGTGGCAAACGTCAGTTCTGCAGGTTTTATTAATTAATTTATTTATTAATTTATTTTTGTGTGTGTGCTGATGTTACGTTTTTATTGATGGATTATGTTTCTGGGAAAAAGGAGTTTTCAGGATAAGTAGTGCATTCTTTCAAATTGAAAAATATGAAATGTGGTAAGAGTTCCTGGGGACCTGACTGTGAATAATCAGTACTAGGAGCTTTGCCTGTCTGTAAGACCCAGATTTGCTTTCCTATAAGAGTCTATTGGTCCTTGGGGCCTAAAGGAAGCAAATGTTGACAGCAGTGCTTAAATCAGTGTGGTGTTTTTTACTGCAAGTATTTTTTTGTTTTGCAGAGGTATAATGGTAATGATGTTGTATGTAGTTTGTTTGGTTGTTTTTCTTGTTGTAAATTAGTTTTTGTGTGTGAATAAGACTTCAAGCACTGAATGGATAGAGCATTCCTCCAAGAAATTATGTGTGCGAGTTGAAATCTTAGTGAACAATTGCAAAATAAACACTTTCTCAAATAAAACTCTTGCTTGAAGTAAATACCTTTATGCTCTTGTTTTACAACTTATAATGGATTATGCTGTCCAAATTTTGTCATGTTGGTAGCAGATGGCAAAAAATAAAGAACTCGCTGTTTTGATTTCTGGATCCTTTGTCCAAATGAGCAATAGGTGTAACTTACATTTAGGCAACAAAGTATATTGGGCTGTGAGTAAAAAAGGCTGCATTTGTTCTGCTGAGGGGTGTATTCTGTTTGGTTGTTTTCCTGTCAGAATCCAAGAAACAACTGTGTCATAGCTGTGATATTTGATTCTGTTTGATCACTAGATAGTGTATTTGGGTATATGCTGATAAAGCATTCATTGTCATCTGTTACAAGAAGGCATTTTGCTTAGTCTGCTACATCACTCTATTCTCTTTCTTCTAGCTTCTCTCTCCAGTCACAAAGAAATTAAAATTACAGTTTATTCTTGTTCTTTCTAGAATAATATACAGATTTTAAAATTTCTCTGAATCATCCACTTCTATTCTTCATCTTTCTTCTGTTTTATTCTAAAATCAACGCACACAGAAATACAGTGGTACTATTATTTGGCTACAGTTCTACACTTCTAATTGGTGCTGATGTGTTTGCTTGTTGAAATATTGAGCAGCTGAACATCTGATTGCTCAGGATCAGATGGGAAGTAATTTTCTTGATTTTCTTTGATCTCAAAGACAGCAGGAGCTGACCTTTTTGTGTGCCGCTTGACTGTAGGTTAAAAAACAAACAAATCAACCAACCAACCCTCAATATGCCCAGCTCTCCACACTTCCCTCCCGCCCTTCAACAAACAAACAAACAAACAAACAAAACAAACAAAAAGAAAAAACAAACAAAAAGAAAAAACAAACAAAACAAACAACAACAAAAAATAGGAAAAAAAAAACAAAACAAAACTTGTGTGATTATCAAAACAAATTATATCCTGAATGACTTGTGCCGGTATTACAATGCTGAGCACATCTTCTCCTGTCCACAGCAAATATATTTTTTCTTTTGATTATCCATATAACATTTGCTGTTTGTAGGTTTTAAGGCATGACTATTTAACTATAATAATTGGAATTGATTGTCCAAATCTTTGTCACTGGTTTCCGTGGTAACAGTTTTGTATATTAATATATTACAGTAAAATTGATATGATCTTAAAATGAATTTCACATGGGAACAGGGGCTTACACTTGTCTAAATCACTGGCATTTTCAGAGCCTGTTGAAATTACCTGGTGAAACAGTTAGTCATGAGCAGGAAAGGCTGCTGCTGCCAAACACTTTGAAGTTAACCTTTCTGCAATAAGGGCAGAAGACGACTTTTTAGGAAGAATTTTTTTTAACACGTCTAGAAATACAGGAATTGTTGAATACAGTGTGGGTAATGGACTGGTGTTTGTTGCAGGTGTAGGTAATAAGGAATGATTTTGTGATTTGACTAAGAGGATAAGCATTTTTTCCTGATACATATGAGCAAGACTATTGAAATACATTGACTCCCACTGACTTCAGCTGATATTTCATCAGGCCTTCACTATAGCAGAAGACTCACTTACTGTGATCTTGAGCTGGTCTCACAGGATGCCTGGTCCATCTCAGTGAAGATACTTTAGTTACTACTGTAGAACTGATTCATCATGCTTCTCAGGGTGAATACAACTGTACTTCTGCAAACTGAACTATCATCCTTGCCTAGCTGCATTATCAGTCATGTGGATAATGCAGTCAGGCTGATGTGCAAATACACTATAGTGGCCTGAAAATTTTGTATGTCCTTGATAAGGAGGAAAAATGTGATGGTGAGACTGAAGGATGAGAACTTAAATTGAATATTTCTAGTAGAAACTACTGTAAGACTCAAGATACGGAGAGTAGAATGAGTAGATGGAGACACTTTTAAGCACCCATTCTGAAGGACCCCATCTCTGAAGAGGTTAGGAAGGAGAGACTATTAATTTCTTCAGTTCAGCAGTAAATAAAGTAAAAAAAAAAAAAAAAAACAAAACTCATATGACATAATGCAAAAAGCTTTTCTTCCACCAACAGATGAGGTTATGCATGTGTTTTTGGAAATTGAATTGTTGTTTTTGTGTTTTATTTATTTATTTATTTATTTATTTATTGCTTTTAATCATTTAATTCTAAAGCAAGCACCTTCCAAGTTTTTATTTGACTGAAATCATCTTCTATTAATTTAAGTTGTGCAATTTATGAGGTTGCTAACTAGTTTGACTTTTTCTGAAAGTTTTCATTTTGACTCAAATCAGAGCCACCATTTAAAGTAATGTTGACGTTTCCTATGAAATGGCATGTTTAGATATCCCCAATGCATTGGAAGCTTTACTGTTAATTGACTTGTTAGCAGAAAGTCTTGTTAGCTGGTATATGGTTGCATGTAATAATATGTAATGGTTTTAGGGTTCCTGTTGATCTATAGCTCATACCATTAATAGCATGAAGAAGAAAAGAATTCAAGAACTGTATGTTGTTTCAGAAGTAGTTGATGAGGTGATGACAAGCTGTTAACAAATTTGCACTGTTTCCCAAATGAGGAAAGTTTGTTTTTTGTTTTGTTTGTTTGTTTGAAAAAGACTCTTTTTTCATCTTTGTCTAGAAAATGCCTCTATTGTCTTCTAGATATCAGTATTAGTCTTTCTGTTTATGAATACAGAAAGCTGCCTACCAGGAGTAAGGGTGTATCAAAGTGTTGACTGTAAATAAAATAAAATATTTAAAACTTCACAGGTTAAAAATAACAACAAAAAACTACAAAACAAAACAAAAGCAATTTTTTAATTTTTTTATTTTTTTTTTTTTACATCATAGAGTGCAATTGTGCACAGTGCTAGAAACTCGTTATTAAAGAAGACAGCCTTAAGTGACTTTGTGTTAAAGTTTTAAGGTGTTCATTCAGAAGGCTGAAGTCTCTTTTGGTTGCAAACTTAGCTGTTTTTCTATTGTGAGTGTGTCACCTGAGAGATGAAACTTCATGCTTTTCCTACTGCTGTGATAACATCATGCAAATCTTCTATGCTTAGATCAGAGGAATGGAAGAGGAAGCAAAAACCTTATGTGTGGCTTGGGACCTATCAACATTGTTTTTGAAAGGTGAACAAGGCAACCACACTACCTTTACTGATTGAAGTATTTTGTCGAATTGAAGGAACTGGACCACAGATTAATGCAAGATGAAGACAGTTTTGGGAAGGTAATTAATATAGGTGTCCCCTAACAGAAGTCATGCAACTTTCATTTTGAGAACAGAGATAGTTGACTATTATTTTGGTTTGTCTCAGCTTCAGAAGCTGATTTTGGGCCTAATTCCTCTGTCAATCCCTTCCAAAAACAAATGATTTTTTTATGCATTCAGATCCACTTCATTAACTTGAGGCTTTTTCACGTCTGGATTTCTTGATCAAAACTGATGCATCCCTTTCAGAGTCAGGGAAGACTCTGTCGTTCTATCACAAGTTAAAAGCATCTATTGAGAGGGGAGGAGAGATTCTTTTTACAGCAAATAGAAACAACTAATCAAGAAGATTTCCAGAAGTACTTTTAATCTGGCACAAAATTTTGACAATAGCTAGGTCACGCAGTAACAGTGAGTTATCAAGTAATTTTGTCTGCTGTGGTTGAAAATAAATTATAAATGATTGAAATTAGTAATGCGATACCAAATGTCCCCATCCCCCCATGTGTGAATATATTTTTTTAGTTCTTTTGGGGATAGGAATTGATCTGAATATACAATATAAAACCAGTACAACCAAAATAAAAGCATCCAAAAGTTTAGTGTAGAAAGAGAAAAACTAGGAAAGTTTAGTAAGTAAGGGAAAATCAGGCATTATTTTGTTTGGTATCGTACTGTACAGAAAAAAATACATATAGCCCATTCACATTTACGAATGTTAGTGCTTCTCAGTGCTGGAGCTTATGATAATGTTTTTTCCCTGTAAATGTTGTTCTTTATTTTCTCACTAATTTGAACACAGGAAAGTCGTATTTAAATCTTGCCAGTTATCTTTTTCATTTTTTTCCCCTGTAATAGTGATCTATTCTAGGAAATTTTTTTTTAAACCATCAAAGCATATTTGCTATTTCCCTATTTCCTTTCAGCTGTATTTTAGTTGTCAAAATGCAAACAGATTCACAGGCTTACATTTCAACACCGTAATTGCGAAATCATTTAGGAGGAAGAAGATCAAAAAGTCACACAAGCAATTGTTATTATGCATGTGTATTTATAATATCTGATTCTCAGCATAACTTCAGATTACAATGCAGGTTAAATTTCCCTTTCTGATTTATAAGTATAATATAAACTCTACGCTCAGGTAATGATATTGCAATATAAAACTGTTCTGTTGCAAAGTAAAGACCTTGCTTAGCACTGCAAAGCTCTGGGTTCATTTCAATGTGATCATTCAGGCACTATGGATGGATTATGCTTTTATTGTGTGTGTGTGTGTGTTTTTTTTCTTTTTTCATGAATACATGAATGAATAACAAGCTCAACAAACAAGAGTTCCCTACTGGGTATGTCAAACAAATCTGTTTTTTTAAGGTGTTCTCAATTTCAATCAAAAGTCCTCAGCACTCCTTGTCCTACTGAGGTCCGTGCATTAACAAAGTCAGCATTTTGGAACTGCTATAAATGCTCGAGTCTTGAGCAGAATGTCCAAGATCAGGAAGTTGCAAAGGAGAGAGAGAGGAAGTATCGTTTGTATTCATATTTTGATTGTACTTTCCTTTCTATACTTGACAAGCATTGCTTGTGTTGTATTGACATGTCCGGAACCTGTGCTCGTTTTTTGTGTCTTTCAATGAGTTATTTCCCGTAAAAGCAAAAATAGCAAAAGTAATACTAAACTCACAAATAAGTGCATGTGCATGCACACACACACATCTGTGTGTCCACATTAAAGCTTGAGATCTAGAAAAATCAGGATGAAAAAACACAGAGAATGAGGACCATAAATAGAACATTACAGTTCTAATTCTATCTTTGTGGTTTGTAACATAACAGTAAAATCCTGGTCCATTAAAGGTATGATAAGAATAAACATATCTCAGGCTATTACTGAGGTCTTTTTTCTGCTTGTTCTTATACTGTAAGAACAAAGTGAGCTTTTAAACCATAGCGTTATTTAATATATATATACAAACTTTTATAACTATCCTCAACAAAAACACGCTATTCAAAAGAACTGTAACTGTAGAATTTGCAAATTACTTTTATGTATGTTCCCCACAACATAAACAATATTTTATTTTTGACACATTTTTCTTGGTCAGCACTAAATTCTATAGAAATATAACTTCCATCCCATTTTAATGCCACCTTCACCCCTCCCACATTCCTCCAGGAGATACTGCTAGTAGCTGGCCCCTTACATTTGCCTACAAGTAGTAGTTATGCCAGCTAAAATAGTTATTTGTCAGCTTGCTGCTGTTTACAGGATCTTCCTTCCCTCCAGCTGGTACATATTGCTCTTATGCCTTCTCTTTTGTCACTGACAAGTCGGCACATCCTCACAGCATATTTCTCAGGTGGTTTTAAGAGGCATTACAGAATGTTAGTTTTGCAGGACATCTGTTTTTTCAGCTGGATATCTTTAAGTGGGAGAGGTCAGTTAAATCAGATGGTTAAAATTGTTGACTTGATTTATAGACTATCTAACTCTTGTGCATGAATGTCAAGAGTGGAAAGTCATTTGAAAATGTTTTTTTTTTCTTTGCCATACTAACTTAAAGTTCACTGCTTACAGTTTTGTTTAAGTGCTAAGCTATTTGATGGATGGGTGATTGGCATTAAGATCTAGTCCAAATTAATGGTTATTATTTGTAAGTGCTGCTAGTATTTAAAATCTTGTAGTTTCATTTTAGGCACTTGTCCTTTTTGACATGAAAATGGCCTAGTAGTTAGAATGTCTGTTGGGTGTAAGTGTTTAGATTTGCATTGAAATGGTCTCTCCAGATGATACAGTTATGTTGTTTGAATAATAGTGTGTCCATCATGCAGATATGTGTTCTCTGTTGTTGTTGTGTAGTAGACCTTTTGGTTCTAAGCTGTCTGCGAGCAATACGTAATTGCTGATGTAAAACAGTAACATCATATGCTCTAAAATCCCAAGTGTGGTGAATCTGGATACCTCATTTCACCTGTAGCCTTCTCACTATGACATTTTCAGTACAAACATTTATTTTTCATTTCATAAAAATCATAGTTTCTGATCTTTTAGGAGTCTAGGGGCAAGGGGCAAAAAGAGAAAAGAATCCCAAATCAAACCAAGAAATGGCTGCCATTGAAAAGGACCTTTAGGCCAGAATTGTATTATTGATTCATTCGTCACAGATGTTTGCTTTCCCGATGCATATTTGAAGTTTGTGTTATAACAACAGCCAATCAAAGCACCTTCATTCTTGATGAATGCTTAAACAAAAAGATTCTTAAATGAATGTCTTAATGTTTGAGAGGGTGAAAGAGAGCTTTTCCACTCAGCTTCCAAAGGTAAGTTGAATAATAAAAGCTAGGATTAAGTCTATCAAAAAACAACAAAACCAATATGGATTAAAAAAAAAAAAAAAAAAAAGAGAGAACAGTAAAAAATAATTTTAATCATATCATTTTGAAGCTATTCAGAAATCACAATCATTTCAGTCAGTCAGTGTGTTGCTTGCACTGTCAAAGTACTGGTTGTCCCTTCAGTGCAATGAATTTAGTTGTCCATGTGAGCCCTACTGTATAAATTACCACAAATGGACCTTTAGCCTTTTCTATGTCCTCACACTTTGTAAGTGCTCTCTTTGTCACACCCTCTGAGATATGCTGTTGTAGTTTGTGCATAATAAAGTAGTAGTAATAATACAGAAAAGTTCATTTAAGGCCCTGTCTATAAAGCCATTTGGGAATGAGTCATGTCTCAGCTCTTGCTCCCAAATAGAATGCTCAGTGGTATGTTAACCAATTCCTTCTCATCAAACTTGTCAAATCCCCTTTAAACTGATCTTCACCAACTCTTTGCTGTGTCACTCTGTTCCATAGGCAGCTAGTGTTGGTGTTACAGGGCTTTGTTGGCCTCTTACATTTAAGTCCAAGATTATTGGCTACTAATCAGACCTATTTTATAAGTTTGTCTTATTTCAAGTTTCCATGGCTTGTCGCTTGTCTATTTTCCCCTTAGTTTTAAATGTGAACTTGTATACAAAAATTCTTTAATAATTTTGATCATTGTTCTTTTCACCATATATTGACCAAAATGTATAAAGTATATCCAGTGCAGTATCATTAATGCAAAAACACAGCAACAATATTTGCATTTTCTTGAGTCTATTCTTTCCTTTGGTACTTTCTTAGTCCTGTTCAATGATAAACTTTTCTCTATTCAGGTATAGTGCAGAAAAAACATTTATTTCCAGTAAGGAACTAAAGATTATTTATACAAGTAGGTAGTAAACTTGGACATTACAAAAATGTTCACACGTCTAGATGGGTGCATAGTGATTAATCTCATTAGAAACAGTGTGTTTTTCCTTCTCATTTTAATGTGTCTTCTATCAGTCTATATACTCTACCTGGAAGCAACAGTTATCTATCATTTTATTTTTCTTCTCCTATGCAAACCATCTGCAAACAACCATATCTTAACACAAGTCGTTCCTTTCAAAAGCACTAGCTAAGTCCTCAAAGAAGTGAATCCTCTCTATAAAAACTTCATTGGCCATAGAATATTTGTTCAGAGAGTTTTCTTATGTGCTTTGTAAATAGATCATCTTAGTTTGTATAAAGCAGACTAATACTGCTTGTTTTTTTTTTTTTTTTTTTTTAATGAAGTCTCTGTATCTTGAGGCAACCACATTGTATTGTGCAAAGGGAGCTGCTGTATAAATGAAAATGAACAGAGCTAAGAGAAGTATTATTATATGGAGGAGGAAGCAGCTGAGAAAAAACGGTGACTAGGTGACTAAGTGACTCTGTCAAGGTCACTGAAGAAACATGTATTTATTTTTTTGACTGGAGAAAATCCTTCCTATAAATATGGTAATCTTAGACTAGAATGAGCTTCAAACTGTGCTTGGAAGACCAGTCTGAGTGAACAGAAATTTTCTTCAGGAAAGCAAGAAGAAAGATTTTTATTAACTGTGGAAGAAGGGGCAGGCAACTCAGGAGGACTATAAATATGTTGCCAAGCTGTGCAGGGAGAAAATTAAAAGATACAAAGCCCAACTATAGGACTCATTTTGGCTGGTGTCATAGAACAATTAAAAATTCTTTTATAAATACATTTACATCAAAAGAAAAATTAAGGAGAATCTCCATCCACTGAATATGAAACAGTGACCAAAGATGGAGATAAAACTGATGTTCCTAATGCCTTTTTGCCTCAGTCTTTGTTAGCAAGGCCAATTGCTCTCAGGATAACCAGCCTCCAGAATTGGAAGACAGCAAAAGGGAGTGAGATGAATCTCCTATGTAAAACTGCTGGTGGTATACTACGTATTTTGAATGTTATTAAGTTTATGAGGTCAGACAGGATTCATCCAGAGGTACTGAAGGAGCTGGCAGAAGTGCTTATTAAGCCACTGTCAGTAATTTACCAACAGAACTGGTTAACAGGGGAGGTCCCAGTTGCCTGGAGGTTAGTGAATATGACACCAATCTAGAAGAAGGACAGGAAAGAGGATCCAGGGAACTACAGGCCTTTCAGTCTGACCTCAGTACTGGGGAACATTGTGGAACAGATCACAGAATCACAGAATTTCTAGGTTGGAAGAGACCTCAAGATCATCGAGTCCAACCTCTGACCTAACACTAACAAGTCCCCACTAAACCATATCACTAAGTTCAACACCTAAATGTCTTTTAAAAACCTCCAGGGATGGTGACTCCACCACTTCCCTGGGCAGCCCGTTCCAATGCCTAACAACCCTTTTGGTAAAGACGTTCTTCCTAACATCCAACCTAAAACTTCCCTGGTGCAACTTTAGCCCATTCCCCCTCGTCCTGTCACCAGGCACGTGGGAGAACAGACCAACCCCCACCTCGCTACAGCCTCCTTTAAGGTACCTATAGAGAGCAATAAGGTCACCCCTGAGCCTCCTTTTCTCCAGGCTGAACAAACCCAGCTCCCTCAACCGCTTCTCGTAAGACTTGTTCTCCAGACCCCTCACCAGCTGCGTCGCCCTTCTCTGGACTCCTTCAAGCACCTCGATGTCCTTCTTGTAGCGAGGGGCCCAAAACTGAACACAGTACTCGAGGTGCAGCCTCACCAGAGCCGAGGGGGACAATCACTTTCCTAGCCCTGCTGGCCACACTGCTTCTGATACAAGCCAGGATGCTGTTGGCCTTCTTGGCCACCTGAGCACACTGCTGGCTCATATCAGCTGACTATCAACCAATATTCCCAGGTCCTTCTCTGCCAAGCAACTTTCCAACCACTCGTCTCCCAGCCTGTAGCTCTGCTTGGGGTTATTGCGCCCCAGGTGGAGGACCCGGCACTTGGCCCTGTTGAACTTCATACAGTTGACCTCAACCCATCGGTGCAGCCTATCCAGATCAAATCAGATGGGTCCAGCCTATCCAGATCTTGAATACCATCACAGAGCACTGTACTCAGCATGGGTTTATGAAAGGCAAGTGCTGCCTGACTAAGCTGATCTCCTTCTATATCAAGATGACCTAAGGGAAATGCTGTTCACAGAATCACAGAATATTCTGAGTTGGAAGGGACCCACAAGGATCATCTCGTCCAACTTCTTGGTCTGCATTGAACCACCAAAAAATGAGACAATATGTCTGAGAGCGTTATTTAAATTCACCTTGAGCAACAGAAAAATCAGTGCTGTGACTACTCCCCTGGAACCCCCTGGTGAGGAACCTTTTCGTAAGACCCAGCCTGATCCTCCCCTGTCCCAGCTCCATGCCATTCCCTTGTGTCCCGTCACTGTCCCCAGAGAGCAGAGCTCAGTGCCTGCCCCTCTGCTCCCCTCGTGAGGGAGCTGCAGGCTGCCATGAGGCCTCCCCTCAGCCTGCTCTGCTCTGGGCTGAGCAAACCAAAGGACCTCAGCCACTCAAAGAATCACAGAATGGTTTGAGTGGGAAGGGACCTTAAAGACCATCCAGTTCCACCCCTCCTGCCATGAGCAGGGACACTTTCCACTTGACCAGGTTGCCAAAGCCCCGTCCAACCTGGCTTTGAACACCTCTGCAGATGGGGCATCCACAGCTTCTCTGGGCAGCCTAGTCCAGTGTCACTCCACCCTCTGAGAAAAGAATTTCTTCCTAATGTTTAATCTAAATCTACTCTTTTTCAGTTTAAAGTTATTTTCCCTTGTTCTATCACTACATACCGGGTCCCTCCCTATCTTTTTTGTCGGCCCCCTTTAGGTACTGGAAGGCTGCTCTAAGGTATCCCCAGAACTTTCTCTTCTCCAGGTCAGATGCCCGATTCCCTCAGCTTGTCTTCATAGGAGAGGTTCACCATCCCTCTGATCATCTTTGTGGCCCTCCTCTGGACTCATCCTAGTACATCAATGTCCTTCTTGTGATGAACAGAAGACTCCAGGCAAGGTCTCACGAGAGCAGAGTAGAGTGGGACAATCACCTTCCTTGAAATGCTGGCCACACTGCTTTTGATGCAGTCCAGGATACAACTGGCTTTCTGGGTTGCAAGCACAAATTGCCAGCTCATGTGGAGCTTCTTTCAACCAACATCCCCAGGTCCTTCTCCTTAGAGCTGTTCTCCAACAATTTTCCATCCAGCCTGTATTTGTGTTTGGGATTGTCCCAGCACAGAGGCAGGAACTTGCACTTAATCCTGCATCTGGGCCTCATACATCTCCTTATACATCTTCCCCTCTAGACACTTCACTATGTTTGTAGCCCTCTATGGACTCTTTCTAATAGTTTTAAGTCCTTATATACTGTGGTGCCCTAAATAGCACGCATTACTCAAGGTGAGACCGCACGCACACAGAGCAGAGTGGGGCAATCCATTCCATCCACCAGCTGGCCATGCCGTGTCTGATGCACCTCAGGGTAAGGTTGGCCCTTTTAACTGCTAGAGCATACTGCTGTCTCATATTCAACTAGCTGTTGACCAAAATACCCAGGCTATGGGACTGCTCTCCAGCCTCTCGTTCCCTCATTCTGTACATACAGACAGGGTTGCCCCTTCACGGGTGCAGAATTTGGCACTTGCTTTTGTTAAACTACTATTTGTTGGAGATTGCCCAGCTCTCTGATTTGTCAAGATCTCTCTTTGAGATCTCTACCCCTGACAGAGTCAACAGCTCCTCCTAATTTAGTCTCATCTGCAAATTTATTCAGAACATCTTCTATATTCAAGTCATTTATGAAAACATTAAAGAGAACTGCCCCTAAAATTGAGCCCCATTAATGTTCTTTACTTTGATTTTACTGAAGTGTTTGATGCTAACTGCCACAGTATTCTCCTGTAGAAACAGGCTGCTCCTAGCTTGGACAAGTATACAGTTTGCTGGATGAAGAACTGGCTGGATAGCTGGACTAGTGTCTTAGTGAGTGGAATTCAATCCAATTGGCAGCTGGTCACAAGTGGTGTGCCCAGATAGCCTCAGTACTGGGGCTATTTTTGTTTAACATTTTTATCAATGATCTGGATCATGAGGGCATCGAGTGTGCTCTCAGTAAGTTCGCAGTTGGTATATACTTAGGCAGGAGTGTTGATGTGCCTGAGGGTAGGAAGGCTTTGGAGGGTGGTCTGGATAGGCTAGATCAGTGGGCCAAACCCAGTTGCATGACATCTGATGAGGGTAAGTGCTGGGTCCCGCACCTGGGTCATAGCCATCCCCTGCAGTGGTATAGACCTGGGAAAGAGTAGCTAGAGAGTTGCCCAGCAGAAATGGACCTGGGGGTGCTGGTCGACTGCCAGCAGTAAGCCCAGGTGGCCAAGAAGGCCAAGGGCATCCTGGCCTGAATCAGCAATAATGTGGCCAGCAAAACTATGGAAGCAATTATCCCTTATACACAGTGCTGGTGAGACCAGACCTTGAAAATTGTGTTCAGTTTTGGGCACCCCACTACAAGAAGGATATTGAGTTATTAAAGTATGTGCAGAGAAGAACAATAAAGCTGGTGAAGGGACAAGAAAACAAAACTTGTGAGGAGTGGCTGAGGGAACTGGATTTGTTCAGTCTGGAGAAAAGGAGTCTGAGGGGAGACTTTGTGACTCTCTACAACTACCTGAAAGGAGGTTGCATTGAGGAGGGTGCTAATTTCTTTTCTCAGGAGCCTGGTGATAGGACATAAGGAAGCTTTCTCAGGCAGCACCAGGGGAAGGTTAGATCAGACATTAGGAAGAATTTCTTCACAAAGAGACTGGTCAAACATTGAAACAGGCTGACCTGCGAAGTGGAATCCCCATCTCTGGGGGTATTTAAGAGATATGTGAACATGGCACTAAGGAACATGGTTTAGTGATGGGATTCAGGTAGATGGTTGTATTTGATGATATTTAAAGTCTTTTCTAACCTACACAATTCTAGGATTTACTATCTATTAGATCCCCCTTTAAGAATCTTGTATAAATCAGATGCATCTGGTTATGGGATGTGGAATGCCCTTGTGGATTCACAGAGGTGATTCACCTTTTTTGCAAGTGCACAGGAGATATGGCATTAATTTACTAGCACTGGGAGTTAGATAGACATGTTCTGTTATGACTTTGTGGGCTGATCATTTTCCAACTCATCTTCAGGTTCAATAAGTTACACCTTTGTTTGTTTTGGTGGTTTGAGAAATCCTTCTAGTTCTTTTTCATGTCTGAAATTGTTCATATTAAAGCTTTCATAATACCCTTCAGTTTCTGTGTTAAATTGATGTTTAAATTGGAATGAAAGTAGGAACCTTGGCAGTTCAGATAATTCACTTCATCTGGTGGCCAGCTATGTTAACAATCACATCATATGCCAGCACTTACACTAGATGAAAGGAGTCCCTGGGGCACTAGAACTGCATTTTAGAAGCAGAGTGAAAATACAGTTATGTTCTTTGTTTCATCGTTTTATTCTGTAAAATGGTAAATTATTTTAACTGGAATTTTAAAATGTTAAAAGAATAATTTAAAGGTTATGTTGAGGGTTATTTTGGGTGGGTTAGCCTTGGAAACTGAATGACAATTGATCAGTATTCTGGGCAGGATGTATTCAGCACAATGTCAGCAAATTATGTCTTTTTATTCCAATGTATTGAGCACTTGGAGGAAATGGTATATTGTTAGCATATGAATAACATCAAAGCCCCACATTGCAAGATGTATTTCAGTCTTCTGAAATAAAATGCATGGCCTCCCCTTCATGTATTTAAGTGCCTCCCCTTGTAATAGAGTGCACGCCTGAACTCAAAAGCTTTTTCTTGCCTGGCATGGGCAAGTTGAATTTCAGAATTCAATTGGTGGTATATGACTGCACATTCCATCACTTAGTAAAAACATTTGCAATAGCAAATTCTGCTTCCTGCTTAAAGAGTAGGAAGTGAATTTGATTAAAAATAAGGTTCTTCTTGTAGGAAAAGTTTTTTTTTTTTTTTTTTTTTTTCTCTCTCTCTTTTTTTTTTTTAAAAAAAACCAAAAACAACAGTTTTTACAAAATGTAATTGTCATCCATATTTCCCTTATAACAGTAGTGACTATAACTATGAGGTACAAAAAGCATGCATTTAAACAATACATCTCATTAGAGGTTATTCTGATTTGGCCCTCGTTATTGTTTCCTGTGATTACATTTCCAAAATTAAGGCAAATTAAAAAACAAAAACAAATACTGCAGATGTCTTTGAACTACCATCCTGAGTAAAAAGTATGCTTTTCCTTCTTTTCTTCTGCTCTGAACAAAAACCAGCGAGCCCTGTTTTACTTTCATCAGAGCCGAGATACTGTGCACACACTCAAAATACTTGTATCTTGAAAATATCAGCTGGATTTGGTCTGTGGCATGAGAGTTTGTTTGACAGCCTATCAGACAAAGTGATACCAAGTGCTCAAAATATTCAGTCTATTAAATTAAAGGTTGTAGGCAAGAAAATTATTATACCCTAACCATTACCTACTTGCACTACTAGTAGTAGCAGTCACAGAGATATGCAGAATAGTAAAGTAGAGATATGTTTGGATCATGAAGACTGCTCATTTTCCTTAGCATGTTTACTGGAGGAGTAGAATGGTATTTCTAATTGAGTGATACTGTAAGTTAAATTAAAATCATTTAACAATAACATTAAACTTTTGGAAATTGGAGGCTTAGCACCCATCAGGATATTTCCAATACTTTGAGCCTACCCCAGCTCACACCAAGTGTGAATCTGGCTCAGATAGCTTTGTGTGTCAAAGAAAATTGATGTATTTCACAATTCCCTTTGTGTTCAGATTTATTGTTAAAGATTCAAAGGCCATTGTTCCTGAAATACTATACTATTACTGTTACAGCATTTCCAGCACTAAAGGATCTGTACAAGGTTCTGCTTTGCTGCCCTTGCTTAGAAACACTCTGATCCACCAAAGCACTTAAGCACATGTTTCACTTTGGGCCCATGAATAATCCTATTGAAGTCAAGGAGACTACACATGCTTAAGTGCTTTGCTGGACAGGGGACAAAAAGTGTCCTTCATTTCAAACGGCTATACAGATTGAGGATGAGAAGACTGATTTGTTTCATGGTTACTGGAAATGGTGTTGCTTGTACTGTCACCTTACTAGCAGTGCGAAATGCCATTCAGATACTTAAGAGATGCTTCTTAAAACTTTAATGGAAAGTATAGTTTGTTTTCTAAAATAGTTACTGCATGACACACATCTTAAGCTCACAACTGCTGCACACTCGTATAAGACTAAACAAATGACTGATGTTTTCTCACACTAAACACAGAGTTCTTGCTTTACACAAAGCAGAGGAGGGGAAAATAAATAAATAAAAAAGAATTCCAGAAAAATCCATCAATTTACTGTGCACACATAGCCTTATTTAAAAAAAAATAATAAAAAATCACTGTTGTCTTTCCAAGTACTCCTCTGTCACTTAACTGATAAAAAGATTTACAACAAACCTTTTTTTTTTTTTTTTTTTTTTTTTTTTTTTTTTAAAGTACTCTTGGGAAAAATAGTTCACTGAAATGAATCTATAACTTTACAGAGTGAATCAACCAATAGTGTGATGACTGCGTATTTGGGATTATTGCTAGTCTTGCTACAGTTAAACATGTGTTGAAGATTTAAAGACATCTCAGGTGGTCTAAACCTCTTGCCACCCAGCCTGATTTTGGTTTTAGTATACTATAAATAAATGTCAGAAGCTGCACATTGTTATTAAGCAGTGCTGTGGTAAGTCTTAGGGCTGGCAGTAAGTCAGTGGAAATGGTCTGTTAAAATGAACTGAAATAGGACTGGTAAACTTGTGCTTTTTAAGGAATAACTCCCTATCACAGTATCATAGCTCTACCCCTACCTTATAATTATTTGGTTTCAGATGTGATTAAAGACTATGCTAATTGAATATATGAATGCAATAAATGAAAATTCACATGAAAAAGTATGCTTTAGAGGTGGAAGCATTACATAATATTATATACATTGTTTTTCAAATCATCAAATCTGTAGCAGTGTGCTTGTGCCAGAAATGCACAGGTATTTTCAACAGGACCTTGAAAAATTATAGATACATTTTTGGCTTTACAAGGGACATAAGCTGTTAAAGACTAACTTTTCCTAATGAATCCCAGTTCCAGAAACACCTGTGCTGAAGAGCTTTATGCTGATCTGCTGTGAAAACTGGCAGAACACTCCCATATTTGCAGCATGAAACTGGAATGAAAACCTATCCAATGAGTTCTTAAGGCAATTTCTTCCAGATATTGTGTAATTCTTCCACCCTCATATTTGCTTGACATAATTGATATTAGCAGAATACTGCAGCTGAGTAAATGAGTAAAGTGAATGAAGTGGGATGAAGAGGGGGCTAAGAACTTGTCTGCAAAGAAATAACTGTTGATTCATTATGCACATTTAATATATATATTAAAGGACAAGGACTGACGGAAGAGTCAAGGGTTAGAACAGATACTTAAGGTTGCCCTGAGGACCTATGTGGTTTTGGTACAAATAAAGCAGATAAAAATATTTTTTTCTTTGAGTTTCAGGGCTGCTTTTTGTCCATGATTTGTCTAAACCCAAGTGTGACAAACTGGCAGGAGGGAGTAGGAGGAGCAGATGGAAAAGATAAAGATGAATTCTTACTCCCCTAAGTTTACCCACACTCTAGTCTCCTTCTCCCTGTGTCTTCACTTCTGCAGTCAGAGAGAAAACAAAGATTTCTTAAATTCTGTTGAGAATGTGAAAAATCTGGAGGATACTACAACTACATTAAATTTCTTGGTGCAGGTGACCCAGTAACCTCAAGGATTTTGGATTTGTTGAAGTCACTCGTAGAGCCTTTGAATTATTTTTTTATATTGGCTCCTATCATTTGAACCAGCAGGAGACTGAAAAGGTCAAAGCTATAACTTACAGATGTGTTCAGAGTGCTACAGTCGTGCGAATTCTGTTTCCTGCTGACATGAAGAATAGCACAGAAGAGAAGAGCATAGCAGCAGTACAATATGCCATGGTATCAAACCTCTATGTCCTGGATGGTTTGTTTGATCACCTTTTTAAGGATCTACAATTTTAACTTTGTTGTGACTCTTTTTCTAGGTCAGTGGAAAATCACTTCTGTCCTTGCTCCTATTCTCTTTATCTTTTCACTATTAAGAAAGGCATTTTTTCAGGTCTAATGGTAATGACAGTGAGTACTAAAAGGGACAAAAGTAAACTCATGTTTTTATCTCATTTGGAGGGAAGTTAGATTAACATCTTAATTTGTCTTTTTTTTTTTTTTTTTTTTTTTTTGGCACTGAACTTTTGAATTAATGTTTATTTATCATATGCATGGAATGGTATCCATACATATCCATATGCATGGAATGGTATCCATACATATCCTTATGCATATATATCCATATGCAACTGATGGTATGCTTCCTCATTGCACCTGTAATGTAAGGGGAGAGTGCACCAACAAACGCTTTTGTTCTTTATTCTTTGAGAGAAACTTGAAACAATTATACACAGAAAGCACTAACTACAGCCTGAAGAGATGTGCTCTTTTCTTGCTACTAGTTTTCTTTAATGGAGTTTGCTATTGAGAGCTTATAGGGATTTTGTTGGTGGTGATTTTGCCTGAAGTAAATTACAGTCTAACTAAATCGTTAAGGCTGAGCCCATAGCCATAAGATTATTGATTTTTGTGTTAACAAACAGAAAACACTAATTGATTACATAAAATGGTTTGATGGCTTATTGCTTTTCTAATGGCAGGTAAAGTTTTGTTTTATATCTTCTGCTTCAGCTCAAAGAAGTCTGCGGGGATAGGCCTTTTTCCTAACTCTGGAAGAGGTCAGAAATATAGTGTTGCTAAAATAGCAGTAAGAGATGTATGTACCAGGTAAGTCATTACAGTGTATGATGAAGTAGCTGCACAATGGATTTTATTACATGCAATACACTATGAAACATATACCAATAAAAGGGAGCCCTACTCTGTGAGGTAAAGTTCATATTTCACTATGGGTAACACATACAAAATGCAGGAGCTCAAATATTACAACATGGAAATTAATATGTATTGGTGATCTTCAAACAATGGTAGTACTGTCTACTAAAGTCTAGAATTTCTGCTGTGAACTTCCATAAAGCTCATTGGCCTTTCATGCAGCATGTCGTATAAATCAGCAAAGTTTAAATAGTGCTGCCCTCTTGAACACCTGCTTATCTGTCTTGAGAAAATTCTGTAGTGTTTTAAACGTCACTTTATGACATTGTAAGTAATGCCAGCTCTTGAAGCACTTGGAAGAGCCATTAAAGTTAAGGGTCTATCAGCATTTCCATTATAAAACTTGATTTCAAGGGGTTTATAACTCAGCTATTTAAAAATGCATTTGACTGAAATCTGTTATATGATTCATTGTATTTTTTTATTATTATTATTTCTTAGTGTTGGACAGATTATTTCAGGTGGTCTTTTATTTGTGGCAGAAGAAGAGAGAGAAATTGTAGGTATAAATATATTCCTTACAGAATATTTTTTTTCTTACAGGCAATGAACCTTGAATGTAGATATTTCCTTTCCATACAAAATGTCTTTCTGATTATGTAAAAGATCTTATCACAGCATAGGAATTAATAGCCTGCAGTTATCATATCCTATATATGTATCCTTAATGGGCATGCGACCTTTTTTTTTTTTTTTTTTTTTTTTTTTTTTTTTTTTTTTTTCCCAAAGCCGGAATCTTTATTGTTTTTGATTTTAACAAATGGTATTAGCTAGGTGCTTCATGTAATGGAAGGCAATGTTGAACTCATAAGTTAGGGTTTATAGTGATTTTATTGTCACTAATTTTTTTCTTGAAAGTCTATGAAGTGACTCCTTTATCAGATGTTAGTACATCAGTGCTTTGATGATTCACTCCATTTTCAACCTTGATTGGAGAACGAAGGGTGGGATTTCAAAGATACTTACAAGTTGTCTCTTGATGAAGACACCAGATCTGTATCATCTTTGTGGAGAAATTAATCAATATAATTTCATGAAAACAGACATAACTGAATGAAGTTGTCCAAAAAGCCCTTCTGCAAAATTATGAATCTCTAGAGTGCATATCATAGCCATAGAAAAATGCTATAGAGAAAATAAAGAATTTTGTTCTGATAAACATTCCAAACTATACAGTTAAAACAGGACTTGAAATTCAGCTGCAGATTCACTGACAGTGATTGTATGTCCAAGATGATACTCATGATACACTCAGTAGAAAACATGTCTAGGTAAGTAGACTATTGCCCTATGACATTTTCGGTGTAAAATATTATTTTGAGCTACAGATCTTTTTTGCAGGACAGCACTACAGGAAGTCCTGGTGTGGGGATACCTTAGATACTAAGTACAAAGAAATTAGTGATTATTATTATTATTTTTTTTTAATATAAACTTTTTAGTTGTATTGATACTTTATGTTTTTATGTTCTTTAACATGACATATTGACATTTAAATGTCTCTGATTATTCAGGAATGAGAAGCTATTCTCTTTGATGAAAGTTGCTTTAGAAGTTGTTTAATGTTTTCTCTCTCTTCCACTTGTTTCAACTTAAAATGTAGATAATTGTAATTTGAAGTGGATGTTTGCTCTTGGTGTATGAAGCTGGATTACATAAAGACTAGTTCAGCTAGCTTCTAGCATTCTCTTAAAGAAGAACAAGAAATTGTGGAGGGAAAAAGACTTTTTAGTGTGGTCTAAACGTATGTGCTTTTATTTATTTATTATTATTATTTTAACTATTATTATTTTATTTCATTATTTATTTATTTATTTATTTTTAATTCAGCCAGCTGGCTGCTGAGTTGTAGTTGAGACAATAACTTTTTTTTTTCTTTTTTCTTTTTCATTTTAGGTTTCATTGAACATATCCATATTGTGCAAAATCACAGGTTTGAAAGGAACTTCTAATAATGTCAGGGCTGGTACGGCTAACTGTAAGATTTTGTGGAAAGGAACCGAGGGAGTCTGCAGAGCAGATAGGAGCCCATTTGGGGTTGGAGAAAATGTTTCATTTTCTTCTTTTTGGACAGCCTCAAAAAATTAAGTTCCATTACAAACTTACGTAGGTCCATGTGGTGGTGAATGTGCACGTACACATTAGTACTTCTATCTCTGGGTAGTATAGAGCTAACTTATACATAATACACACACACACACACACATACATACATATTACATATATATACTTATTTATATACATATTATACACATATACATATAATATATATTATATAATGTATATTGTATATAATATAATATATGATTATATTTATAATTTATATTATGCATTTATAATTTCTATATATAATTTATATTATATGCATGTATCATATATGTATATTCATATATATTATATTATATATGATATATTATATTTTGTATATTATAGTATAATATATATAATTATATATATAATTTAATATATATTATATATAATATATATAATATATATAATATATATAATATACATAAAAATTATATATATAATATATATACATATTATATAGGAGGCTCAGGGGTGACCTTATGGAGGCTGTAGTGAGGTGGGGGTTGGTCTCTTCTCCCATGTGCCTAATGACAGGACGAGGGGGAATGGGCTAAAGTTGTGCTGGGGAGGTTTAGGTTGGATATTAGGAAGAACTAATTAGGAAGAACCCCCAAAAGGGTTGTTAGGCATTGGAATGGGCTGCCCAGGGAAGTGGTTGAGTCACCATCCCTGGAGGTCTTTAAAAGGTGTTTAGATGTAGAGCTTAGGGATATGGTTTAGTGAAGGACTTGTTAGTGTTAGGTCAGAAGTTGGACTAGGTGAACTTGGAGGTCTCTTCCAACCTAGATGATTCTGTGATTCTGTGATTACAAATAACTGTGTTTTTAATGAAAATTTTTGTGCATCTTAAGCACCTTTTTTTTTGCTATTTACAGAAGACTGTGACCATTTTTCTGCAGTTTAACTGCAGGTAACTCTGCAGTTGCAGCATTTTTCACTGAGGTGATGTATGGAAAATGGAAGCTGATTCTCTCTGAGTAGGTATTGTTTGTTTTCCTGTATTGTCCTTACACTTTTGGCAGTCCACCTGGAATCAACTCTCTCATCTACCTGTTGTATTTAACAATTGTACTATTGTACATCCATTACAGAATTTAGCAGGGCAATAGAATAGCATCACCCAGTTCTCTGTTTACTCCCTATACCACAGAGACCTGCTTAGAGAAACATGCATTCAGTGTCTGGGCTCCATACAACCTGTGGCAATTCTGCACTGCACAGTCCAGTTGACCTTGAGCAGGGAAATCCTTGGTTAGGGAGATGCTCTTAATGACCTTCAGAAAGCTATCTAGTCCTTCAACTATGTGAACATATCATTTGTCTGTGAAAGGGCATATAAAAAAGTGGGAGTCAAATGAAAGGAATGGACATTGACAACAAAATAGTAGTTCTCTATTGGTTTGCTACAAGGACTTTCACATACGACAGGAACAAAACCCTATGCTTCAGCTGACAGGCTAGTGAAACAGAAGTTTTATTACTAAAATCTTATACTATCATTCATGTTCTAAACCAGACCAACAGAGCAAATAGTATGAATGACTTGGAACAAATAATATGATCACCATTCAAATGATGTTAATTTCCAGGAATAGTCTGTGGCTAACACTTAACAACAAGTAATAAGACAGCTAACAAATTTAGGGGAGGACGTAAGAATTTCCATTGCTTTATGGTTTCATGTCTCTTTCAGATAGCCAGTAAACTGTGCACCACAGCTATGTCTCATCAGTGGTACGCCATTGGTGTTGTGTGTCCCACTAGAGTGTCTAGTGATGTCCCCTAGGCAGTTCTAGCCTGACTGATATATATAACCTGTCCAGGAGCTGCCGGTATGGAGATGCATTTTTGAGAAAGCTGTACATATGAACCATGCTAGTCCTTAGCACTGCTTACTCCCTCCACACGTCAAATTCCACTGCAATGGAAGCCAGGCTCACTGTAGCCTTTGTGGCAGTTCCTGTTTCAGGTACCTTATCACTCTTGCTGCCTGCTAATTTTGTTTCTGATTCTTAAGTATGAGGTAAATGTTTACACTCAGAAGTGTAGCAAGACCATTATTTAACTCAAATCACTGCACAGCCATTGCTAACACCCAAAACTGTTCTACTTTTTCATAATTCTTTGAGATTGGAGCCTAAAAATTGCCTTTAATAACTGTTTAATGAAGCATCTGACTGCTCTGGATAAGTTCCTGCTCTTCTGTCATAAAGAGTAATCTGTTTTCAGTTCAGGCATTTATTTGTCAGATAACATTTACCCCCATACTCAGAAACATAAAGAACAGTCAGAAACAGAAATCTGAGGAGGCTATAGAAAGATGAGAGAATGAAGTGTATTTATTTTCCCTGTCCAACTTAAAACTGGAAATACTGCGCTGTGCTGTGCTGTAAGTCAGCACTTTAAACAAAGCACCCTCTTTGGAATGGTGATGTGTTCAGGAGCAGCTCAGGAAAGCTGCACGTGAAAATGTACCAGATGGTGGTAGTTGCTGAATTCTGAATGCTGAATTTACTTCATTGTATGCATATGTATTCTCAGGTCATTCTATCGTTTTCTAAATAATGGAGGAAACGACTTATGTTTCCCTACATAACAGAGTAGAAACATGAAATAGGCATTACATCATCTGATTTTCTGAGTGAAAAGTACTTTGTAAAAACAAATGTGCACATGGAAGTCTGCCATTTTTGTAGGCCTTTTTAAAGAGTTTCCCAGTTACTTTTACAGAAACATCATTCTCTTTATTTATTTATTTACTTATTTTAAGAGAATTGGATTTATTTTATTTTTATTTATTTATTTATTTATTTTCACAAAACAACACCAGTAACAACAAAAAGGCAGCATGGGCAACAGAGGTAGGAAAAGAAATCTTAGTTCATATGGATATGACATGCATATGATTATGTGAACTAAATAGGGTGCTACTAGATTATTATGTATGCCTTATTGGGAAGATGATGTACCAGTGATGTGGGCAAGATTCAAGGACTACAGTAACATCTGCCATCTCTGTAATTTGCTCTCCTATTCAGTGAATTTTTATAACTGTGGATCCAGAGGACATATACCTATTGTATGTTCTGGCCAACCTGACATACATCATCAGCACTGCCTAATTTGTAACTGAGATCTGTAGGTACAAAAAATAAACCTTCCTTTTCTGCTTACACCTGTATGAGAAAAATACCTTAGTTCTGTTGTCCCTGAGGTCTCTCAGCTGCAGGGCTACATTTTTATTCTCCAGCATTATGCATTCTTATTGAACCATTCTTTTGAATTTGCAAGCCAAGTTTTGAAATTTTAATGTCAGTCATTTCTGTTCCTTTGTGGCAGAAAAATACTATACAAGTGGCTTAACTGTACTCAGCATCATTCCAAAAAAAAAAAAAAAAAAAAAAAGTCTTAATCCTTACAGCTGGTTTTGGATTAGAGATTGGCAATTAAACTATGCATTCCTCAGTTTTTTGATTTTTTTTTTTTTCTCAGAGCAGATTTGGAAAAAAAAATCACAACAAAACTAATCTTCAGCTGCTCATATGGATAGAACGTGTGTTTTTTTGGTATTTTCAAGAGGCGTTTTTGAATGTGGAATGTGTTCACGTAGTCTTATGAACATGGACACAGCCTCTTCATCTTTTTACTTCTAGGTGTTGTATCAAGAAGAGATTGTACGCAGGATTCTGACTGTATGTGAAATTTTATTTTTATTTTTTGACAAATGGAGATTTGCTTTCAAGGTACAGATTCAGATTTGAACTTAAGAACTTCTTATATAGAAATATAGCTGTTGTGGCATGGATAGTAGAATGAAACTCATCAGTTCTGGCGAATATGTTTATTGTATCTGGTGAAATATACTAGGCCTGGATGAAGTTTTAATGTAGCTTGAATAGTTCTGTGGCGGCAGTGCCTTTCCTACATCATGTGCCTTGGAGCAGACTTTGAATCTGGAAGGTCTCTGTGGGAGATGCAGTCTTCTAAAGACTCTTTTAAGCCTCACTCTACTCCAAGAATCTGTTGATTCATGACTAATTTTTAACACTCTCATTCTGAAATGTTGTCTGTTCAGTTGCTATTGTGCCCTTAGTTAAGGCTACCAGCTAGGAATTTTTGGGTTCAGAGGAACTGAGCAGTATGAATAACAGTCCTCTAGGTACCAAGCTGTTTTCATCCATCAGTGCATTTGAACAGACATTCTTATTTATTTCACCATCTTAAATGCAACGGCAAGAAGGAGTTTAAAAATTTAACATATGTATCTATCTATCTATCTGTCTATCTTATCTATCTAATCTATCTATCTATCTACCTACCTACCTACTTTCCTACCTTCTTACATGTACCTTCCTACCTACCTATTTCCTAAAAATAAAGGAGCACTGGCAGGAACCTGATAATAGTGCCCTGTACTGTTGCTTGTGATGCACTCAGATCAGCCACTATAGCTTCAGCTGACTTATTTGGCCAAGTCAGGAGCATGTGTGTTCTTTCATTTCTTGTGCTTGTTTTCCAGGCGACAAAGTACAATTACAGGAAGATGTCAGACATCATGTTACAGCATTAGGTCATGTCTTGTCCACATTGCAAAATCACACTAGGGTACAGCTGACTCTGACTATGCCAGTCATATTCATGTTAGCTCTGCTGGAACTGTTATGCTGACAGGTGCTGAGCAGCACAACAATGAAAACTGTGAAAGAAGCAGTTTTTCCCTTTTTCTGTTTTCTTTTCTTATCTCATTCAATGTTGAAAAACAACTGGAAGGTACAAATTTAACACGTTGTTTGAGATGCTTGATACCAATCTTATTGTCTTATTTATTTAAATTCTTCTTCTAGTCTATAATTTAACATAAATAGTAAATGTCTGATTTTACTCCTCTGCCCAAGGAATTCAGAGTGGATCAGAGATGAAACTTCAGCAAGAAAAATAACTCTGAGGGTGCCCTTGGTCTGCTTGTTGAGATGTTGTCATTGAGGCTTAAACAGTCTCTAGGTGCAGTGTGAAAAGGATGATCTTACAAGTCAGGGAGTATCAGGTATCTGTTTAGCTAGGGCAAGCAGATGCATGCTGAGGTTTACCAAGGACTGTCAAAAATGTAGTGAACCATTTTTGGAGAACCATTTTAGTAGAATCTCCTTCCTGTGGCTTCCTTTAAGCCTTAATTTGGTGATGTTGGTGATGTTGTACTCAACAAAATATATTACTAAGCTTGTATTACTTGCTTGTATTAAAATTTCATGTAAAAAGATAGTTTCTTATAACAAAATCATTTGCTTCCTTATGCATCAAAAGCTACAGACAATGAAGTGGAAAAAACCACTTCTTTGTCTCTAAGTCTAAGTACTGTTTTGTGCTTGTCTCTGAATTGCCTATTTTTTTTTGTTTTGTTTTGTTTTGTTGTTGTTGTTGTTGTTGTTGTTGTTGTTGTTGTTGTTGTTTTTTGTTAATGAAATCTTATTTGTTAATATTTAACATCTAATTAAATATTTATTATTTAATTTTGCTAATCATTAGATTTTGTATTATAAGAAAAAATGGTGTAGAGCTTTCTGAAGCTTGCAGATAGAGTCTAGTATTTTCTGAACATTTATATTTTTGAGACAGTTCCAGAATTTCCAAAATTTTATTGTTTGAGTGTAGTAATGCCTCTTCTCATACTCTGGTAAATATAAAATTTTCATGTCTTACTTCTTAAATAACGTTTGTCAAATTATCAATTCATACAAGCCTGCACGCCATGCAGACACTTATGCATACCCAGTTGACAATCTGCCAGCCAGTTATCATGAGCTTTTAACACTGTAGTATACATATACGCAGAAAGGAAATTTAATACACAGAGCCTAACATTTCTTACAGCTTATTGCATCTGGTCCATTGTGAGTGTGAGGGCGCGTGTGTATGTATGTATTTTTATCTTCCCAAGGGAATTGAGATTTAAAAGGCTGCTTTCCACATATTACAGGAAAACACACATCATTCTTGTGTGAGGAAACCTTTTGTGTTCAAAAGCTTTATTAATCACAGACATCTCTCAGCAATATGAAAACTGAAGGATTTATGAGAGTCATTCTTTAAGAATGGTTGCAAATGATTGCCGCATGTTTATCTGAAATAACCTGGCCCTGGTATTTCCCTGCTTTTGTTTACTTTCAAGTTTAATGAACTTGTTTGTAGAAAGTCCTTGGATTTGCTGTGCTGAAAATATGGGTCTAATCTTTCAACCCTTGCTGATGTGAAAAATTCTTGTTGAGGTGATTAGGCTCTGTGAAATAATAACTGTTTGTGGGAACAGAGGTTGCCACATCATGTCTGATCTAATCTGGGCTATAGCATTTTTTTTTCCTTCCAGCTACAAATTTCATTGGAAGATCAAACAAAACCATATAAATGATGGTAAAGTACTATAAAGAAGTGTGTGTCTCAATATTTCTATCATCTTGTATCATGAGCCAGAGAGACAGCTGTTTTCTTCCCTACTATGAAGACATAGATGCATATTAAACTGTGGTTTCTGGCTGCTTTTCAGAACAATAAGAAACTACACACCTGTCAGCTCTTGGCAAGCAGGAATAGTAAAATTACTAACTTTGTTTCCACAGCATTCTCTCACTGACAAACACACCATTGGCTTCATTTTTTCTCTCCATCGCTTCTCAAAAGGCTTAGATTTCTCCCTAGAGGCACAGAAGAATTAAGCTGTTTTACTACTGCTTCTCATAAACGGCTTAGTTTTTAGAAAGGGTACATTTTCATGCTAGGCTTGCTTTATTACTACTTTTCTTCTTGAACTTTTTTTTTTTTTCTTTTTTCTTTTTTTTTTTTTTTTTTCCTGCAAATCACTGTTTTGCATCTGTAAGCCTTTGTGGTATATAGCAACACGCTTTCCTAAAGGCAATCCAAAAACCCTGTGAGCTAATGGCTCATTTAGTGATCAATTTGTCAAATAATGTTCACAGATGTTTTTCTGGTAGTACAGTACAGGTAATACCCATGTGAATGATTCCTTCTCATATGTGGCTAGGTACAGGATTTGTTTTGTAAAGTATAGTGCAGACTTCTTCAGCAGCCAAGTTTCCCTCTTGACTGTCAAGCTTTTAATCATGGCATTCCATTTTAAATATAGACGTGTGAATTGGCATAGGAGAAAAATTCTGCTCTAGGGTCCTTAAAGGAGCTGCAATAGCCTACCTCCTAAGTGGACTTAAGGGCTGACTTCAGTTTTGTCTCTGCATCTCTAGCTCTTGTGGTTTTAGCTAAAGCATTAATGGTATAGGGAAGCTGTTAGTCTTTATATTGTATATTGTTGTCTTTGTTGTTGTTGTTGTTGTTTTTCTTCCACTTGGAATGTTAATAATAAGTAAATAAAAAATAAAAATAATAATAATTAATAATAATAAAAAAAAACGAGAAGTATGGCTTAAGAAACTTTATCATAAAATTGAAAACTCCTCTATGTCATTCTTGCCCCTACACCCCTTATCTTCCCAGTTCTTGCATCTCCCTGCTACTGCCCCCAGGTTAAAAGCACAAACCATGAATTCCTCAGAAAGCCTTTTACAAGGAATGTTGAAATCTTTGAAGACTTTAATGTGATATGATCTGTCAAAGATCTAGAAGAATGGAATCTAACTGAACTTTAACTACTTTATCCTACTTAAGCCAGAACAGAACCACTGAGCTGAGCAATTTAAGATTCCCACAGCTGCACTAGCTATGTTTTTGTTCATGGTACTAAATTGTTTCCATTAGTCTGAAAAGGGTTATAAAACCTACAATCAATTTAGTTTCTGGGGCATTGTGTTTTGAATACCGTTTAATAGGGTGTGACAAAAACACATAATTTCTCCACATGTTCTTACATTGCAAGCAGATTTTGCTTGGTACTAGGCAGTGCACCAAATGTTCTGGACAGCAGAGAAAGCATTGGAATTGGAAATAAAGAAACAGTATCAGACAGCTAGAATGCCCAGGGCATGACAAGAATCTTAAGTGCAGGAGATGAGCACAAAGGAATAATAGGAATTTTTATCATCCATTTGCTCATCAGCTCTACATTTACTATGAATAGAAATCATTAGATTTGTTTAACGTAGGGGAAAAGAATAGATTCAAAAACTGGAAACATGAGTGAACCCAATTGGACAGGGATATATTTAATGCTAATATTAATAACGAGAGATGGCTGAATATGATGAACAGCTATGGGCAGAAAGAGGAGGATTCTTGTTGTCTTCCAAGGAACTGAGTGACTCAGATTACTTTTGCAGCCTAATACACCCACATCGTTTTTGTTACACGAATAATCACATTTATTTTAATAAAAGTTCTTGATAGGGGAGGACAGATTGATTTACTTACCTTTACTAATATCTTTAATCTGTTTATATACCATACCTCCTTACAGTGCTAGCATTTCAGCTAGGGTTTATTCACAGCGTATCTTACACCAGTCTATTGCAAAAGAAAATAAGACTGTTTTCACTAGAAATTGTGAGTAAAGGTGTTCAAGCACATTATATGATAGGGCATTTCTGAACAGTGATGTAGAGAAAAATACCTTGTCCCATGATGGTATCTGCCTAACACTGTGTTTTCATAGTTCAGTAACTGTGTGCAGTTATGCTATAAAATGTGAATATAGCCTATTAAAAAAAAAAAAGAAAAAGTAATAATAGTAAGAAAAAAAAAAGCCTGTTTCTGTTTCTGACACTAGATGAGCTTCATTATCATTATTAGGTGTCTTATTATCTCTTAATTTGTACTTAATACTTTTTATGCAGAAGCAAAAGAAAACTGACAAATCTCAGTTTAAATCTAGAAAAATATGACAATGTAAACAAGCCAATCCTTACCAAACAGTTCTGTAAGGTAGGGAAAGAAGCAATGATCAGGGTGAAACTCCATTGTGTAGGTCATAGCACATTGATTTCAATATTTTTGTTTGTTTGTTTGTTTGTTTTTGTTTTATTATTTTTAATCTGTTTTACTCTTCTGAATACTTATAACAGATCCTTCCTGAGATCTTAAATTAGATGAGAACTTTTCCATATTGAAAAACCTAGCTGCTGCTAAGGTGATATGTCACAGACATTTCTAAGTTTCTTCTCACTACCATGGTTTTTAGTTATTTAAGAGCTATGTGGCAATAGGAGATATCACTAGTATTTTGTAAGATGATAATTAAAGTCTGATATGCTTTACTTGATGTGTAAAAGTAGCAAGCATTAAAACACATTGGTAATTGCTGCATAATCTTTTCATGAAACAGTATTTAAGATGCCAAAACATTAGTTAGGCGACTGAACTAAATGCTGGAATTAAAGTTAGCTGAACAGCTATGGCAGAGAGAAATCATAGAGAAGAGTGGCTTGAAGGGGCTCAGTGAGAGTATCCATCATACCTCAGGATATTTTTTTTTCACCTGTTCTTACATAATTGCAACAGCAGGGACTCAGCAAATTTCTGTCTCTTCTAGTCCTTCTTTGTCTTTTTGACTGGAGAAGGTTTTTTTTTTTTTTTTTTTTTTTTTCAATATCTAAACTAATCTCCCTTAACAGAGCTCTTTTGGGTAGACCTGTGCGGTGTCAAGAGTTGGACTTGATGATCCTTAAGGGTCCCTTCCAACTCAGGATATTCTATGATTCTATGATTCTATGATAATAAGAAGGGCTTCTTCAAATACATCACCAACAAAAGTAAGACTAAGGAAAATGTGGGTGTATTGCTAAATTAGGTGGGTGTCTTGGTGACAGTGGATACAGAGAAGGCAGTGTTACTGAATGCCTTCTTTGTTTCAGTCTTCACTGCTAAGGCTAGCCTGAGGGTGCTGAGGGAACTTGTGAGTGTTGTTACTAAGCCTCTCTCTGTCATCTTCAAAAGGTCTTGGAGAACAGGAGAGGTACCTGAGGAATGGAAGAAAACCAACATTACTCCAGTCTTCAAGAAGGCTAAGATGAAACCCGGGAAACTACAGGCCAGTCAGTCTCACCTCCATCCCTGGAAAGGTGATGTAGCAGCTCATAAGTGAAGCCATCTCTAAGTATGTGTAGGAAAAAAAGGTGATCAGCAGCAGTCAATATGGATTCATCAAAGGGAAGTCATGTTTAACCAACCTGGTAGCCTTCTATGATGAGATGACTGGCTGGATGGATGAGAGAAGAGCAGTGGATGTTGTCTACTTTGACTTCAGCAATGCTTTTGACACTGTCTCCCATAACATCCTCCTAGGCAAGCTCCATAAGTGTAGAATCCATGAGTGGACAGTGGAGTGGATCACTGGCTGGATGGCAGAGTTCAGAGGGTTGTGCTCAGCAGTGCCAAGTTTCACTGGAGGGCCATGGCTAGTCCCTGGGGTCAGTACTGGGTCCAGTGCTATTCAACTTGGGAGCCCATGGAGAGCCCCCGCAGAAGCAGGCCCAGGGCCGGAGCTGCAGCCCGTGGAGAGGAGCCCACGCAGGATTAGGGGGTCTGGGGGGAGCTGCCGCCCACCCGTGGGGGACCCGTGCTGGAGCAGTTTGCTCCTGGGGGATGGATGGACCCCATGGTATGGAGCTGTGTGGGAGCAGTGCTTGAAGAGCTGCTGCCTGTTGGCAGCCCCCACAGGCTCAATTCAAGAAAGACGGCATCCCATGGGAGGGACCCCGCGTGGAGCAGGGGCAGAGTGACCGTGAAGGAGTGGTGGAGACAAAGTGCTGTGGGCTGACCGCATCCCCCATTTTCCCTGCTCTTCTCGTGGGGGTTGAGGTGGAAGAGAGTGGATGGTGGGGAGGGTGGGTTAAGTTTGCGTTCAGTTCTCACTGTTTTAATCTGTTACCACTAGTCAATAAATTACATTAATACCCCTTCAAGGGGTATTCCTTAAAGGTTTCCTTGTTTTCTTCAGCTTAACACTACAGAATGACTGCACATATTTAACATACCCAGAATGGAAACAGAGCAAAAAGGCGGAAGTGGACTTGGTATGAGTGTGTAAGTATCTAAGTCATCTTGGTTGTTTGCTAGATGAAAGTGACTCAAAGCCTTCCCAAACACATAAAACACCCTATTTAATGTAACACATTTGCTGAAGAAAAATGACTAAAGATGGCACTAGTAGCTTATGAAGATATGGTGTGCTGGAATTTGGCTACTCTGTGTTCATTGCCTCTATGTGAATCACTTCAGCTGTTCAGTTCTGAGCAGCTGAAGTGATTCATGCCAACCAAATGGATGTTCTAACACCTGGATGTATCTATGAAAAAGTCCTTCCAGAGAAATATATTATTCTTCTTGAACTAAAATACTAAAACAATTGACTCCCCACCCTCCCACCCCCAACCTGAAAGGACAGGTTTGTCTGCATGTGAGAAACCTTCAGGACATCATTTTGTGTTTCATCTTCCCCTTTTTGTTCTGTATTTTTCCTTAATAAGCAACAATACAGTATTTCACTCCAGATTATTCCAGTTAATGGTCTAAATTCAAGCATTCTTTCTTAAAATATGTTTGTCTGCTACCAATGTTTGTGATATACCACAGAAGAATTAAACTGCATATCACAAAGCATGGCAAATCTTTTAGTGTGTGAAAATTGGAGTTCTGTAAAAGATGCAGTCAATACATGTGAAACACTTGCATTTAGTAAGGACTTGAAAAAGCCTTTCTCTGAGTGCGACTTCATTAAACTGCAAATGGCTTGTAGATTAAGTTATTGATCAACTTTTGCAAGGTCTTAAAAGAAATTTCTGCAGATGAGATTGAACCTGAATTCTTAAACATGCTGCAAAAGACATCCATTTATGTTAGCATTTTGCCAATCATTGACAGCAGGAAAACAATAGTGGAAGCAGTTGTATATCTATTTGACTATCGGTGTATCATGAGTGTTTTAGGAGGTTAAAATTTAATTCTGTCCAAGAATGAAAAAAGATAATAATGTTATTATTATCTTCTGTATCACACTCCCCTGACTTCTTTGTGACTCTGTTTCTCATTCTTTTGTTATGCCACTCACTATTATGGAACGGAGAGCCTTGAAACTTTTTCACCATCACAGGCTTCCAATCTTTTTGTAAATAAGGTGTACCTGAGAGAACGGAGACACTGTTCTTATAGTTGTTGTTGTCCAAGGACAGTGTGTGGTCTGTAGGCCACAGATTTATGAAGTAATTCTTTTGGCTTATGGGACAGTAGTCATATGGCAAGCTGATAGGGCAGTGAGAGGCAGTGAAAGCTTGTGGTTTCTGTTTCTGTCCTTTCACCTGCTCTGCAGAATCAGAGCGACTCCAGTGCTTGAAATCTCGCATTTGGTGAGGGTACAGAATGGGAAGGCTGGGCCAGGAAGCTCAGAGTGGGAAATATAATTGATAAGTCTGAGTTTTTAGTGGTTCATCTTCTTTCACATACCTGTCCATTAAATAGTCATCTCAAACTCAGTATGGTGGAAGGAAACTGTGGAATAAACAGAGCTTTTGAGTAAATAACACATTTCTAAAAGGAAATTGAAAAAAAAAAAAAAAATTCTCTGAGAACATGAATACCAGAAACCACATAGCATGAAATTTCATAAAGCTGTTAGCTTTTTTCAGATCTTATTTTTTCGTTCATATAGTAGGACATTTGGCCTCAAGGCAAAGGTATGAAATTTTGTTTATGACATTTATAATCATATATGTAACTTTGTTGTAATGCAATGTACTTTGTTTAGATCATAAGTTAGGTTATGTTAATTGTTCTACTGCCTTCTTCATCCTTGAAACCT
This sequence comes from Aythya fuligula, assembly GCF_009819795.1. Lineage (NCBI taxonomy): Eukaryota > Metazoa > Chordata > Aves > Anseriformes > Anatidae > Aythya > Aythya fuligula. The sequence continues at coordinate 64,956,230 of NC_045593.1, read as the reverse complement.
TTGTATGAGTTTCCTAAAACATGTTCTCAAAACATTATTGTAAACCTACTTGGTGGCAGAATAGTGAGAAATGGTATCGACGAAGCTTGTTATTGTGTACAACTATGTAGTTATGTTTGCAGTTTGGAAATATGGTGCTCTGATTGTCTGTTTGGACCTGTAGATAATTGCATGGTCCAACTTGTATGCATGTCCCTCTTGCATTGCAAAACTGGCTTTATACCTCCAATAGATTGAGAAACACAATAACAATGCATTAGTAGAGTACCTTCATAGCATTGTGTAAATATTGAATAGAATTTTGGAAATTTGAATGGGAGTTTATTAGCTATCATGCAGGCACAAATCATCTTAAGGATTTTTATTTTTTATATATTTTTTTAAACAGGTAACTAAGAGACTAGGGCTGAATTTATGCTTATCTATGTAAGGAAAAGAACATCTACAGAGAAAATCTCTCATTTTGTGCTTTCCTTAAAAAAAAAAAATTTCAAAGAGAAAGTTGATCTTTTCTTGGCACCATCTGTATCAATGTCAAGCAGTTACCACAATACATCAACTACCTGTTTAATAAATAAATAAAACTGCTTATTTATTTATTTATTTATTTGCTTTTATTACAGAGATCCTAGACCATCATGCCATAGTTTGAAGAATGTGAGTAATCTCTCTTTCCTTGCAGCTGTCTATGTATCAGGTTTACTGTAAGACTACTGAGATGATTCTAGCCTTGCCCACCCTCAGTCAGTACCCTCATTTTGTTGAGGAACATCCAGGTGATGCTGAATCTTACCATCTTCATATGATGACCTCTGGTCCTCACACTTTGCCGTCTATATTCTCGTAGCCATTGAAAGTGTTATAACTACCAGCCTCAAAAAACAGACAAGTTACTTAATTAATTTGCATGATGAGATTCATTCTATCTCCTTGCAATATGAGAAATATTCTGTTTGTTTTGTACCCAACCTGATAGTTCATGGTGAGGTTTATTTTGTATAACTTCAAACATTTAATGGTTTTTATTTAAATCTTATTACATGTTTGTAATTGAATTGGTTCACCTCTGTCCATCAAGTTATTTCTGTGAGCTAGGGTTTGAAATGTTAATACTGAGACATTTATGAGGTCCAAGGTGTTATTTAAAACTTATCTGTTTTTGATTAGGTATAAGAAGGAAGTTAAGTGCTTTAGATCATATAAGAATAAAACATAATAAATATAATGGAGAACAAAAAAAAAAAATAAATCTTACAGCAAATAAGAATGACTCAGTAAGATACAACTGATCAGTTTCCCTTCATAAACCTCAAAGGCTATTCCCTCCAGTGTTTTAGCAAAAAAACTTTTAGTCATACAGGAAATTTAAAAAGTTCAATTCACACGTTTGTTTGCTCTAGTTACTCAGATCTTGATTTCACAAATGTGTAATTTTGATCTGTTGAATCAAGGGAATTTCCTCTTACAACTAGCTTTCTTAAGCTATAGACCCATGTGGCCTCTTTTGCTTTGTATGTGTGTCCTTTCTGGATGTAATCTCTGGTTTTGCTCAGAAGATTGTTCTCCAGAAGCAGTTATAGAATCATTAAGTTTGGGAGAGACCTTCAAGATCATCTGGTCCAACCATCACCCTACTACCAATGTCACCCACTAAACCATGTCCCTAGGCACCATGTCCAACCTTTCCTTGAACACCCCCAGGGACAGTGCTTCCACCACTTCCCTGGGCATCCTGTTCCAATGCCTGAGCATTCAGGTCAAATGCAGCTAGAGACATTGTTATATCCTAGTGCAAAGTATTAAGATGTGGAATATAATCACAAACCATCACTTTTACCTCACAAACTGTAACTGTGTGAAGAGAACTGAAAGAACACTTTTTGTAGCACTGATGTGTCTTTTGTGGCATCCAGAAAGCAGGTATGGGAACTGCCAGCATTCTCTATTTGTTAGGTGGTCCCTGTCTGCAGAATCCTACCTGTCCAGCCAGGTCTTTTATAGACAATGTCTATTCAGTCTTTAAAGGGGTTATATCTTGACCTAAGCAAGCCTAAGGCACAGTCAGAGTGCTCAGAAGATAAGTCAGTATGAATAGCTAGGGAATCTGGCTGTGGAGAGGGTTTCTAGGATGCCTCTTCAGGTGATCCAAAAAGTGGATCAGAGTGGACATGCTGCCATTTCATACTGCAAATGCAATAGAAGCTACTAATACAGTGCTGTTGCACTAACAATCTTCCTTTTGTACTTCACAGGCCAATCAAATTTATCCTTTGTTTATTTTTTCCTTCATTTTTAAATGAGTTAAACATTCATTTAGGAGAAATTCTTTTGGCCTTTTAAAAGCTGAAGCAACTTAACCAGGAAGCTAGCTGAAAGCCACAAAGCCTTTCTGGCAATTTCCTCAATTATTCACTTGTTCATATTGGACTTCCCTGAAATTGTCTCCTTCTGTCTTTGTGACCCACTTGCACTTTTCCCTCATGTGAGCCTTAAAGTTTGTGTCATTTTTGGTAATAATGAGTCAACAGGGGAAATATACTATGCTATAAGTCAAATGAGCCTGTAGATAACAAACCAATGCATTGATATTTGTTTAATAACTGGTTGTAGTTCTAGAGAGCTGTAAATAGTCACCAAGAGTATGTTGAACCCCAGTTTATTTTGATATTGACAGCATCAACTCTTCCCATCATATCACAATGTTTTTCAGTGTTTGCAATTGCAAATCTGTGAGGAATAGTTATGCTGAAAAAATACTGTAAGGCAGGTATGCCTGAAAAAAAACAAAGCTGTTCAACTATATTTTTCTTTTCAGACTGTTAAAGCTAGTAGAGGTTGTAACTAACATCAGTGTGTTGGTTTTTGCCTGTCAAGTTGACCAAGTCATTCAAGCTCTGCTCTCACTGACATCAAAGAATAAATGTGCACTGAAGTATAATGACTGTGTTATAGATGTGTTCATCTAAAAATGTAGGTGAGGAAAAGTTTGGAGATTTTTTAAATCAAGTAATACAGTTTTAAAAACAGAAAATTTGTCATATATTGCACATACTTTCATCGACAATGACATGTTTTTTCCTTAAACATAGCTGCATAAATTACTTTGTGAATAAGGCAAGATTATTTAAGTGAGATTGCTATGATTTTCTTCTTTGCGTATGTGAATGTCTACATTTACCCAAATGGATGTTTCGTTTTCCGAAGAAAGACATAGGGTACAAAATTGCTGGATGTAAAATAATAATCCATCTAATTTATTTTCTGAGAATGTAACATACTGGCTGATTAACCTTATTGACATGTGTCATCCTTTTACAGGTTATAGCTCTGGAAAGAGAATGAGACAAGGCTTTTATTTTGGAGAGAATGCTAGGTCTGATTTTGTTATCATTATTATTTTTTAATTGTAAAACAGGAAGTGCAATCTTGTGTATAGGGATGTACATATGTGCATTTGAATATTCTGCCTTTGTGTGTGTGTTTGCTGTCTAAAAATCTTATGTGATTTGTTTAGGAATTGAGTTCACAGAGAGACATAGGAAAAATAAGGATGTTCTGAAAGGAATCTGTCATAGGCTTTGGGTAAGAATAGTCTGTTTTGACTACACATGGTCGCATTTTCAGAATGTAAGCCACACAACTGGGATTTGTATGTGTTTGCTTTAGAAATAGACCAAAATGTGAAGGCTTAGAGAAAGATGTGAGCAATGACCAGTCTTAGTAACTTGTGCAGCTTTGCCATATTTTGTGGAACAAACAGCTATTGAAATCTGAGCACACAAAGTGTGTAGTAGGTTTAGTAATGACAAGCAGTGTCGGCACACTGTAATTAACATGGGGTGGTATAATTTATAAGGAATGTACTGTGCCATTTAACACCAAAGCAGAAAGAATGGGGAGGAGGGAGAGAGTTGTTAGTCTGCAAAATCAAAAGTGGCTCTTATCCTTAGATGTAAACATTTTATTTTTCATACACTCATTATGTTTTATTTATTTATTTATTTATTTATTTATTTTTATTACTAACAAAAGGCTTCTGTCATTTTGAGTTAGTGCACTGCCAAGCAAGACTGAGTCATGAAGATGACCTCTGTCCTTATGCCACCATATTCATCTGAAAGGGAAAGTCTCAGCAGACTGTTTTTACTGTACATAATTAAGCAATTCTGAATGCTCAGTGAAACTTGAATGGTGTGGCATACAGACTGGTAATATGACAGTTAATGAGATGAGACTTACACTTTTACTGCCTCTATAATAAGTGAAAGCTTTTGCCTTCAGATTGAGGGCAGACAGATACTGAAGTATTCATTAAAAATGCTAAAACCAACAAGGTCACTGTTCTGTGTCTCTCTGTTTTATGACTCTCTCAAAGAAAGGAGAAACTAGAAGAAAATATTTCTTAATTATACTTATTCAATATCCATAATAAGCTGTGACATTTGCTTTCATGGTGGAGAAGACTAAAACTGAGACATTCAGGAAACCACTAACAACATGGAGTGATTTATTCTCTGTACCTTTCTTTCAGAGTCCAAAATATTCAGACTGGCTGAAACTACATAATTAATTTCACTCTGTGTCTGTAATAAGAAGATAATATTGCCTTGAAAAGACCTTTTAGCTTTTTTCTCTGCTGTCTTTCCAGAAGTGTACACTAAATAATTTTGCCTCGTGTAACTCTTCCAGCACCACTGGTGTTTCTTGTGCATTTGAAGCACTGTGGTCTTTGCTTCTATATAATATATATTTGGGGGTGAGGAGGTAGAGGCCCTTTCCAATGAATGATACAATTTAGCTGGTATTGAGAAACTATATATATGTATTGTCTGGATTTTTTAAAGCTGTGTGCATTAATGTTGGTGAGCATAACTTCACTGAGTGTCTTCATCCTATCCCCCCAACACACCCCAACTTATCACTGAAGTGTTGTGAATGATTCACTGAATATGTATTTACATAGTACAAATACAGATAACTAATTCATAGTGTGAATTATGTCAGCAATTACCTAGGTTCAGCTAGCTTGGTTGTGTATATTTGGCTGCAATCACAGAAGTCCAGACACCTCACAGGAGAAGTACAGTGATAACACCATGTCTACATCTGAAAACGTAATCAAGGCCAGAGACTTAAGCTTTAACCCAGCAAGCCCACTGAGACATCACTCTTTGTTCAAAGTAGGACGTGGTCTTAGCTTGAAGAAGGTAGCTGTGGTCCTCATCTTTCTTCTCCCCACTTCTCTGCTCCCCTGGTTACTTGAACTAACCTTACGGATTTCTCTCTTAACCTGTTTATACCTCACAAGTGCTCAGTCTTTCTTGCCCCATTTTGCTGCTCCTTTCTGTCCCCAGCTACAGGGATTCTGAAATGCTTTGTGAAGAGTGAGTCCCAGGATCATGGCTCTAAATGCTGGAAAAGGCTGTGGGTGAGGATATAAACCAGGATTTAGACCCATGCTTACATATGGCACCAATGTAAGCTGTTTAGTAATTCAGTGCTAGGGACAAGAACAGAGAAACTTTGATCTACTGACCAGTAAGCTTACTATCACTGCTTTTTCAGAAAGATGCAAGTGAAAGCCAAGCTACTTCAACTACTTTCAGCTCTAGAGAGATATCAGTTAATAGGTGACATAAATTAGACAGAGATTAGCATTTACCCAATGGAGTACTCTTGCGATCGTCCACAATGCCTAAACCTTTTTTTCTCACTGGCATTTGTACCAAAAGGAGATATATATGAGTTTTGATCCACAGAGAGCTGCTCCATTCCATGATTTTCTTAAGATAAAGGGTACTTTTGCAAAAAGACTAGGAGCACATATTACTTTGTGTGTGTGTGTGAAAAGACTTTCAGAATTGCTTTATTTCAGATTTTTGTTTGACATACAAACTTTTATCCAGTGAATACAACACAAAGTAATTCTGTAGCATCAGCAGAGGGGCTTAACAGTTCAGAGGTGATTTATTTTGGAGTATTTTGAGAAATCAGACTTGAATCCAGAAAAGTCGAAATTACTATAATCAGGAGCCTTGCCTCAATGGAAGCTCTGCCCAAGGGAGAGTTGCAGGACTGGGGGTGTTAGTATTTGTTTTTCACTGATGTAAGGCTTATACTTCGGGAGAGAGAAATGCCCTTTCCTGGTGATTTTTTTTTTTTTTTTTCCTTGATTATTATAGATGTCACAAACAGTGAGTGAATTTGTGGAGGAGGGGAACTCAGAACATTTTGTAATTCTTGAAAGGTTAATTGCACTATTTATAGACCTAACTGCAAAGGGGAAAAAACTCTCAGCATGACCCAGCAAGGTCAACGTAGTAATAGCAACCTAAATGGAGCTCTGACCAGTCATGAATTACTGTCTGTGATACTGAGAATGCTGACAGTTCAATCACAGCACTGTTTCAATAGAGAACTCCATATATTTAAAGCGCTGATACTGTTTTCCCTCTAAATGACAGGCTTGACAGATGGGCCGAAAGCACTGCAGACGTTTGAACAAGGAAATAGAGAGGGAGCCTGCTGGAAGCAGGGCTTCACGCAGCCAGCCGCGAATGATGAATAGAGTGTGATTGTGTCTGACAGGTAGTAATATAACTATTCATTCACCACAGAACACCTGGAGCACACTATATTAAATGGTACAAGATGGAGAGATCCTGTGACAGGAATGGGAAGTGTGAATCCCACGCTGAGTTTAGGTACAGCAATATAAAAGGTCGGGGGTCATGCAATATAAACTGCCTTGGAGAAGGCTGTAATTAAATTATTTGCTTACTAAAGTGTTTCTAGTGTTTTCCTAACGTGTTGCCAGGATCATTATTTCAGCATGTCTGCATAGCTGGAATGAAAATAGCAAATGCTGTTTTGCTGACTACTGTGCTTCCATTTTGCTTTGGGAGGCTTTCTAATCAAAGCATCATCATTATTGCACAAAGCTGTGGGAGAGCAGGAGCAAGGAGGGGCAGAAACTCCTGATGGCATTACGAGTCCTAAAAGCTGTGTGTTTCGTCTAACAATCTAAAGCTCACAGCTGACCTTGTTTTAGGGCTTTAAGGGGTCAAAAACCTCCTGTGTGTGACAGGCCTGTGGAGAATCAAAAGATACTGCACCCCTGGTGGGTGGGGGCTGTGGAGTTATGTAACATTGTGATTTTATTTTGTGTACTGTAGCTTTAAGGTTCTGAAAAGCTGATCTGAGCTGAAAGATGCTACCATTTTAATCCTGTTATGAGAGAAATGCAATTCAAAGCCATGGGAACCTCGTTTTGTTTATTTATTTATTTATTTTGTGGTGTGTGATATTCTTTCTTTAAGGAGTAGTTCATGCTTAAATAATCATTCTTTTTAAATTGAAGACCATGAGCTGAGAACAGATTTGGTGTCAGTATGAGATGCAGCAGAGCGGCAATAAGTTGCTTTATTAAATTGCTGGGTGTTTTCCAGACAGAAGCTATTGAAAACTTTGGGAACACGTTTTAATCTTTGTCGAAGCATATACCTGGGATAATTAGAAACTTCTTGGAAGATTTTGATAGGTTTTATTTCATGAGCATGTGTGCTTCCAATAAACAATGTCACAAAGGAAATCTTTCTAGTAGTGATCTTCAAGTGAAGGTTTGTGCTGCAGTTCATAAAATGCTGTGCAGGTTGGATAACCGAAGTTTATCAGTACACTTGTTTTCTACCTGGTCACTGATAACTCTAAAAATATAATCACAAAAATACAGTTTTCTTTTGCAAATACATGCAGCTAATATATGTATAATCCCTTCTCTTGCATGCCCAAATGGTGGCTTTTCTTTGGCAAGATGAAAGAACAAATTAAATACCAAGCAGGCTTGTTTTATTTGTTTATTTATTTCATTTACCAGTAATCTGTCTGATAGTGAAACTAGAAATATTACCATGGAGGTGCTCATATCACTGTCCTTTGACCTCAGAGAGTCGAAAAATGTTGAATACAAAGGTTTACATTAAAAATGAGACTTTTCTCAATGCTTTTATGCCGAAGGAATTGATTGTAATGCTTTTTAACTGAAAAAAGGGTTGACTACATAAAACATAGTTTTTTGCTGGTTGAAACATCTGATTTTATGTATTTAACAGAAGTATTTTAATCTCTCACACTACACATTGACAATATACAGAAAAATATTTCACACTAAAATTTGTTTTTAAAGCAGCACAATATAAGATATCACATGTATTTCTTGATATTTTTTTTTCATTTTATATGCACTAAAATTGTAAGTAATTTTAAAAATAGTTTGAAATAAAAATCAGAATTACAATCTGCCACCAAATCTACCATTCAATGTTTCTTCTTAATACAAAATAGCAAGGGCAGTGAATATTTTATTTTATTTTGTTTTGTTTTATTTTATTTTATTTATTTTCTAAGGTAGTTGTATTCTCTTACTCTTACTCTGCTCAGCTTGGTTTTTTGTTTCTACTTTGCTTCAATATCTTATTCTAGAGTTATTTGTATATTTTAAATTGTTTTGAAATCTTGCTGCAAAAAGTTGATCCCAATTATGAATGTCAAACACTATGGCTGGTTGACTTTATGTAGCATTTCAGGTATTTAGGCAGTCCCTTCAGATATCTCATGCAAAATAATGTGAGAACAGTATTTCTAAATATATGCAGTGACAGAACTTTTGAGTTTTCTTGGAAAGTCCTTGTGAAATGACATATTTGGTTGTTGATTTTATGTTGGAAGATATTCAGCAGCTTTCACCTCAGATTAGTTTTGCTTGTCACTTCCTTTATTCATAGAATTCTCTGGCTAGGTCAGTTATCATCTAAATGCTTACTTAGTGAACTTTCCTGAAAGCAGAAGGCATAGTAGGCACTCTTCTCTTTCTTTCTTCTTTTCCTTCTTTTTCTAAATTTGGCAATATAGTCAAGGGATAATGGTAAAAAACAAACAAACAAACAAACAAAAAACTAAACCAAGCCCCCATCGCTACTACAAAATAAACTTTTTTTTTTTTTTCCCCATATCTGGTATTCCTTTTTCATGAAAATAAACTAAAGTCAGAATTGATCTACATGCCCAGTAAATAAAAAGTGCTCTTGAACCTCCTGCTGAGAAAGCTTGTTAGACTTGGTATATTTGGTCTTTTGTCAGGGACTGACCAAAGACATTATCTTTAAGGCATATCTGTTTCACTGGGAAGATTCATCAGAGTTCAACCCACATTGGACTCTGTTCTTCAAAAAAATGTGTAACTTTTTTGTCAGATTGTTTGATGTTTATTCATTTTTCTATCCTCTCTCAGACTATGTTGCTAATTAAATTCTAATTCAAATTCAGATAATCAGAAATGTCAAAGGGTTTTTAAAAAATAGCATGGGTTTTTATTTATTTACTTAAAGTAAAATGAGCAGTATTCCAAGGCTACAAGTCAAGAGGTTTAATGCCTCATTTCTTTGTCCCCTGTCAGACTGGGTATATTTACTCAGTATATTTGTAACTCTGCACTGAGGCTGCAGCTTCCTTGAAGAACTTCTCTGCTTTTTTAGTTGTATTTTTACATTATTTATTTTAACAAACTGTTTATCACAATTTGTTTTGTAAATGGTCCCTCTGTTGCATTAATTTACTTCTTTTCCTTAATAAGGAAAGGGACATCTTATTACTTGGCGTGTAAGGAATATGGATAATGTACAAAATAGTGTTGCTGAGCACAGGAGACCTGCAAAGGTTCCTGTTGAGGGAATTGAGGGCAATTGCAGTCTTGCATAAGCAGAATCTTAATTACCAAATAATGTTGTTTTGCCAGGAGCAGAGATTATTTTTCCCTCTCTTTTTTCCCTTCTGTTTGATGGTTCCTTTCAGTATTAATGGAGGTGGCAAATACGGCTGAAGGATATATACCTGATAAATTCATAACCACTTGTGGGTGTTTAAAAACTCTCTAGCAGGAAAAAAATGTCATAAACTGGGTGATGTCATTAACTTAATCTTTCTGCAGCAGGGTACAGTAATGAGAGATGAGAAAAGTTGATCTTATATACTGAGAGGCTTACATTACATACTGAGGTGTTTTGCTTTTCTGTGTCTACACAAAATTATGTGGTAATGGTCACAAAATAAACACTTTTTACATGGTTTATGAAAGCTGCTGTGTCTATACAAGAGTAAAGAGCCATTGATTGAAGGTGTTTCTAACTATCCAAAAGAAAGTTTATCCTCAACTAGATTCATCTGAATCAACTGTGCCCTGAAGCATGGGTATGCTTTTCCCTTTTCCTAGAGAGTTCCATACATCACAGTCAAAAATTTTGCTTTCATTTTCTGTGTGTCAACATTTGCCAACCACAGAATCATAGAATATACCGAGTTGGAAGGGACCCACAAGGATTATTGAGTCCAACTCCTGGCTTCACACAGGCCTACCCAAAAAATCAGACCATATGACTAAGAGCACAGACCAAATGCTTCTTAAACTCCAACAGGTTTGGTGCTGTGACTACATCCCTGGGGAGCCTGTTCCAGTGCGTGAAAATCCTCTGAGTGAAGAACCTCTTCCTGATGTCCAGCCTGAATCTCCTCTGCCTCAGCTTGGCACCATTCTCTTTGGTCCTATTGCTGTCACTAAAGAGAATAAATAGGTGTCTGCCTCTCTGCTCCTCCTCGTGAGGAACCTGTAGACCATGATGAGGTCTTCCCTCAGCCTCCTCTTCTACAGGCTGAACAGGCCAAGTGACCTCAGCCACTCCTCATACATCTTCCCCTCTAGACTCTTCACCATCTTCGTTGCCCTTCTCTGAACACTCTCCAATAATTTTACATTCTTTTTGTACTGTGGTTCCCAGAACTGCAAACAGTACTCGAGGTGAGGCAGTACCAGTGCAGAGTAGGGGGGGTCAATCACTTTCCTTAATTGACTAACAATGCCGTGCTTGATGCACCCCAGGAAATGGTTGGCACTCCTGGCTGCCAGGGCACACTGCTGGCTCATATTCAACTTACTCTCAACCAAAACTCCCAGATCCCTCTCTGCAGGATTGCTCTCCAGCATCTCGTTGCCTGCTTTTTAACCATGTGACCATATCAAATGGTGGCACATTTTGATGACTCCCTACAAAAATACAAAATGAGAGAAGAAAAGGTGAAAGGTCTAATATGATATCTCTTGTTCTGTAGGTCTGCATTTAGTACACGTTCTGTAAAATGGTTCAGAATAATTTATTTGCCTGGTTTCATTTTAACAGCCTACTGAGTTACCTGGATGAGATTGTCACAGTGGCATTCAAGAGATATGTTTGAAAGTTGAATATCTTTGTTTTTCAGAGCTCCCACATATGCAAAACTTCTTTGCATTTCTTTGTATTTGCTACTCAATTGAATGCTGGGATGCATGTGGCATAGACTCAGATTTTAGGGTAAGAAGAATATTACCACCTTAGAAATAGAACAGTGGGAAGGAATTTAGGAGAATTTAATTATCTCTTACCTTACCAGCTGCCCACAAGAGTCATTGGGCTATATCTTCTGTTCCCATCAATGTCTAAGACTGTGATTGAGGAACTTCCTTGACAGTGAATTTGTATTCCTCAGGCACTTACTCTAACTGGGCAGTTTGACTGTACATCTTGGCATGGTCAGAAACACCAGAGTGTAAATATCAGTTTAGAATTCATTGATCCATGCAGGTGTACTGCCATGTACGTTTTCTTTGAATGCTAAATACCATTTTCTCACTTAACCTTATTTCAGAGGTTGCGTTTTTCCCATTTACTTCTGAGTCTGTTCAGAGAAGGAAAAGCAGGAGGAGGTGGTGTGCTGTATAGTCACCTTTACGTAATAGTTTGTTGCTCATCCAAAAATGGAAACAGTCACTGCTATAATGAAACAGACAAATAATTCTTCTGCTGGTAAATGCAGAAAGAAGTCTACAAAACTATCTCATCCTTTGTTGTTCAGATTGTTGTTTCAACACACACTGACTATAGGACTACTTCCTCTCCCTGAGGAACAGCAAGTAATTTGTTAATCAGGGTATTCCCCTGGTAGTTAAGAGCTCTGAGAGGTTTTAAACTTGGATTGAACTTGGTTCCCCTGACTTCTTCAGGTGAATGGTCATATCAATTTACTCATGAATCTACATCATACCCTCCATCCCTTCCTTCCTTCCTTCCTTCCTTCCTTCCTTCCTTCCTTCCTTCCTTCCTTCCTTCCTTCCTTCCTTCCTTCCTTCCTTCCTTCCTTCCTTCCTTCCTTCCTTCCTTCCTTCCTTCCTTCCTTCCTTCCTTCCTTCCTTCCTTCCTTCCTTCCTTCCTTCCATCCCTTCCTTCCTTCCTTCCTTCCTTCCTTCCTTCCTTCCTTCCTTCCTTCCTTCCTTCCTTCCTTCCTTCCTTCCTTCCTTCCGTTAGAAATGCAAATCCTGCACTTTCAATGCTGTAGAAATACTTCGTACTTTTTTTGTCATGCATGGTAACAGCTGTTGAATACAGTCCTAGTGGCATGTGCAGGGCATGATTTGGATCTATGTAATTAGTAAAAGAAAGAGTATATTCTTTTCTAAAGGAATTTAAATGATCCATCAAAGACAGAGAAAGTATACTTAGTAAGAGCTATCTTGCCCAGATTTTGTCTCCCCGATGTAGTGGAAACTGTAACACTTTAAATATAAGTGCACTGGAGGGAGTTACATAAATAAGTACAAGTTTTGTCTCCTCCTTCTCTCTCCCTGCCTCTGCAGTCATTGACTACTGAATATTCTCTCTTAGGCTGAGAACAAGTAATCCTTTATGGATGTTCCTTCATTCGGTGTCTTAGGGGGAGTAACTTTCTTAAGGAAAAAATGTCAGTTACTCTGACATTTTTCTGTAACCCTTCTGTTAGTGTCATCTGCAAGTGCTGTTGATATATAAGGTGACCCTTACCCTCCAGCTGACTAGTATATAGACCTCCCCCCAGGAGATCATGGATTTGACACACTTTTGATCCAATACTGAGTATTTTTCTTCCAGCATTTTGGCAAGTTATGGCAAATTATTTCTTTGCTAAGTTTTTACCTACCTAGGTGTTTTTAAGTCTATATATCCCCTAAGGGAGAAATTTTATATTAATATTTGTTACTCTTCTTTCTGTGTTAAGATTGCTGTTTTTGACCATGCTCCACATTTTGTATCATTGCCCCCTTTGAAATGAATAAACTCTTCCTGACAACCATGGCTGGCAAGTGTACAGTTGTACTCTAATAAGCTTTATTTACTAGCTGTACTAAAAATTTCTGTGAGTTTCAGCTCTCAGCAGGCTTTTAGTTGGTTCCTGCTTCTACTCATTGCTTTCAGAGATCATTTATTCAGCATTCAGAATTCCTTCAAAACCTGGATTCTGGCTAATTACTTTATTGTGTAGTATGAGCTCTTGTTAGTCAACAACTAGGTTCAGTTGGTTTGTATCAGTACCTCTTCAGGCATTGAGAGGACTGAAAACACAGAAGTGGCTCAAAAGCTTTGGGGAAACAAAGATGTTGGTCTGAAAAGAAAGGGAAAAACAATAAAACAATAAAACAAAACAAACAAACAAACAAACAAACAAACAAAGCCAACCAACCAAAATATCAAATCACAAAAAAAGAAAAACAACAAAAAACAACAACAAAACAAACAAACAAACAAACAAAAACTTAGGGGAAAAAATCTAATATAAAGCTGAATATTTTTGAATTTTGTGGAAAAGTTTGTATCCTATCATGGCTTGAGAACAGAAACTATGAGCCAACAACACAAAGGATCCTTTCTAGTTAGAGGATTTGTATTTAGTACAGCTTTGTAAGAGAATCAGAATAATAGATTATCTGTACTGCTATTCATCTTTCCATTTCTTGTGCACAACAGCCACTGGTCAAACCTGCTGGTGTGTTATGTCAATATGAACTATTGATGTTTTGGGAAAAATATAAATAAATTGTAATCATTTGAGTTGAAAGGGCAAAAAGAACTGCTGAAAACTGAAGACTTTTGTTTTATGCCTATGTACCTATGTTTTTTTTTTTCTTTCTTTCTTTTTTTTTTTTTTTTTGGTACTTCATATCTTTAACTGCTATGGTTAAAGGTTTGTCCATGGTGCAGCACTTATTTGGTCTTATGATGGAAACCAGTGGATACCAGTGGATTATAAAGGAAGATATGAGAGACTTCTCTACACCATGGAAATCTGAAAGACTTAAACATTTATCTGCAATCTACAAACATGCACTGTGGTGCAGGGACTAGTTTTTACTGGGGTAGCATTATAACTGAAGACAGAACAGCTCTATCAGTGCACTGTTGTATTAATATTTTAATAGTAGTGAGTTTAATACAGACAGACATAGGAGTTCATTGGATATTTATACACTGTTCTTGCTGCTGCTTCATGCTATATACACAGGACTTTCATCTAATCTCACTTTTTCGTGCTATCACTTTTATTGGACAAATGTTTCAAATCTTTCAATATACCCTGCCTCAAAGTAAGTGATAAGAAAATATTAGCTTGCTGTTGTAGCCTGAAGGGTTGCAATATTGCTTGTCTTTTTTGTCCTTCATTTTAGAGGAAGTGCTCCTATAAGTAGATATTTACACATATTTAAGTAGGTAATTACACATTTCTGAGTGGGGTATAATAAAATGGATAATCTATCAGTTAAGTAGTTAAAGAATGAATTTAGATCATATATGTTGAGGTTTCTTCAGTCTTTGGTAATATCTCATCTTTATTTATTGGAAGAAATACTGTAATTATCTTCTTAAGAAATAAGCGTTTTCTTTACTTCCTTTGTGGTGAATGTTGCTGCAGAAAACTCCTCCAGCTTCTCTGAAAAGTCACCTCCATTGTTTACAGGTGCCTTCCTTCTTTGGTAGTCTACAAAATTCATCATTGTCATCTTAATTTTTCTTATAATAAATAGTTTCTTATGCATTTCTTTTTTGTTGTTTTTCTTGTTAAATCTTTGTCTGGCCTTCCTGACTTGTATGTTTTGCTTTATATTTTTACTACAAGTAATTTGAACTGTTTGAATTTTCTTAAGCTTTCTTGACTGTCTTTGTGGAACTCTTTCAGATGAACATTTTTACAGTGTTACTACTGTCTCTCTCTTGTACATTATTTTTCTTTTGTTTAAGAGAATGCATCTCTGCTGTGATTTCAAGCTGTTATAGTTAAGCAGCTTAATTTTTTTTTTTTCATAGAGTTTATCTCCTCCTTTTGTACTCTAGCATATTCTTGGTTACTTTTCTTGACTGAAGTTTGGGTCAGTAATTCTTGGTTTCAGTATTTCAACTTAAATTTATCATTAATAAATATATTAATTTATTACAGTAGTACTCAGTGGATGTAATTCCAGGTAGTTCCTGGACTTTCTCCTGATGTTTAACAATAACAAGCTCTCCATTAACTTTTCTGAGCAGATAAATAGAGATGCACATTCTGGGAAAAAAAAAAAAAAAAAAATCTTGCAATTTAAGTAAGAATTTTCTATCAAGTCCAACTGGCAGGTTGTGTGTGAGCAAAATGAAGGCCCATGTGTTTTATTTACTGCCTTACTGTGTGGTGCAGGACACAGGGTTGTACTGAGAGTATTTAATGTGTGGAGAAACATTTTGTAGCTAAACTGTTAAGGTAGTGTATAGAAAGGATATCCTGTGAACACATTTGTCCAGTTTTATGGACATTATCTGAAGGTGCAATGTGACCCATTCTGAGCAGTAATGTAATGTTTACTTTTCAACACTTTGATAGCTATTACAGCTGAGCTCTGTGTTGTTGTTGTTGTTGTTTTTTGTATTTTTTTGTTTTTGTTTTTCATGATCTAGAGATTACCACTGATACCTTCTGTAATTGCAATGTTTATTAAAATTTGTCATCTTTTTATTCAGAAAAGGATCTGATTAACTATCACTAAGATATCAATTACATAATAATCATAACACTTGAATGAATAATTCTGTTGTCATTCAACTGTCAGTATAGGCAACATAGTATCACTGAAATGTTTCTGATTATCTCCTGCATTTCTATATTTGATGGCTATTGAGACCACAATTTGCATGTTTTCCAAGCGAATGTATTTTATCCTTTTTCATTTCTAAGCTGCATGCATTGTTCAGCCAACATGCTTGAGATGGGAATTTATGTTCACAGACTGTGAGCATGAAACATCACTACAGTCCATAATCAGGTCATTAGCATTCTGCTCATGCAAGCCAGTGTGAGTACAATTTTCAGAGGCCTAATGTAACAGGTAATCATAAATTAGTATTTGCTTTAAAACAACACCAGATTACACAGCCTGCATGTTTAAAGAGAATGACTCAGTGAGTAGTGCAGCTCTGTAATGAAGTGGGAGCTCATTAAACAGATGCTATCTACTTCAGTGATCTACATAAGCAGCAAACAAACCAAATGGAAATGTTTCAACAGAACACTGCAGTCAACCAGGACAAGTTCAGGTTCATTTGCTGTGGCACCATCTACAGGAATTAGTCACAGTAATAATTGAATAGTTGCTTGCTAATTTATCATTTTACATTTGTTATTGCATTTGCATAATGTGTTGTATTTTACTGTCTTTGGTTACATTAAGATGCCCTCATCTGTGTATACAACAAGAGAAAACATTGAGTGATTTTAAGAGTCATCAGGCTGGTAGTGTTCAATGTTCAGTACTTGATTTTTTTATTTTTTTTCCTGGTTTGTGTTATATCTTTGTAGAGGCAGGCTTGCAAACAGCATTTAGGAAAACAAATGTTTACGTCATGATGAATCAGAAGTAGAGACATACAGATAGGTGCAATGACTAAGCATCCAGTATTTCTAGGTTTAATACTTTTTAAAAAGCATAGGAAGCATTTTCAGTAGGTGAAATGGCCAGAAATGAGCCCTTTAGAACTTTTGTACATGAGTAAATTAGAAATTTAGTATGTAGAGAAAGACATTTTGCTGATTTTTAGAGGTCTTGCAGCTACCAGGAAACAGTACTGTATAACATTATTGTTCGAGGTGGATGAGATGGAAAAAGTTGGAAGAGTGGAATTTGAAAGATAAAACATTTTTTATGTCATGTTTTATGTTGATGCGTAACACCTGTGGTGTTAGTTACAAGTATTGCAAAGTGTGTGTGAACTGTAGCTACTAAAATGGATATAAATTGGTCCTCACTTCTTATGTGTTTGTGTTTTTGTTGGTGATCTTGTTTGTTGTTTTTCTGTTTTTCTTTTTGTTTGTTTTAATTAAATTTTGTTTCCAGCAAGTGATCATGCAGTGAGTTACTACTCAGTGACACAACACCAGGCAGAATTGTTTGGTGCTTTAATGAGATTTTTAGTGCTCTTAGACCCTTTCAAAATGTATATTTAATGCTTTATCTTTTGTTTTATCTCTTCCTTTCTACTTAGATCCTGTAAATACGTTAGTTAACCTGTTAATTCTGAAAAAGCTCTTACTAGCTTTCTTTTCCCTTGCAGGTGTGTCACATATTGAGTCTTAATCACCAAGCACGAACGGATGAGCTCATTAACAGTAAGGAAAAAGAGAAAAAAAATATTTCTTAATGTTTAGTTTAAAAGAAATATTGAAGGAAAAGCATATTTATCAAAAACCTTCCAGTAAAACTGAATAGACCTCTTAGAGGAAAGAAAACATTCTAGTAAGGTGCAAAGGTGAAAATTTAAAACACCTTCTCTTAAATGTTTAGATAACATTATCAGGACATATTTTCTATAATAATATTGTATAGTAAAGGGATTCAAAATGTATTTCAGTACTTCTAAATGGAAGATGTGATAAAAGACTGGAGGGCATACTTGAGAAGTGAAAAACTCTTAGTTTAGGGATCCTGGTCATCTGGGAATGGGTGGTGGGAGGGGGGTGGGGCAACTCTGTGTCACTGTTGGTATTGTATTTCACTTTACCAGGAGCATAAATTCTGTGTACTGAGATATTTTTATGTTTCCTACTCAGAAGTGACCCTGTAGGCATTGTGAGAGGATGTATAAGTGATTTCCTGACCATGGTGAAGCTATTTGGTTCTATAGTTAAATTTCAGTTTTGGAGCAGAAGACAGAAAGGCTTGAAGAGTGTGTCTGTGTTCATTATGTTCATTTCTTTTCCAAGTGATAGAGGCTAAAAATGGAGGAGGAGAAAACAAAAACAAACAAACAGACATGCCAGCATCTTGTAGCAAAAGATGTAAGCGAAGTTCATTCATATATTTCACAAATAACATACATTTGGTACAGCTTCATGTCTACAGCTAACTCTGCTTTAAAAACCTGAAGTGGTAGCAATAATTCTGCTGAGTTATGTAGCTAGAAGTTGCACCTTTATGAATGCATGGTGAAGCAACATTAACAGCAACAGGAAGTAGTTAGCGATATTGTAGTCTACTCAGGCATATCTATATAAGTTTGCATGTATGTCTTATAAGCATTGACTTTAAACCGTCAGCTCTCTGGGATTTTACCTGGGTTGTTCAGTAATTGCAGTAAATGTTATCATTCTTTTCCCCTCCATCAATTTAAGGAACTAGAAGTTTTGCTCACAAACATGGACTTGTTTGGAAAACATTTATATCAATGAATCTGAGAGTGTATAAGTAATGGGAACATAAGGAATATCAAATTGCTGTTAAAGGAGGACCTTTCTGTGAATATGCCTGTCATCAAACTGGGGGAAAAAAAGCAAAAATTTATCATTGCAAAAACTCTATAAGGCCATAATATTTTGATATTTACTGATTTTTAACCTTATTATCAGATGTACTTAACCTATCTTCTCTCTTGGAAATTTTGTTTCAAGTTTGTCTTTCTAATTCTTAGTGTACTGGTATCCATATCTTGAATGTTGCTTAATGAGGGTTTTGTATTTACCATAAATATGTACAGCAGAATGGACAAATCTAATATCAGGAAGTATTGGCTAGAAGTATTTACCAGGCTAAACACTCCATCTTGTGGGATGTGGCAACTTAGACGTTCCAGACTGCAGTTCCTTACAGGTTTTTTCTATCATTCCATAGACATGAGATGACATTCCTGTCTGTGGCAGGAGGGTTGTAGTTAGATGATCTTTAAAGTCCCTTCTAACCCAAGCCATTCTGTAATTCTATAAATTGAAATGTAGGGTTCTGCTTGGCAAGAAGGATGCTTAAACATTTACATTTTCATCTACAGCATGTGCCTAACTTGAAATATGAAAATGGGTTCAAAAATATCACAGAAGACAGAAAATGTGAATTATTAATTATATATATTAATTATATATAAATTATATTTATATTAATTATATATATAATATTAGCTTAACTGTCATAGTTGCACATCACTGAGAGTGAGTCTAAATCTTATGAGAATTGCTTGAACAACTGTATGACAGTGAATAAGGTTAAGATTTTACAAATGGCAGGGAATGAAGACTATCTGCTCTTTGGGGGTAGCTAACCATTTCTTATGTGAAAGCCAGCCAATGCAGAAATTGGTTGTACACTGCAGCCTAATGAGCTGCATGTCAGGAGGTGAGCAAAAGAAAATCACTAAAAGCCGGGGGGGGCTGAAGAAGGAGAGAGGAAGAACCTTCTCCTACTCGTGCATTTCAGAAAACAGGAGAAAAGTCAAATTTCAGCCAGGAAAGAGCTGTCAAGAAAGATAAAGACATATTGGGGCTTTAGTCTGTAAGCCGTTAGAGAAAAAGGAAATAGGTGATTATGAGGGTGTAACAAGTAGAGGTACAGTTCAGATGGCCTGGTAAATGTGCAAATTATGCTGTGACAGTTAGAATCAAAGGGAAGAACAAGCCAGCTGGTTTGTCTTTCGTAAAGAGCATTCTGAAATGAATAGAAACTGAAAGGATGGGTAAATGCAAGGTAAAGCTAGTATGGACTACGTGCTGGCAATCTGATTTGGCCTGGTATTGAGTCACATTTGCAAAACATCAGTTACCTCTGAATACATCTTTTGGTACCCAAAAGTATGAGCTTTTACATATCCTCCTTTGATTCTTTTCAGTTATGCATGTTGCTGCTACTTACTCCCTCTGAAGTGATGTAAGGCTGGGTCACACAGAAAAATAATTCATAGGACTTCTCAGGGTGTTTTATGTGTGTTTTAAATGGCTGAACATAACACTTACATGATTAAAAGATTTGTTTAGCAAAGTGAGAGAGGATGTATTTTTACAGGTCTTCACTCTTTTGCTTTCCTTGTTTGACTTGTAGGTTGTCACCAGCTGATCCTGTGTGCCCTTTCATTTATTTTCCATCCAAAGACGCACTGTCTTGTTGAACTACATGCCATCTACTCCTCTATTATTTTGGGGAAGGTCTGGATTCTTTCTGAATTTTGGAGTGGTCAGGGAGGAAGAGATGATGAGGAGAGATTTTTCACAGAGCATCTTTTAATTGCTACCTCATCCAATCATCACAGACTGTGGAAAACTTTTCTCTCCAATTCACTGCATTTGCCATTATTTCAAGTTGTTTTGCTTCAGACTTGAAAAGGGGAGATTTTTAAAAGTTCCTTTTGAAAAGCTGAAAGGATGGGAAATCACTGAAGTTTCTAGAAGGAAGGAAAGGTAAGGGAACACAAACAAGATCAAAATCACAAGAAAGAAATGGTATTTAAAATGTTTATGGATATTCACTGTTATTTCACCATTTGTCTATACAATTGTGCATACAACCCAGAGAAGAAATGTGCGATGTAACATAACTGACTACCCCTCAACTGCTTTCTTCCAAAGTAAACAAATAAGAAAAAAACAATTCTGTTTAAAGAGTCCAGAAAGAAAAAGGTATTAAAGATATTCAGAAACATTTTTTGTATATAAAGTGCTATTAATGATTATTTTGAGGTAAGGATAAATGAAGTAGATACAAAAAATATACAGCATAAATAAACACTCTAGACTTTACTAGTAAGTAGAAAACCCAGTCATTCTTCGTTCTTGTTCTATCCAAGGTATCTCTTTTCCACTGAAGAGACAGGGTGCAAACAGTGCTGCTGCACTTGGAGATGTTTCAGATTCTCTTTCATATCTTTTCTAGTCAGTATTGTAACTGATCAATTTTATGTTCCCGGAGAAGAATATTGAGAAATAATCCTGGGTACATAGGACATTTCTGTGTGAGTAGAAGAGCTTGAAGAAGTGACATTTCTATGTGAGAAGTAGAAAAGTATGTGAGAAGACAAGAGAAGGTCAAGTATAAATCATCTCAGGGTTGTCCTAAGCACATTATATTGCAACAGAGATGAAGAAAATGACAAAACCAAAAATTGCAAGGGCTGTATCAAAGTGTTGCAAATTTTGTGGCTGTCAACCAGAAAAATAGTGTCCATGGCTGTCACAAGAACACAAGGGAAAAAAAGAGTACTTTTTTTGAAGAGAAAGATTATAGAACTGGGAATTGGGAGCTTAAGAAAGATCTGAAAGTGAAAATTTAACCCACAGAAAATGAAGACAAAGAAGGTATATTCAGAAGCAAATGGAGTACAATGATCAGTGGAAACCTCAAAGGACTGCTGTATCTGAGGTGCCATAGTGAATTCTCTGTTCTTTTGCTTTGGACGCGTCCAGAGATGATGTGAAAGTTAGGCAGCAGTAAGGAAGTGGAAGGAATTCAGTGACTAACTTTGAAGCCCCTAAGGCATAAGCTAAAGAATATTTCTTCCTTGGATATCCCATCCCTTTAATACATTTCATTTCTAGGTCCTTTGTACATATGGCTAACTTGACCTCTTTGTATTTAAAGCATGAATATTAGCTGTCACCTGAAAGGGATTTTAGTTATACCAATGTATAGGTATGAATCTGAACTGGTGTATATAAATGGTAAATCAAGATGAAGCAAGAAAAGATTATTTATATTTTCAGTCTCTTTGCTTTTACTCTATTTACTCTCTCTCTCTCTATATATGCATACATATGTGTCTATATGAAGGTGTGAAGTGTACAATTGTACATTGAAATTTAGATTTATTAAACAGTTTTAAAATGAAATAAGTGTGTCAGTGATTAGTTATTACTGGGGAATCTTATTCTGGAAATCAAACTGTAAAGATAGGCTTATGGATTGAATTTTTAAACTGTGATTTTAAAGAGCATTAAGATTTAGGAATGAAATTTACACTGTAATATTTAATGCTTCCTTAATCCATGAAAGTTTATTAATTTAACACCAGGGGAAAATTCAATCCAAAGAACTAACTTTCTCTGACAAATATTTAAGTCATATTTTTACATATATTTTTTTAATTTTTATTTTTTTAATTTGCTTTTGAAAAGTTTACCAGTGGTCTTAAAAACAATGTTTTATGGCACTCACCTCTGGTCTGGGACCTTTAGCTAAAAATGTAGTGATATGAATGAAGATAGAAAGAGCAAAACTGCAAAATTGGCAGACTTGGGTGAGTTTCATACACTATAAGAATTCTATGATAAGATTCTTCTTTTGTTTGTAGGACATCTGATCTTTTTGCTTTTGTGGCTTCTGCAAAAAGAATGGAAATTCATTCACATGTGATGAAAATACTAGAATTTAAAATTTTAGTTCAGAGCAATATTGAAATAAATGTCACCAGGTTTACTTCTTTGGTAGCGAAATGTCAACCAAAGCAAATATGACAGTATCCAGATGGTGGATCAAACAACCCTAAGGACCTACACACCAACCTGTATGCATTCAGTCAGACATATAGTTTTATATACAAAAATGCATTGAGGTAGCTTTTAGCTATCCAACTGTATAATGATGTTTTCCACTGAAGACAGCTGAAAAACATACAGCTTTGTGACAAGTAATATTATGTTGGTGCAATGCTAAGGAATTCTGGGATGACAGGTGCTATAGTTCTCTTTTCTATTTCTTATAATTGTTTTATTTACCTTGTTTCTTAATTTCTCACAATTTCCATGGTCTCCAGTTTCATTTTTCATGTTTTATTATTGCAGTGGAGAAATATGATTCCCTACAAGGATTTTATGTTAAATGATTATAATTGCAAAGCTAAGTCACCAAAATTACCAGTTCAATTTTAAATTAAAAAAATTACTGGTTGTAATGTAAACCATGCATCAGTAGCATATGTTTCTAAGGAGTTTTATTTTATGGTTAAATAGGTGTTCTTTTAGTCAATGCCACATACTAAGCCTAGAGGCAGCCAGCTTCCTGAACAAAATTTGCCATCTTATATTGGTTTCAATTATTCTTCCCTCTTGCATTGTCTTATATACAATAACACTTTAAAAAATATTTTGTTGATGAAGCTGATGTAGGTCAATGTCAGAAATGTATTTTCCATGCAGCAAAATACATTTCATAAATGACAGAAGAACATTCTCTTATTTTAAAACTCAACAAAAATCTTTTCTGGTCAGTCAATTGCTTTGGTGAGTCCACTTGTACTAAACATGAAGAGCAATAATAGCTCCATATGCTTTGCTTTGATTCATTTATTCATGAGTACCTGAAGAGTTGTCATTTGTAGGGCCCTTGCACTGTTTTGAAGAAAAGTGATTTGGTGCATCAAGCATGTCATCATTAGAAGTATTTGCCCTTTACAACTACATACATATAGTTTGTATAAAAAAAAAGGAAAGTCTGGAAGACAGAGTAGTCAAGAAAGTAATTATATTCTGTATGGTTGTTCAGAAAAAGCCTCAGTGAAAAGAAGGAAGGAAGGAAGGAAGGAAGGAAGGAAAGGCAACTCAACAGTGAAAAGGTTATTTTCTTTGGAAGACTTTGCATTTATTTTAATCTCAAAACAGTAAAATAATGGTCTGCATTGGAGACAGTACTGATTTTAGGGCTACCACTGCTTAGGACTGAGCGCCTGAACATAGCTAACACGTGCATATTAATAATTTCCATTATATTCATCTAGTCATATATATTTTTTAATTATTTTTTAAATTATTTTTTATTTTATTTATTTTGTATGTGTTTTTTGTTTTTCAATCACTTCTTAATGGACTTCCTACTTGCAAGAGAGGTGACACATACATAAGGTCCCTAGATATTGAGTTCTGCTCCCTCATTTATTTGGGGCTTTTATTGGCTTGTGTCTGAAGAGTGTAGGAAAGTTAGTTAATTTTCTGATTTTAAATCGTTCAGATAAAATGTGGAGAGAGAGGGAGAGATTTCACACAATGATTGAGACTGTAAGGGGCCTGCAAAATTCAAACATTTCTGAAGTGTTCCTCAGGATGTCCTTATCACAGCAAAAAAATTGTTAATTATTTGAACCTGAAGTACCTTCTCATTTATAAATAAATATTAAATATTTTTTGGATTGAGGACAGCAAATTTTAAACTTTGCTAGGGGAAGAAATATTGTCCTCTATCTTTTTTTAACACGAAAAAACACAATCCAAAACAACAAAATAAATAATGTTTCTCACATTCAGACAATAAAAACACAAGCATCAGGAAGCAAGGTTCCTATTTCTGTGCTGGTAATATGGATGCATTTTACCGGAAGAACCACAGAAAACATTTCCAAAACAAATTTACATTTCAGCCTTTCAGCATTGGTATAATCTTTATAACATACCTATATTTCAGTAGTTAGACAAAGGGTTTGCTGGGCAATCATAAAGAGTTTGTGAGTGTTTACTGGAAGATATTGTCCTTTGTAAGCCATTCTGTAATTAAATTTGAAAAAATGTGATATCCCAATTGCTGAGTATAATTCTTGCCACATCTTTACTGTTCTTTATATGTAAAATGTTGTCATCCTAAGCATGATGCATATATAAATTAGTCTTTTCTTTCACTTTGATGCTACAACAAATCACCATCTGAAATTAGTTTCAAAAGATACAATTCTTGCATGTTCCTTCTGACACTGTATCTCAAATAATTTTATACCAAGTAAGCAAAAGACAATCAATATACAGAATTCTTTTTTTGCAACTATATGAAGGTTACATATAAGACCATGGAACTCGGTCTATGGATTGAGAAAATAAAACTTCATACAAGTAAACTGATTACTTCTCTTCCAACTATTTCAAGTTCTAGTGGAAACCCAATTGATAGGAATAGGGAGCAGATAGAAGTTTATTTCCCAGATTACATGAAAATACATGTTGTTGTTGTTGTTGTTTGTTGTTTTTGTGTTGTTGTTGTTTTCATCATTCTATGCCAAACTAAAATTTGTTAGGTGTATTACTTCCTATTTGCCTTGGTATAATGATATCACAGAAAAACAACAACAGCAGCAATAAAAACAGATAAACTACTTCCTTCAAGGAAAAATATATTTTTTAATATGCATGTTAGATTAAAATTAAATGATTTTAAATTCCAGTGGGACTGAAAGGGTGATGTTTCACAGAATTTCGGGTTGTGTGTCTGAGAGGATCTTCTTCCATCGTTGTTCCGTATTTGCTGTGCTCTGTGGCCCAAGTGTCTCTTTGCAATAGCCAGCTGAATGCTCTGATTTACCAACTACCACAGAACTGGGAAAAATATAAGTCCAAATATTCTAATGCTTTGCATTTACTGTCATTCACAGCTTAGTCTTACCTTGTTTTTAATTAGAAAGTTTATTTCATTTATTTACTTGTTATATTGATAATACAGTAATTCATTCTGGTGTTTTATGAAACACAGTACTATCCAAGAACAGTTAGCAATTGGTAGCCTTAATGTGTCAGCCTCTCTGTCACAGAGTAGTTCCAAGTGCTCCACTATCTTCAACTTTGCCAACATTTGGTTTTTATTATTGTTCTGTGAGACATAAGAAGAAAAGAAAGGGGAGGGAGCACAGACAATAACAGATAACTTATTTACATTATGTTAAATATAAAGGGAAATTAATTTAATTTGAAGGAACAAAGAGGAATGTAATAATATGCTTTTGCAAAAAATAGAACCAGTTTTCAGACAGACTTTTGCCTCGGCTAAATCCATCTACATTTACAGTACTCTGTGCTTATATAATTTCATCCTTGTTGGCTAAAATAAGGAATGCCTTGATGAATACACTAGCAGATACACACTCCTTCTTACATGAAACCTTTTCCTTCTGAAAGGATGCTTAGTTGGACAAGGTCTTACTGTTCACTTTTGTGTTTTAAGAACATGTGCCAGGCATCCAATAATTTGATTTTTCCCTGTTTACTTTTGAGCTGTGCAGTTTCATGTCTTAAGAGTAATGTGAGTGCCAAGTGTTGCCTTTGGGTTGCTGGGAAATATACTGTGAATGGATGTGTTGTATGTCATAGCTCTTATTAACTCTAGTGCCATTGCTAATGTTTTAATGTATGCATATATGTGCCTTGAGGGAGTAGTTTGTGTGTTTTACTAGTGTGATACACAAAAATATTCCCTTCCTTTTGCCTCTATAATAAATTAATACATGCCATCAGGGGACCTGTTATGATGTAAAATTGTCATCTTGTGAATGATATGGATGAGATCCCAAGAAAGTGGAGCTAAACAGCAATCCATCCTATGAAGAAAAACAAACAAACAAACAAAAAACAAACAAACAAACAAACCACAAACTCTCTGTCTGCTAGCCCCTGATGGCTTACGTTATTTTTTAATGAATAATTCACATTCTTTCATCACAGTTATTATACCTTCCCTTGTTTTTTGTTTGCCAGCTTTGAGAAGCTCAGCCTTCATCCTGGCTCACCTCACAATCCCCAGCAGGGTCTGGATGGTTCAGGGTGCTGCTGTGCCCTGGCAGGACATCACGTTTGCAGAGGGACGGACCCTTTGGGTTCAGAAACCTGACAGTGCACAACTTCCAAATACTGTGTTTAATTAAGAAGTTATTGGGTTAATCACGACACATGCCAATGAGTGCTGTCACAGAGCCTGCCTGTGGCCCAGACCCATTGCCTGTGGATGACACCTGCCCACAGGTGGATGTCATGTGCCATGGCAGATGTGCAGTGCAGGCTTCCCTCCATGAGAGCTCCAGGAAAGGAGCTGCTTGTTTGCTGAGCCTCTGCATCATTCTTCACCTGACTGGTAGCACCACAGGGGGAACATCAGAGTGCTTCCAAGTGTGATTCTGTAAGGCTTCCAAAATTATTGTGCTTATTTTAACTTTTTAAAGTCCCACTGTCACCTTGTAACCCAAAGGGGTTGTTCTCTACCCTCTCTGTTCACTACCTTCACAGTCCTTTCTCAGCCCAAACTACTTCCACTGACTAACATTTTTTTCTCAGCAGGACTCTCCTTTTAGAGTTCCTTCTAAACAGCTTACCAAAGCCCCCTTGATTTTGGTGAGAATCAATCATGAAGAGATTTGGCCCTCTGCCGGCCCATGTTTTGCTGGTTATCTCCATTCAGGGTTTGCTTGATCATCCCAGAGACACATCAGTACTTGAAGTTGATGACACTGGACTTAACCCAGACTACTTGCTGGATTATAGTGTTTTCAGTTTTGGTTTCTTTTGTTTTTACTGAGGGTGGGTAGGGGGTTGGGAGTTGAGAAATGAAAGTCTGCTCTCTGGTTGTTTCGGAAGCTAAGCTCTTTCTGCAAATGCCTTTCATATCTGTAACCCTTTGGAAGTATCTGAGCTCTAGGGTGAAACTAATGCTGGTTCTCTTTGCATGTTGGCAGGAATTGCATTGGGAAAACAACAAAATTCTGTCTTACTAGTTTAAGGCATCCCAGAGCTGTATAAATGTGATTTATTTTTTTATCGCCCACAAATGCAGTGTGTTGAGTATTTTCTGTTTATGCAAGCTAAGCACCATTGTTATGAAGTCCTTCCTGTGGCACAATATGTTGCTTTGCTGGTTTGTTTAATGAAGCTCAGCGTTGCTTTGATTCCTGTTCTGTGGTATTACCTGCATGATTTGCTATGTGAACAAGATTTGCAAGTCTAAGCATTTCTAATTGTAGGCCTAAAGAGAGATGTGTATACTTTAGGAATATTTTTATTTTTTATTTTTTAAAATCCTCTTCCCATGGCTCTTCCCTTACATTTTGGCTCTGTATTCTGTAGCTTGAACACTTAGCTTTCACAGTGTTAACAGCTTTTTTTGAATAGGAGTTCTCTAGCTAGACAGCACTTTTTTGTCTCCATTTACTAGGAAAGAGAATTATAGGGCACTCTGGCATTTATATAGTCATCTCTTTATTTAATGTGTCAGCTGGCCCAATTGTATTGTGACTTACTTATTTTTACCAGTAAAACTGCTATGACACGTGATGCTCTTCAATAAGCCATGCGGGAAAAACCTTTTTCTGAACAAGTGTAATGAACATATAAATCGGTAAGCCAAACGTCAGGACTTGCATTTTGCAGGTGTTGGAATAGCTTCTCATTTGTTGCATCTTAATGAAATACAGCATTAAATACTTGGTGGGGCAGACGAATTGTCCTATTGTACCTCATTTTGTTTCTAAGGCCAGTGTAGGCTGCGCTGTCATATCTCACTACTGTCTGAGGTAGGATGAGTTGCTCAAATCCATTCCCTACGTTGCTGCAACTTGGGACAATTTGCAGTGATCCTGTAGTGTGATAAAACTGTCCTTTCACATGGGAACTGAGACTCCTGTGACAAGCTATGTGCTTGTCATCCTAAGACCGTGTAACTAGCCTTATTTTGATCTTTCGGGAAGGCTGTGCTGAGATGGACAAGGCACTACTCTGATTAGTTAATGTGATTTGTTAAAGGGGGAAACAGATTTGGATGAAGAACTCCATAACGAGTTTAGGGCAGATGATCTCAAAAGGTAAATCACACAAAGAAATAATTACCTCTTTTTATTTGGAACAGAGCAATAGCAGAAGATGAATATACATGCTGTGCAAAATGCTGAAAAGGCTACTTTTTTTTTTTTTTTTTAAGGGGTAGTCAGATTATCTTTCAAATGATCAGGGCACCATCATATGAAAATAGACGCCCTTGGGCATTTTTATGCTATAGTGGTGTGTTTGGTCTTTGTTGTTGTTGTTTTTATTCCGGATTTCTGCAGGAAAGGCTCATATGTGCCTTCTGCTGCCCCATTATTCAGTGTGGATGGAGAGGAAGTGGAATAAAATGTTTCAGATATCCTTATGAGGGGAATCCTCTTCTCCCTTTCACTGAAAAAAAATAATAATACACCATCTTAATTGGTGTAGCAAATATACAGTAACATAATTGCTGACTGTCACATTCATGAAGAAGTCCTAACAAAGAATTTGTGATTTGATCCTGTGGAACCACTGGATATGTTTTCCCTTGAGGATCATAACTGGCAGAAAACCACAGTGCCCTGACAGCTGGCAGAATGTGCAGAATGATAGAATTTGGTAAAGTGATTGGAGATTATGAAACTTGGTTTTACTTACAGCATCATAGAACTGAATGTACTGGATTTACTGGGAGTAAGTTTGTGCTTCAGGGTAATAAAAGTGTGAGCTTTGGTAATTGTTTGATTATGTTATTTGCAATGTAATAGTTTTATGTCAGTTTTAACTTAAAATGGTTTGGGCCTGAATTCTTTAGTACTCTTATTTAACATGCATGTAATGTATACTAATACTCTCTAATTCTCTTTGTATAATCTGAGTTTGAGGAAACAAATTCCATAAAAGTACTGGAAGGTATTTAGCAGCCAGTCAGAAACCTGAGCTGAATATTATTTGCATTTAAATATAGTAAAACATATGCAATTGGAGAACAAGAGCAATCTTAAATTACAGACTTTAAACTCTGTAGGCTTTTAGGCTCATTTCTGCTAATCATGAAATAGGGTGCCAGGAACCTCGTCAATGGTCATAGCACTGTGCCTTGGTTTGTCTTCACTTTTAACATTTGAAAACACGTGTTGGAACAATGTGTCATTTAGAGCAAGGTGAAATGCTCAGTCTTACTCTGTTGGGAGCCAGAAATAGAAACAGAAACATGCTTTGTGCCTGAATTTGGACAGGGATTTCAGCAGAGACCACTTTCTCACTTTCGATGAACTGGGATGGAACTGCCCCAGCCATCTTTGGTCTCAAGAAGAAGTGGCTCATTCCATCTTTTCTTTTAGGTCTGTTCCACTTCGCATAAAAACTAGAGTCATTAAATGACTCTCCGAAGTAGCTCCCTAGGGTATCTCTAAACTGGTGATTAGGACACTCACCTCCAGCTGCCCATGCAATTCTCTATGCAAGGGGGAAGTGTTAACAGGGAGAGTGAGAATGTGTTGACTCAGGCATCTTTCACAGGAGATGGGGTGCTTTTACATCCTCCCCAAGGACAGGGAGTGGGGGAACTTGTGCTCCCATGACCTGGTTTGTCAGACACAGAATTACGGAGGGGACTATGGAGAGGAAAGAGAAGCAAGCATGTGCTCCATCAGGGACAAGTGTGCTTCAGTGCAGTGTGCTGTAGTTTGAGGTAGCAGCATCCTCTGTCCTGTTGCTGTGATGGTGATACAAGTACCCCAAAGGACACCTCTTCTTTCATTAGTGCAAGAAAAAGGAGACAATTTAAATTCATCTTGGATTGATTTTTTTTCCCTCCAGTTCAACTGAGAAATCAATTATTTGCACAGCCGTAGTATCAGGAGACAGATCTTCCATTACCATTTCCTATACTGAAGAGCTTATTATGACTACATAAGGGTTATTGTATTCAAAAGCAAAAGGATTACAAATATCTCAATGTCTTCTGTAGTTGCTAGTAATTATTTTTGCTTCCAGCTATTTTACAGCCATTAAAGTTCATGTTTAGGTTATAACATTCCTTGTGTGAATGTTTGCTTTTAATTAATAGAAGGATGTGCTTGTCTTGTCCTTCCAGAGTGCAGACCTTAAATGTAGGGGAAGTAGCTTATAGAGGAGTTCTGAAAAGATTCTTCCTGAGAGAAATGCTGTCAGAATTCCTCTACTTCCATACTATTAGCTGAAGTTAGGAATCTTTAGGGCTGGATTCCTTTTTCCCCTCAGTCTGTATTAGGTAACTTGTTTTTACTCTGGTAAAATGCAGCCTCTGTCTTTTGCAAGCTGTTTTTTGTGTCTATGTGGTTCTCTCTCTCCCCCTCTCTCTCTCGCTCTCTCTTTTTCCCAAGACTGCAAAGAAATAGCTGCTAACAAGCAAGCAGCAGCATAGTTAACATTCAGTGTGGATGGTAGTGAGGAACATGCTGGGGGTGAAAGGGCTGCAGCCACTTCAGCTCTCTGTTCCATAACAAACTGCAACATTTCTAGTAAAACGGGATGTTCTGGCTCTTCTCTTCCATTGTGGAAATGCTTCCCCCCTCCTGACCCTTTGCTTCTTTAAGGATGAGAAAAGCTCAGAGTAATCTAAACATTTACTGATATCATCTTTCAGAAATAATCCCTGAAAAAACATTAAGGAGAGGAGAGAACAGCAAACATCAAACCAGTGCTTAGGCCATAAAGGCCAAAGGCATTTGTGTTTGTTTCAAGATAGTTGGGACCAGAGTGGAGGTCTAGTATTTTGCTGGTGACCACTGAAGAAGAGGGATTTGGCTGCTGGCAGAACATAAAGCAAAGCTGACAACAAAGCTTTCCTTTCATGCTATCCAAATGAACACATTTCTAATCTGAAATTCAAATACTTGACAACAGAGAG
This sequence comes from Aythya fuligula, assembly GCF_009819795.1. Taxonomy (NCBI): domain Eukaryota; kingdom Metazoa; phylum Chordata; class Aves; order Anseriformes; family Anatidae; genus Aythya; species Aythya fuligula. The sequence goes on along the minus strand of NC_045593.1, from coordinate 64,924,687 downwards.
CCTGTGAGCTGGGCTTTGAACAGGAAATTGCTTCATGGTTTTAGCATAATGAATTAGGCAGTTAGAGTAAATCCATTTAGGAGGCATAGAATGCTTTCACATGCCTTGTAAAAGCTAAAAACCCTACTAATTTCCTAAATTTCTCATGACTTGCAAAAGTGTCTACATGTTCTGTGTAAATGTGGTTGCACACACTACATCTGGCATATTGCAGATATGTAGTTTGACTCTAGTATTTTACAGCACACTGATTATTTAGATAAGACTGCACCTTAATTAAATGCCATAAATAAAAGCTAGGACATTCTTTGAAAACCGGTGCTCTCACCAATAACGAGAGAACATTAATTAATCCTGACACTCTGTTCTGGTCAATTACTATTACACATTCTGGAGATGCAGCATTAGGCTGAGAAAACAGCCTGGGTGGAGTCACACCAAGGAAATCAATGGAATGATTCTCTGAACTGTTAGCTGTGTACTGACAAGCAGCAGCTTCAGCCTTTTGGACAATACTGGACCTGTTCTGTACGGCAGCCTGCATAACCCTTCAAGGGGACTGAGTAAAGGTGGTGTCAAAGGTAGCAGAAAGAGAGATGCTATAACAGGATGCAGAGTAAGGAGCTGTTGTTTTTTTCGTGCATATGCCTGACCTTAGAAATCATTTGTCAGGCCTCCTGGGAATGCAATGTTCCTTTCTTCTCTGCTTTCCTTAAGCAAACAATTGCAAATAGTAGCACTTGGAAAGTCAAGGTTAAATGCATTCTAGTCATGTCTGTGGAAAGGATTTTATACATACATACATACATACACACACACACACACACATATATATAGTGATAATCCTCAACATTTTATTAATAATGTTACGGAGACCAGAGGAAAACACTCAAGTTGTTGTTTTCATGATTCTATTCTGTTGCAGCAGCTAAGCCCAAGAAGACATATAAATATATAGGCAACTGCACAATATTTTTTCAACAAACGCATACAAATAGATAATAAAGCATGGCATCCTTTTATTCAGAAACTTACTATGTATTGCAGCAAAATCATGTTTTTTTTTCTTCCCATGGAAACACACTGAGTAAATAAATTGATTTTATTTTAACACCTTGTTTTTTAACTTTCCCGTCAAAGATAACACAGTACACTGAAATAATTCTTTGGGTTGGCATAGTGATAAAAGAATTATGACGGATTATTTTACAAAGAGCTTTTTAATCATTAATGAGTGTCAAGCACCTAATTAATGTTTACAGTTAGGAATGTAAAGGAAATCTGTCCTCACTTTCTCACAGCTGCTAAAATATGAATAGGTCTTTTTAGGTCCTTGGAGATGCATACTGAATATATGTATACAAGCATCTGAACGTATGCATGATGAATTAACCTGAGAAACACTGACATTTAAATGCATTAAAACTATACTGAGTTGGAATAATAATTACCACCAGCAGCACAATATAAATATTTAAAGCTACTGTACCTATGCCGTAGTCACCAAGGCACCAGGCTGAATTTATCAAAAATCAATTCTGAATGGCACCTCTAGCAAAATAATGTGATATGGAAAGAAGGTATCTTCAAGTCATTAATATGGAGGAAAATTTAAGCCTGAATTATAGCTGTGTTCCTAGGTACCAACACAAATTTATGTATACAAAGATAGCATAAACATCAAGCAATATAACTAAGATCTGCCCCACTGAAAGGTACAACACTGCTTGAAATACTAATGTATACCATTATTATATTGATATTTACATTGATATATGATAATTATTATATTATAATTATGATATTTATAATTATTATATTGATATTATAATCTGAGAGATTCAGATTTTCCATTTAAGAGTTAGCTAGATGAAACCTTTATTATTATTATTATTATTATTATTATTATTATTATTATTATTATTATTATTATTATTAATATTATCTTTTAACTTGGTCAGATCTTATAAGTTTCTAATGTCCAAGAAATCACATAAGTTTCTAATGTCCAAGAGCAATTTTTTTCTATATTATAATGCACACTGTATAGGCAACAAAAACTATTTTCCGGCGAAATAATTAAAAAGGAAAAAAAAAAAAAGAGTATGCTTAAAATAGAGCAAGTTGTCAAAACAAGTTATTGGTGAATTATAAATATATTCATGTTATGCCAAGCCAAAAAAGTGCCTTGTTGATTTTCACCAAATGCCATTCTTTGTAATTGTGTTCTCATGTTAAATTCTCATTGAAATTTATGGAATTCTTTGGTGGACAAAGAGAATTTTGCCTGCATGTGGACTTTGGGATTGAGTTCAGAGTTTTATGTCCTGATAAAATATAAAGCTCTCTTGGGAGTGAGGAAGCTGTTTAAAGGCAAGGTAAAAGGCAAGACAAAAGACTAAAAGCTTAGGCTGAAAGAAAAGCATCATGTTATTGGATGAGATAAATGTATTCAGCTTAAAAATCTTCAGATAAGAAATGATGGCTAAATACTGTTTCAGCAAGTAATAACTAGAATAACCAACCACACTTACTGATTGCTATGAATCATATATATATTTTTTAATGAATAATTTCTCAGAGCTCTACATTATCGATCATTTTTATAATAGTTTAATATATCCTTTGTTTCTTGGTTCTGTAGTGTGAAAAAGTGAAGAAACATGCCAGTTTTCTGGTTAAGAGAAATTATTCTCTTTCCTGTCCTTGTTTAAAGATTGAAATATTTGTAGTAAAATTGCTGGTAAACACTGCTATTAGCTCTGTAAAGTGCACAACTGCTCTTACACCATCATTACAGTGTAATTATTGTTTATTATTTTGGACATGCCTAAGAAACACAGGGTTTCTGTATGGTACAACCCTGTCACTTTTCACATCTGAATTTTCACTGGAAGAACTGGGTTGCACTAACTAGTGCACTAACTACTAACAGTGTAAAATTTGAAGTCCACTTCTAGCTAAATTTTTGTCATTTCAATCCTGTCCCTGTCTGAGGCATTACTTATGCCCTTTCTTTCTTTATGGATACCCTTTCTTTAACAACGGATAAGTTTGGGAATGGGAGAAGCCTTTTAAATTATGTCAGGTGTCCAGGTTCATTGAAGATTAGCATTGATGACCAGAAACTCTACAGGGTATATATTGCAGTGTAGAGCAAAATGTCACTCCTGTCTCCAGTGTATTTTGCTTCTTGAATGAAGCTTATGAGGCAATGTAATGGTACAGTTTTTTCATACAGCACCTGCACTGGGAAAAACTCTCAGCTGGATATGGTCCCTTAGGCCCCTTTCACAGTGATGTGGCTCTTTTGTGCAGAAAAAGATAAGATGCTGCCTTTCACAGATATGAGTTTCTAGATTTGATTTCAAGTTACCTGTTTCATTTCACAGCTAAGTAAGAATTACACCATATCCTTTCATAAACATGAAAAAATGCAAAAAAAAAAAAAAAAAAAAAAAAAAAAAAATCCACTACTGCTACTAAACTTTCTCTCCAAACAAATGTCTCCAAACCAAAGAAAGAAGCATTTTTTGCAGTGACTTTTTATGTTGTAATGTGAAGATTTTTTGACAGAAATAAGAACTAAAATAAATCTTGGATAGAACTTTAAAAGTATTGCAGTGTTTTAACGCACACAATGATGCAAGTCCTCAGAAACTGGGTCTCAAACAGAAGATAAAAACGGATCAAAGATTCAAAGTAGATGATGAATTTCTATTGCAGTTAACAGCTTTATTCTTTTCCTTGGCCATATCTGGATTAGAAAATACTCTATCTCATTTGTTCTGCTGATCCCCACCAATGTAGCCAGCTGTTAACCTTAAGTTTAAATTCTCTTTTGTCACATTTAGCTTTCAGAATTATTATATGGGAAAGGAAGCTCCTTAAAGGCAATCTATCTCGTGAGTGAAATATGGACAGTGTTGAAATGCACTTTAGTTGTACTAGGGTACTGAAGCATGTTGAAATGAGATTCAATAAAATGACTTTTTCAGCAATTTCAGTGCAGTGATGAACCAGTGCTTTCCCAAACTGATTAATTTGTTGAAGGAAACACTGTTACTGTCTGCTAATTGTCAGATATGTCTAATTGCTTGGAAATCAAATGCTTTCTGTAGCAGAGGAAGATTCAAGAACACTATTAGATAATTAAAGCATAAAGGGTATGCACAAATGTCAAATCAATAAGGACAGTAAACATGGTTTATCAACCACCCCAAGTACATTTTTTCAATTGCAAAATGTAAATAGGTTTAGAATAGAGCAGTCTGGTGGGATGATGGATAGGATACCCATAACAGTTTAATTAACTTCAGTTTCCTGCATGTTAAAGGTTTCTTCAGTCCACTGACTTACGTAACAAACCCTCGTAGGATTTCATTAGCTGTTGCTCAATATGAAGCACAGTATGCTGTCTTAAGGGGTTACATTTTGCCCTGCCCTTCTGCTGAGCTAAAAGTCTTCTCAAAATACTACCTGTTTTCTCTGTAAATATTGAAATATTTTAGAATATCATCTGGAGTTGTTGATTTGGTATTTTTCTTTTTATTAGCAAGAAACAAATGGCACAAACCTCTAACAATGGAACACAAATGTTTCTTTAACAGCATGCAATTGATTTTTATACTAAGACACTAGAGTTTTGTCTCAATGATTGCGTGGTGTAAATTTTGGTGGTCAATTGGTGTAAAATTTGGGGTCACAATTAATGCAGTTATTCTCATTCTTGCCTGTCTCCCCTGTTATACATATATATACATATACACACACATGTATTTATTTATTTATTTATTTATTTATTTTTCCTAGGGATTTAGATGTTTTATGATTGACAGCAGAAGGATAAATTGTAAATTGCCTTCTCCCCCTTCTACCATGCCCCACTTTCCCCCCAACTCATAAAAGGTGATTAAAAGAAAACCTGTACTGGAAATTGCAGTAATTTTTTTCTTTGTTTCTTATAGCAGATAGAGCATTTTTCTTTACACTTTTTTCATCTGGTAAAGGATATTCACATATTCTGGTTTTAGTGAATAAATTCTTCTATTCTGAAAGCAAGGATTCTGAAGCTGGGGCAGCCTTTTCTAGCTCTTTCTCCTAAGGATGTTCTTTTTATCCCTACAGAAAGAAAAACATAAATCAGCTTGTATTCGATTTTGCTTCAGGCAATTAAATTTATCATTAGCAAATAAAAGGGTTATTTAACCTTTAACCCTAACAGAATAGCTTTATTTTTAGGTTAGAACACGGAAAAAACCTTTCTGTTTAAAACAAAATACTGTCTACATTTTTTCACACAGCCCCTTTAGAGCTATAACACAGGAAAACATCACATACAACCTCAGTTAATAAAGATCTATTTGCTTACAGAAGCAGGTTTTAATAATGCTCATTAACACTATTTTCTAATGTTCCCATGGGAAATGTTATCAAGCTCTCTGTTAAGGACTTCATTTAAATTAGTGAAATGTTATCACGCTCTCTGTTAAGGACTTACTTCATTTAAATTAGCAATTGCTGACCTACCTTGTACTTAGGATATTATGAGCAATTGTGTTTTGATGCTGTAATGACATTTAGTTTTAAGATGAGGGTATGACAACTATATTTCATATGCTTTGGAAATGACTTTCAGGAACATCCACTGTCAATGCATTGTAAAACTACTCTTTTAAGACGCTTCTTAGTGTCTCCAGACTGAGTCAGACATGCATGACTATTCTTATAAACAATGATTTAGAGGAAGAAATTCAACACTTTAGATTTTGCTGCTTCCATTTCTCAATAATTTTGTGCTTTCCTTGCCCTCTGCTGTGTTATCAGTCATCCATATCCCGAGGGAAATACTGCAGGCTTGAGGTTAAATTAAGGTTCTATCTCCAGTGATTGTCTTCAGCAAACCCTCTACATTCCCAAAAAATCCTTATCTGCATTGAATGTCCCCTAAATACCAAGGGACAACAGGAACAGCCTTCTTCCCTGTTGACATGCTAAGATCAATGTAGTATATTGTTTGAAAGGAAGAAATAGTAACAGAGTTTAAAAATAAATTGTACACATATTAGCCTATTAATCATAATAGCGCTCGGAGATAAAGCTGGGTTTGAGAAAAACATTACCAGCCCTCATCTGTTACCCAAGAGAAAAATAATAGGGGACACTTGGAAAGAAGTGCTGTTATTATATCTCTCCCATTTAGGACTTCTAATTAATTTTTTTTTTTTTTTTTGTCTATGTATGCTAGATGTGGGACACTGACATGTATTTCTGGGTATAACACAAGGAGGTCCTTGGCTCAAAAGATGGTATTATGTGGGTGTATTGAATAAAAGAAGAATAAAATAATATACTTATTCAATAAAACACTTTTCCCATCTGCTCTGAGGTATGGTGGTAGAAAATTAGGCTCTTAGTGATTGTATAGGTGTGTGTGTGCTGAATGGCTTGTACTAAGTGTCAGGCCATTACTGGGGTGAAGAACCTTTCTTGCATCAAGTTTTAATAGAAAATGTTTTTGAAGAGCTATGGGTAAGTGGTTAACCATGCTCTTCAGGGCTGCTGCTCCACAAGCTCATATAGATGGGTTTGTAATAGGGAACAAAGCTTCCTGGAGAGCAGGAGTCTTTCAGAAATGAGATGCAGCAGAAGTCCAACCCACTCCTCTGGCTCCATGGTGCCAGAGCTCCCATGTTTGTTTCTTTTCTCTAGGTGGCCCTGATTGAACAGGGGTGTTGGAGCAGGTGATCTGCAATAGTCCCTTCCAAACTCAGCCATTCTGGGATTTTGTGCTGGCTGGAAAATGGACAAGAGGTAGTCCCTTCCTGGCCAGCACTCTGGTGAATGTCAGGGGTAGAATCTGTGGAACGAGTAGGAAAGAATTAACAAAGAACTTAAGTGTTGGATGAAGTGAAAAACAAGATTGCAATGTTGCAGGTGCAGGAGTCAAATCCAAAAGCTATAGCTGTTGCCCTGCAAGATGAGATTGAAACTCAGATTGATATATTGCCACATTTTGACTCAGTGTGAATTCTGTTTATCCTTAAAATAAAAAATTAATTCCTTCACAAGCCCAAATATTTTACAAAAGCATAGAATTACAGAATGGTTAAGGTTGGCAGGGAACTCTGGAGGTCATTTGAACCAACCTCCCTTATCAAGCAGGGACGCCCAGAGCAGCCTACCCAGGACCATGTCCAGGTGGCTTTTGGCGATCTCCAAGGATGAAGACTCTCTGGGAAGCCTATGCCAGTGCTCAACTACCCACATAGTAAAATGCTTCCTGATGTTTGGAAGGAACTTCCTGTATTTCTTCTTGTGCACAATGCCTCTTGTCCTGGCACTGAGCACCACTGAAAAGATCCTGGCTTCACACTTTTTTCACCCTCCTTGAGCTGGCTCTTCTCCAAGCTGAACAGGCCCTGCTCTTAGCCTTTCTTCGTAAGAGAGATGCTCAAGTCCCTTTATTGTCTTTGTGGCCCATACCTGGACTCATTCCAGTGTGTCCATGTCTCTCTACAATTGGGAGACCAGAACTGGATACAGTGCTCCACGTGCTCCATTTTGCTGAGGCGATCGGCTCTGGGGCAGACGTGTTCTGCAGCGGAGCAGGGGACCGAGGCGGGCAGAGCTTTTTGTCCAGCATCGAGGCCACTCGGGGGAGCCGCTGGGACCCGGCAGTCCTCGTGAGGGAGGCTGACGAGGCGCGGGCGGAGCCAGCAGCGCCCCCTCCCAGGCTGTTTAAAAGTTGCCCCTAGGGAGCGCGAGCGACCAGGAGCGTGGCGAACAGGACAGGCAAACAGGGCGTGGCGCGTCGAAGGGCGTGGCGCGGCAGTTTGCGTGGCAGTTCGCGTGGGCAGGGCGAGCAGGGGGCCCATTGTCGCTCTGTTGCAGCTGCCTCTCCCTTCGGTGCTTGTAACCTGCTTGCGTAGAACCTGACCATGGTATCAACCAGGCAGAAAACCGTGGCCTCCGCATCTCGTGCGGCATCTCCAGCCACGGTCGCCAGTGTGGCTACTCAGACGGAGGGCTTGGGGAAACACGCAGCTGCCCAGGTCCTGGGCTGCAGAGTGTGCCCCAGCCTTCTGTCGGTCTCCGACAGCAGTGGTGGGTATGCCTGTGGGAGGTGTGCCCAGGTTGAAGAACTGCTCAGCCAGGTAGTGGAGCTCCGGGAGGAGGTGAACAGGCTCAGGAGCATCAGGGAATCAGAGAGGGAAATTGACTGGTGGAGGTGCACTCTACCCTCTCTGAGGCAGGCTCACGAGCCTGCCACAGCACAGGCGTCTCCTGTTACGCAGAAGACGGAGGTTCCCTCCTCCTGCCAGGCAGTGGGAGGAGACCTAGATCAAGGGGGGGAATGGAGGCAGGTGCCTATTCGGGGTGGTAGACGAGCCCTCTCTCTGCCCACCTCACCTTCTCATCTACCCTTAAATAATCGATATGAAGGACTAGAACAAGACAATCTGAATGACAAAGTAGATAAAAACCCATCCCAGTTGGAGGGGGCGCCTAAGACAAGGCGACCTGCACATCGCATTGCCACATCATCCTTCAAAAAAGAAAGAAGGGCTATTGTTATGGGGGGCTCCCTTCTGAAAGGGACAGAGGGACCGATATGCTGACCAGACCCAACCCGCAGAGAAGTCTGTTGCCTCCGTGGGGCTTGGGTGAGAGACTTTGCCAAGAAAGTCAAGCGCCTGGTACGGCCCACTGACTACTACCCGCTACTGGTCTTTCAGGCTGGTAGCGATGAAGTAGCAACGAGAAGTCCGAAGGCGATCAAAAGAGACTTTAGGGATTTGGGGCGACTACTTAGAGGATCAGGGGCGCAGGTTGTGTTTGCCTCTGTCCTTCCGATAGGGGGGATCGAAGCTGAAAGGCGTGCTGTTCACATAAACTCGTGGCTTCGAGGCTGGTGTGACCGGCAGAACTTTGGGTTCTTTGATCACGGGAAGGTCTATGCTACACCGGGCCTGATGGCACCGGATGGGATGCGCCTCTCTCAGAGAGGGGTAAGGATCTTTGGTCAGGAGTTGGCAGGGCTGATAGATAGGGCTTTAAACTAGAGTCGAAGGGGGAAGGGGCTAAAACCAGGCACGCCGGTGAAGACCTAAGGGATGGTACGCTAGAATCAGAGGGGCTGTGTGCCAGTGAGGTCCTTCGGTCAGATCCACAAGGTGCTGAGTGTAAGGAGACGCACCTGAAGTGCTTCTACACGAACGCACGCAGTATGAGGAATAAAATGGATGAGCTAGAAGTCCTGGCCCAGTCCCGCAACTACGACATCATCGGCATAAGCGAAACCTGGTGGGATGAGTCTTGTGACTGGGGTGTTGCGATAGATGGTTACAGGCTCTTCAGGAGGGACAGGCAGGGTAGGCGAGGTGGTGGGGTGGCGATGTATGTGAAGCAGGGGCTGGACTGTGTGGAGCTTCAGGTCGGCGATGGCAAAGTTGAGAGCCTCTGGGTAAGGATCAAGGGACGAACGAATAAAGGGGATGTCATTGTGGGAGTCTATTACAGACGGCCTGGCCAGGACGATAGCGCCGATAAATTATTCTTTACAGAACTAAGAGAGGCCTCGAGATTAACTCCCCTTGTCCTCATGGGGGACTTCAACTTGCCGGACGTTAACTGGGAGTGCCACACGGCTGACACGAGCAAGTCCAGGAGGTTCATGAAGCACATAGATGATAACTTCTTGGTGCAGGTGCTAATGGAGCCAACTAGGAAAGGTGCCCTCCTAGACCTGTTGCTAGAAAACAGAGAGGGTCTGGTGGGAGATGTGGTGACTGGTGGCCGCCTCGGTCATAGCGACCATGAAGTGGTTGAGTTCAAAATTTATGGTGACAGAAGGAAAAGTGCCACCAAAACCTCATCCCTAGATATGGGGAAAGCGGACTTCAGACTGCTCAGGGAACTAGTCAGCAAGGTCCCCTGGGAAACTGCTCTTGAAGGCCTCGATGTCCACCAGTGCTGGTCACTCTTTAAGCGATGCCTCCTAGAAGCACAAGATCAGGCAATTCCTAAATATTGCAAGTCAGGCAGGCGGGGCAGGAGGCCAGCGTGGCTGACCAGGAACGTTCTAATGGAGATTAGGCGGAAACAGAGAGTGTTTCGCTACTGGAAGGAGGGCCAGGTGTCATGGAAAGAATACAGGGATGCTGTTCGTGTTTGTAGGGAGAAAGTTCGTGTGGTCAAAGCACAGCTAGAGTTGAAGCTGGCTGTGTCTGTGAGAGAAAATAAAAAGGGTTTTTTTAGATATGTGAATGGAAAAAGGAGAACTAAAGAATACATAGGGCCGCTCCTTGATAGGGAAGGTCTCCTCACAGACAATGACATAGGCAAAGCAGAGATGCTTAACGCCTTCTTTGCCTCTGTCTTCAATGCCGATGATGGGCTTCGGGACCCAGGGTGCCCTGAGCTGGAGGACTGGGACGGTGGGGACGACAAACTCCCAACTGACCCTGAACATGTGCGGGATTTGCTACTCCACCTGGATCCCTACAAGTCCATGGGTCCGGATGGGATTCATCCCCGGGTGCTGAAAGAGCTGGCGGACATCATCGCGGAACCTCTTTCAATTATTTTTCAACGATCCTGGGAATTTGGAGAGGTCCCGGTAGACTGGAAGCTGGCAAATGTTGTGCCGATTTTCAAGAAGGGTCAGAAAGAAGACCCTAGCAATTACAGGCCTGTCAGTCTCATATCAGTGCCTGGTAAAATCATGGAGAAGTTGGTTCTCGAACTTATTGAGGCACACCTGGGGGACAAAGCAGTCATTGGTCCCAGCCAGCATGGGTTTGTGAAGGGTAGGTCCTGCCTAACTAACCTGATTTCCTTTTATGATAAGATCACCCGTATGGTGGACCAAGGGAAACCAGCTGATGTGATTTTTTTGGACTTCAGCAAGGCTTTTGACACGGTTTCCCATAGGATCCTACTGGACAAAATGTCCACCATACAGCTAAATAAAAACATTATACGATGGGTGAGCAATTGGCTAACGGGCAGGGCCCAAAGGGTTATGGTAAATGGGGCTGCGTCAGGCTGGCGGGCAGTCACCAGTGGGGTCCCTCAAGGCTCCATTTTAGGGCCAGTACTTTTCAATATTTTTATAAACGATCTGGATGTAGGAATAGAAGGTATTTTGAGCAAGTTTGCTGATGACACCAAACTTGGAGGAGTTGTGGACTCAAATGAGGGCGTAAAGGCCTTGCAGAGGGATCTGGACAAGTTGGAGAGCTGGGCGATCACCAACCGCATGAAGTTCAATAAGAGCAAGTGCCGGGTCCTGCACCTGGGACGGGGAAACCCTGGCTGCACGTACAGACTGGGCGATGAGACGCTGGAGAGCAGCCTAGAAGAGAGGGATCTGGGGGTCGTGGTAGACAGCAAGTTGAATATGAGCCAGCAGTGTGCCCTGGCAGCCAGGAGGGCCAACCGTGTCCTGGGGTGCATCAAGCACGGCATCGCTAGTAGGTCAAGGGAGGTGATTGTCCCGCTCTACTCTGCGCTGGTGCGGCCTCACCTCGAGTACTGTGTGCAGTTCTGGGCACCACAGTATGAAAAGGACATGAAACTGTTGGAGAGTGTCCAGAGGAGGGCTACGAAGATGGTGAAAGGCCTAGAGGGGAAGACGTACGAAGAACGGCTGAGGTCACTGGGCCTGTTCAGCCTGGAGAAGAGGAGGCTGAGGGGAGACCTCATCACAGTCTACAACTTCCTCGTAAGGGGGTGTCGAGAGGCAGGAGACCTTTTCTCCATTAACACCAGTGACAGGACCCGCGGGAACGGGGTTAAGCTGAGGCAGGGGAAATTTAGGCTTGACATCAGGAGGGGGTTCTTCACAGAGAGGGTGGTTGCACACTGGAACAGGCTCCCCAGGGAAGTGGTCACTGCACCGAGCCTGTCTGAATTTAAGAAGAGATTGGACTGTGCACTTGGTCACATGGTCTGAACTTTTGGGTAGACCTGTGCGGTGTCAAGAGTTGGACTTGATGATCCTTAAGGGTCCCTTCCAACTCAGGATATTCTATGATTCTATGATTCTATAAGTGTGGCCTCACCAGTGTTTAGTGGAGGAAAAGGATCACCTTCCTTGACCTTTCAGCAAGACTTTACCAAATGCAGCCCAGGATACCAATAGCTTTCTTTGTGGCAAGGGCACATTTCTGGTTCATGTTCTACTTGGTTTACAGCAGAACACTCAGGGCCTTTTCTGTAAAACTGCTTTCCAGCTGGGTGTTTAGGGTTGTTTCTCCCGGGTACAGGACCCTGCACTTCCCTTTGTTGAACTTCATCAGGTTCCTGTTAGCCCATTCCTCCAGTCTGTCAAAGTCCCTCTGGATGGCAGTGTAACCCACTACTACTCCAGTTCTGTGTCATCTCCATACTTGCTGAGGGTGTACTCTACCTCATCATCCAGGTCATTACTGAAGATTTCAAGCAGGTTCAAACTGAATACTCATCCCTGGGGTACACTGCTGGTGACTGGCCTACAACTAGACTTTGTGCCACTGATCACCATCCTCTCAGCCCAGCCTTTCGAGCAGTTTTCAATCTACCTCACTGTCTGCTCATCCAGACCATACATAATCTCTATGAGGATCTTATGACAAACATCATAGTGTCAAAGGTCTTACTGAAGTTCAGGCAGACAACATCTACAGCTTTACCTTATCTGTTAACCCAGTCATTTCATCATAGAAGTTTGTCAAGAATCATAGCATGGTTTGGATTGGAAAGGACCATAAAGATCATCTAATTCCAAACTCCTGCAGGGGGGGTAAGCTTAAGATCATCTAATTCCAACCCCTTGTGTGCAGAGACACCTTCCACAGGATGAGGTTGCTCAAAGCCCCATCCAACTTGGGCTTCAACACTTCCAGGGATGGGACATCCACAGCTTCTCTGGGAAACCCATTCCAGTGTCTCACCACCCCTAGAATAAAACATTTATTTCTAATATCTAATCTAAATCTACTCTCTTTTAGTTTAAACCCGTTACTCCTTGCCCTAATACTTGCCCTTGCCCTGATAAGGATTCTTTCTCCTGCTTTCTTGTAAGTTAGTTAAGCTCAGCTCCCCTTGGAGAACCCATGCTGACTACTCCTAATGATTTTCTTGCTGTTCATGTACCTGCAAATGGCTTCCTGGATTGACTGTTCCACCACCTATACAGCGATCAAGGTGAGGCTGACTGACCTGTAGTTCCCCATGTCTTGAAGGTAGTACATACATTTGCTTTCCTCCCATCTTTGAGCCTATCCCATAGTCACTTTGGTCAAGAATTATTTAGAGGGGCCTTGTAATGACATCTGCCAGATCCTGCAGCACTTGTGGGTACATCCAATCAGGGCTCATGGGCTTACATATGTCCAGTTTGTTTAAGTATTCCCTGGCCTGGTTGTCTTTCACCAAGAGGACATCCAGACATCCTTATTACTTTGCAAATGTTAAATTTTAAAAATTTGCAATAAGCAATGTTTTGATTTTTTTTTTTTTCCAAGTAGGAATAAACCATTATTCAGTATTACACTGTAATTTTATTGCATAGTTACTGCTTTACTGCTTTTAAATTATAAATGTATGAATCTTCCAAAACCAGGTACAATTACACCTTTTGGTCCATCTAAGAGCTCATCTTGGGAATGAACTTTTATAAATAAAATGATGAGTGTTTTTGAAGAATAACTAACACCTCCTTCAGTCATAAAGAAGTGCTTATTAGGGGTCAGAGAAAAAGGGATGTGTGTATGTGTGTAGGAATCTGAATAATGAAGCTTCCAAAGAGTTACAGAATCTGTATTTGCTACTTTTACGTCCTCATCTATCCTGTCTTTGCACAGATTACAGCTGTCTTTACAGCGCTACTTTATCAGTGCAAATGATATTACTTTCCCATTTACCACCTTTTTCTCAGTCTTTAATGTTGGACATGTAACTTATGCTAGCAATCTTGTCAGTAAGGAATTTAGTGTAGAGATATCTGTGGGAGTTACACTTGCACCAGATCTGATTTATTTGATTTTTTTTTTTTTTTTCCCCTGGTGGTTTGGAAGCAATAGCTATTTTTTCTCCTAGCAAAATAATCAAAATGATCTGTGCAGTTCTATTTGAATGAAGTCTCAGACCAATGCCTATGTTTAGCAGGGAAAAAAAAAGAAAAAAAAAAAAAAAAAGGAATAGAAATTACATATGAATACTTTAACATATGTTACACAAATATTCCTTTTTTTATGACCACACTCCAGTAGAATCTGGGGCATGATAAACTATGCTGGAGAAACTAGTGTTATGTTATGTTAATGTAATTAGCTGATGAGGAGGGTGTGTGCTTTTCTTTTGGCAGAGGTGATCACACCTGACCACCCAGTTCCAAGGAAGCATTTGTGTTTAGCAAATAAGAAATAAGCTCACATGAAAGACTAAAATGCACAGAAAGCTCTCACACTCTTCCCAAGAAATGTGAGTGAAAAAAAGTAAAAATGGATAGATATTTTTGCATAAACCAAATGCTGCTCACCTGTCTAGAAAAAGAACTTTTAAGCCAATGTGTGGCAGTGCCACCCGGTGCCCCCTGCAATAGCAACACATTCAGACAGATGCATCTTAATTGAAGTAATTCATCTCAATCAACTGAGCTGAACAACTCAAATATGTGTCACAAAAAAATGTAAGGGAAAATTCTATCTTTTTTCCCTGTATGCTTACATTTATTTATTTTTTTTTCATAGCTATGCAAACCAAGTTGCATTTTAAAACTACCAAGAAAGAATTTGTACATTTTTCAGACTGAAATAGAAAAGCTGTCGCCAACATCATGGGTATTAGAGAAATTAGCAAAATTTTCTCATGATAAATTTGTTCTGATGTATGGAATTGTATTAAATTAGATTAAATAAAATCTTATGAGATCTCATTCTCATCTTAACCTCTATCATGTTTTATATTACTACCTGTATAAGACCAGTAGCAGTAAGTGATAAAATAAGTTTAATTAGCAAAAACAACCATTTCCTCATTCCCTGACTTTTGCTAAAGGATTCACATCCAGCCTCTTATTTTTTCACAATTTTCTGAGGTTCCTGAAGGCTTTCTGGATGATCACATTACACTGGAAGAAGGATGCTCTTTCTGTGGTTTTGAGGTCTGTTTCTTGCCATGAACAGAAGAGCCTTTGTCTTCTCTCAGCCCAGTCCCTCTATTGAAAGCACTTGCTGCTTTTGTGACTGCAAAGGTTATTTACTTGCTTACAACAGTAAAACAAATTGCACTGTGATCCATCAAGCAGTGCTGTTCGTGAAGCTGGAAGTGCCAGAGAGTGAATGGATTCACCCTGTTTCCCTGGTGCTCTCTGCAGTATATTGCTTTACATCTGCTTGTTGCCAAACCTTTTATCTCAGTAGTGCTGATTTGAGGAAAACATGATGTTTATCTTGATAAGACTGATTCTATCTATTGCCTCAATATATGTCACAGTATCATTCAAAGCATTATAGTCTGATTTTGGCTTGTGATAATAGATAATGGACTTAGGTGTGCCCTGCTTTGTGCCTACCCATGGGATTGGTTAAAAGAAGCAGTGTCTAACATTTTATTTTTGTTGTTGTTGTTGTTGTTGTTGTTGTTTGTTTGTTTGTTTGTTTGTTTTTACCCTCATATCAGCATCCATTAAAATCAAGCTATCTGACTACTCAGTTTTTATTTTATTTTATTTTATTTTATTTTATTTTATTTTATTTTATTTTATTTTATTTTATTTTATTTTATTTATTTATTTATTATTTATTTTGGGGGGGAGGGATTTAACACACTTAGTGGTCCTTCAGCAGACGTGAAAGTCTCACGTAATTACTGGCTTTGGCTGGCAGAACTAATCCAAAGAACTAATCCAAAGCCTGATGTGAGAAGCAATGCTATTGTGCTGCTCAAATTAAAGAAGCAGATGCAGCTGTAGCAGATCTCTGTCTCCAATTTAATTCTCATGCATGATTTTTTATTTTTTTGACCTATGAAGGAAATATATATATGTATGTATATATATTTAAGTGTGTATTTTTTGTAAGCACTTTGTGGCCTTCTTCTTTTAGGCCTTCTGTACTTAGTGGTGTTTTTTTTTTTTATGTTATTGTTTTTTCTGTAGTATACAGTAAATGTATGTTTAACAGACTCACGTAATTTCTACCTACTTGTAATTTTATAAATCAAAGCTAACTGAAGAAGATATGTTTTTCTGTGATTTTATGGTTTACATTTTATTTTATTTTATTTTATTTTATTTTATTTTATTTTATTTTATTTTATTTTATTTTATTTTATTTTATTTTATTTGTAAAACTGTCATGAAAGCATTGCATCCGAGACAACAACCAGTGTATTCATGTTTCCTTAATTATTTCTGCTACTGAGAAAATGAGCATACCATCCTTGGCAAAAGGCAAAAAAAAAAAAAAAAAAGATTCCTGGATTCCTGTAGCCAGAAAATGCCTTTCACGTTACATATATATAAAATAATATATAATATATTATAAAATAATATATATACATACATATGTATATGGGGAGCAATTATATATATATATATTAGGGGAGTAATTACTGGCCTACTGAAGTTTATTTGTCATTACCTTCTGGTCCTAAAATTTACCCAGACAAGAAGTACAAATCTGGCTATTATTTAGAAATGCAGGAGACCAGCACTGACCCACCAACTAACCATGATGAGTGTTTGGCATAATTGTGATAATGTAAAAAAGAGTATTAAATGTCAAACTTGAACAAAGCTGTGATTGTGAACTAATTTAAGAAGACACGGGGTTATTTCCAAGTCACCTCACATATTTGGAAAAAGAAAGGTTAACAAATCATTATAATTAGTATCTTCTTTGTATCATATTTGCATTTTTCAGCTATGAATGGTTTGCTAATTACACATAAGTTATAACTTCAAAGCTTCAAAGCGACTGCAGAGTGAATAATTTCTGTCCCTGAAGAAATTGAAACTGGGCTCTCCCTCTCTCAGGGTTTTTAGTGACATGAAATCACTTCCATATTATATGAGGGCTACTGTAACTGCTTATTTAAATCTGAAGGTCACTACTTTAAGATTGATTTTACCAGGCACTTTTTAGCAATTGGTATTAGCGAAGTGCTGTGCGCATTGATTTTTAAGCCATCCCCACCAAACGTTCAGGCAGAGACATAGCTAAGAAGATACTGCTTGAGTTATGTAGAAGGTGAAAATATTCTAAAAATGTGTTCTGTAAATATGTTATGTGGTTCTGTTATTTCAATGACCAATATGATCTCGAGAATAAAAGTATAGACTTGTATTTCTGTAAAGCTTTTTTTCCTTCCTTCCTTCCTTCCTTCCTTCCTTCCTTCCTTCCTTCCTTCCTTCCTTCCTTCCTTCCTTCCTTCCTTCCTTCCTTCCTTCCTTCCTCCCTCCCTCCCTCCCTCCCTCCCTCCCTTTCTTTGTTTTCCTTTTTCTGTAGAAGCTTTGTATGCAGCCAACGGGTTAACTTTTACTGTGATTACACAAAATACATCTCTGTTTGTGAATGCAAACGACACGCCCACTTTTGCATGCTCAGTTCATAGAAACTATGACTCTGTTGTTCTTCCTAACACAAAGTGATGGTTCTTGTATGTTTATAACGAATCAATCTTTGTGTTTGGGTTATCTGGCTGGAGTTATTTGTTTTCCATTGTTGTTTTTTTTTTTATATCCAGCCTCTTGCTTTTAGAAATATTTTTGTCATAGGTTAATTAATATTTAAAGGACTTTATTATAAATTCTCTTAGTTTTGTGTCTGTCGAAAGAAACTTCTTAACAAAATAAGTCAAATTAATTTAAGCTAAATAAGAAGCTAACAGGTTAGGTTTATTTAGCAAGATAAGTTATGTGGTCCAGCACCATGTGAAGATGAAATGCATCTAAATGTTTTGAAGGTGGTAATACAGAATCATTACTACTTTACTCCAAGACAGTATCCCATGCTCCCGAGTGTTTATGTGCATTACAGAATAACACTTAATATTCTGTTGACCAGAAATTTTTATTCTCTATTGAGAAGCTGTAATAGTGCTATAACATTTACCTGCAATGAAGGTTACCTAGAGTGTTCTGAATAGGACTGGAAAAAGCCTTATGTAGGCTTATGTATACCATTCCCATTTGTTGTCAGAGAGACTCCAAAGAGTAAATCACTAAGTGACAGTGAGATTCATTCCTTCACATCCTCTGCAGTTCTTCAAAAACCTATTTCTGCCTGCCTGTTCTTTATCATATCCTTCCCTCTTTCGACAATATCACTTTTAACAAGTGAAGTCTTCCATGTAAGCTTTTTGTGCATCAGATTAGGTTATGTCAAAGGATATAATACAAGTTGACCCAATCCAACTTTTTATTTTTTATGTATTTTTTTTGTCTTTTTATACAGGAAATTCTCATATGCCTGTTGCAACTTGCATAACAACTTTAGTTTTTTATTTGTTGTGAAAAGTGTATATTACTCCACAAGCACTTGATCTAGTTGTGTTCTCACTCATTGGGGAAGACAAGAAAGTTCAATTGACTCCTGGTATTCAGGTTTTAAAAATAAAACTACTTTTTGATGTTTATTTGCTTACTACTTGGCTTGCATATCTTGTTAAGGGTTGAATGAATTTCTTCAAAGGCAATAATGGCATTAAAACAGGACAAGGATTTGCATAAAAGGTATACTTGACATCATTAACAATAAATTATAAGGACGCTAGATTTATATATATATATATATATATAAACATTATTTGTGGCCATGTTTTTCTTAATTCTAAATTTAAAAGAGCTGTGAAGCACAAGTATGACAAGAAAGAAAAAAAGGCAGTTCTGATTTTTTATTTTTTATTTTTTTTTTTTGTCTCCAAGTTGTTTTCTTTGTTTTTCACCAAATTTACAATGTCATAAATGTTTCCTCTAACCACTTAATTTGTCTCTTTGAAAAAATTACTAATACATTTTGAGATAATTTATGGAGACATATATACATTTAGGATTGTAATGACTTTTGCCAAAACATGCATTTTGGATGACTTAGTGGCTCAAGTTATTGAAAGTAACTGACAAACATATTTCCATTACTGAATGTCTGGAAACAATTTTGTGTAACTTCAGCACCAAGTCAAGAATTGTTTACATTGTCAGAAGTACGGACATGTGTGATACAGTTTGACAGTGGAGAGACAGTGGAATATTTATTTCATTTGAGATATCTTTATCCATGGGGAACAAAGATGAAGGTAAGTGGGAAACAGAAAATGAATCAATACTAATAAATGACTTGAATTTAGTTGCTCCTGTCAATTGGGGTCACAATATGCATCATTTACAAATATTTTTGGCCCTGTGAGTGACTATTGATTCCCAAATCCAACCATGAAGTTTCAGAGAATGTTTTTCACCAGAATATGTGTTTTCAACAGTACGGCTATAAGAAACTTGTTGGTATTCTGATCAGTGAACAGGATGTGCTCCTCTTGCTCAAACACATCAAATGTGCTAAATAGCTAAGATGGTATGTTTTCAAAGACTGTAGGAAAATACAGTAATTTAAAAAATGTATTTTATATTATATTGATATTATATTATATTGATATATTTATATTATAATGATATTATTATAAACCCTTATGGACTTTTATTTGGATAGGTTCATTAGCAGAGATAAAAAATGTATCCTGTTTACCCTAAACTAATGCTTTAAATTCCTTCTAGAGGTTTGATAGTGATAAGACAAAGAGGAATGGCTATAAACTAAAATTGATTTAGATATTAGGAGCAAATTCTTCTCTCAGAGGGTGATGAGGCACTGGAACAGGTTGTTCACAGTAGCGGTGAATGCGCCATCCCTGGAGGTGTTCAAAATCAGGTTGCTCTGGGCAATCTGATGGGTAGCATCCCTTCCTGTGGCAGGAGGGTTGGAACTAGATGAACTTTAAGGACCAGCCCAGACCAAACTGTTCTATGAGTCTATTCTATGTTTTCTTTAATCACAGTTGACTATGATGTCCCTAAAATTAATGATTTTCAGAGACAGATTCATATTGCCTTGGATATGATTAGAGCTCTTCTAATGAAACTGAATTTCCTTAGAAATTTCCATGTATTAAATTCTAAATATTCAGCAGCAGCTTCCACCTTAGAATGATGGGAAGAATAGCTTCATATAAGTTCCCAACTGTGTGGGGAGTTCACATTCCCATGTTCATACAGACTTCAGTTTCTAAATCTTTTAGTATCCAGTACTTGTCTGAAACATACATTTCATTCATTTATGATGCTTCCATCATGATCTGCCAGGTCTTGAAGGAGCAGGACTAAAAACCTGCTGCAGGAAGGACAATAGTGTTGCATCAGACAGGCATCAGACAAAGTCTCTCCAGGTGACATTGAAAACCTCCAGAACAGGACTCCTGACAGTTGATGTTCCAATACCAAATCAATTAATTCATGCCTAATGATGGCTATGGGTGGTGACCATCACTCTTGGGAAGAAGCTTCATGGTGGTGCTCATCATCAGCTCTTTGTGAGCTCTGCACAGATCATCTCTGCTCTATTTTATCTGTTTACTTATTTTTCCCATGAGAAAAGGAGGTCTTCCCATGCTGAAACTCTGCTGAGAGTCACCTTGTTTCTTCAGAAAAGGAAAATCTGCCACTGGTGTTATGGTAAATCTTGTGACTTGTTCAGTTCATATTACAATAATTACAGTGTTGAATAATGGGTCATCCATATTGCATGACAGCAGGTGAGTAATACTTTTGATGATATTAATGGATACCAGAAAAAGATTTCAAGGAGTGCATTCATTCAATTCTGTTTTGCTCCCTCAACACAGATTTCTGTAATTTCAAGTGGGTCTCCTACAGCACAGGAGAAAATCACAGTTGCAAAGACTAAGTCATGAAATATTGGCTGAGAAGTTGGGGTAGTTAGTTCAGACAAGTATAGAGTTGTTTGGGTGTTATGATTAATAAGGAACATATTTTAAGCTAGCATGACAAACCTGTGCAAAAGCCTTTCAGTGAGATGTATTTAAATTGCTGCACTTTGAGAGAAGAAACTAGATTGATGTAATGTTCCTGTGTAGACATGCCCTTACTCTGCTTGCCTCCTAGCTTTGATCTGTGATCAGGGAGCAAGATGAAAGCAGAGCAGAAGAGTGCTCCCTATTGTACCTCTGTAAGTGATCCCATCTATCTTCATGGGATGCTGTGGCAGCTGAGGCCAGCTCAGGTGGCAGAGCTGATTTCCCACAGTTATAAATGCAAAGGGACTGCAGGCAAGGAATTTCAATGAGGGGCACTTGGTTTTGCAACCTGTTTCCAAGGCTAACAACCAGAAAGCCCTGCATCAGCTGAGTGAACCTTATATGCTGCCTACACATATAGTCATGTTCTGGGGAAGGACTAGCAGTACAGACAATAATGAACATGTATGTTCATTATTTCACAGCACAGGACACATTGTTATTTGAGTGACATATGCAGATTAAGAATAGTTTCCTAAAATTAATATAGCTGTTCTGACATAGAGGAGATGATCAGAGTGTAATTGAATGTGTAAATTATTGATGTGACACATAGGAAAACGCATATGCATTGTTGACAGATCCATATATGCAAAATAAATTATTACTGATTTGTTCTCTGCTAGGAAGTAGAAGCAGTTGTGATCCTAAACAGATTGTTTTGGGCTTCATATAGAAAGACTGTCTTCACCTAAAAGAGCTTACAACACTGATAATACATATATGTAGATACATACACATCTAAACTTAAGCTGCTTGGCTAACCTTGTAGCACTGCAGTGTGATTCATTTACCTTCAGGATGATTTTTTCATTTTATTATTTTATTTTATTTTATTTTATTTTATTTTATTTTATTTTATTTTATTTTATTTTATTTTATTTTATTTTATTTTATTTTATTTTATTTTCTGATGAATTCAGTGCATAGGAAGTAGTGTTCTTCTGAGTTTCCATGACCTGCTGGAAGCAGTAATGTGTCAGTGTTTGTTGGAAAACAACACTGCTGAAGCACCCAATCACAGCCTTTTACAGAAAATGTTCAAATGAACTCTATGTTTATAACTTCCATACAAAAGCATTCTTTTTTCCTGCTGTTCATGTATCAGTTTTTCTTTCTCTTTTAATACATTTGTACATAAGCTAGCTTCATTCCACACTTGATAAGTAGTTGCTGTAATTTTTTCACTGTTTATACAATAACATAGAATTGCTCTTTGCAATCTTAGGTAGCCATCCTTCATAACAAGAATCTTTGTCTACTCCAGTAATGTAAATGGAAATAAGACAGCATATATCATTTTTAAATTAGATCTTTTATGGCCCATAACTGAATAAGGGTCAAAAGCTTCAAGTATGTTATGAATGATTTGTTCGTGCAAGCAAAATGGTATCACATTCACTTAACTTGTCTGTAGATTCTTATAAGAACTGCAGACTAAGATCTAGAAGAAGAGTTCATGGTTGGTTTTTGTTTTGTTTTGTTTTGTTTTGCATTTATTTATTTTTTTAATCATTAATATAGCAAATTAGTTTCATGAGCTAAATGATTTGTTTTTCTCTTACCAGTATGGATCAAACCTTTCCATGTCAAACCAGTAAGAAATGAATGAGAATTCTGTAATCTGAATCTGTCTATTCAGTCAGATGCTCTTAGTATGCCAATGGTCTTTGATTGCTTAAAATCCTTAGAATAACCTGAACAGGAAGAATTCTCTGTTCCGTACTGAAAGAAAGACCTTAAACAGTCTCATTTTCCTATTTTCAGTTTTATCAATTATGTTTCATATGACTCATAAGAAAAGATAATTTGCTTGAGGAACTTTATTTTTTTCCACAGGACTTCATTATTAATTTTTGTCTTCTTGAAGCCAGATCTGAGGCTGCAAGAGCTGTCAGTTGATACTGTGGTTCTGAAAGCTGCTTCCAAGTTTGCAGGAGAATGAATAGCTTTTTACTCAGGCATTTCAGCATTTGTACTAATTTAGTGCTTTCCACTGAAGTGAAGTTTGAATTTCTGAAAGTGTGCAGCACTAGGGAAAAGGCAAGCCTTGCTTTATTCATGAAAAGACAAATGGAAAGGAGGCAGCCAACAAAATTAGCTCCCTCCCTGGAGGCATTGGAAAATAGTCTCCATTGTAGTTCAGAACTGGACTTTCATGAGCCTAGACAGACAATTGCATGAAATTGGTTTGAATTATGGGTAGGTAGTTTAGTAAGATGGACTACTGCCCACTGGGGAGAATTTTGGAGCTGTGAAAAAATGATCTCTAATAATGATAATGGATGTAAAGATAACAGTTTATCTTTGACTGAGACGACTTTCAAAGGTTTTGGCCTTGTTTCTTTTCCTGAGTTGAAGAGCAGTCTACACAGAATAAAAGGAAAAATGCAAATAAAAAAGTGGGGGGAAAAAAAATCTAAAAATTACATATACTTGCACTTTCAAATAACACAAACAGATCAATTTTATGTAATTTACCTATTTCTCATTTGAATATTTTAAATATTTAGAAATTGCAATATTTAACTAGGAATTTTGGTCTAATAACATAACAAGTAATTCTAAATAATGGCCTAATATATAATTCAATTACTGTATATTTTAATATAACCAGTTTGTAGAAAAACACATTAAAACAGACAATCTGTCTCATTAAAATTCAACAGACATTTAGCTCAGCTGGAACAGGACTTATTTCAGTCTCATTTACACTGAATTTTCAGATAGATTACAAATACACAGGCTTAAACAAAATTAAATACAAAATACTTTAAGAGCTACAGCACTGAAAGTATTTGAGTGGCAGCATCTGTATATTTTTATAACATACTATATCATTGCCTTTTCAAAACTGAGTAAATTACAGTTTTCCAAACTATAATTATATTGGATCATACTTGATGGTTACACTTTGTAATGCTGAGCCAATATTAATCAAGTTTCCCTAAATTTATGTGTACTTTCTCCTATCCTATGTTGGTACTTATGTACTTTGTGTAATTACAGTCATTTATAACTTCTATACGTGTGTGAGTTCCACTCCTATAATCTCTGTATATTTGGGATTCAAACTTTTACAGTGCAGTTTTTATCACAACTCTCTTAACTGGGTGATACTTTTTGTTCATTAACCCCATCAAAAACAGACGAGATTCTGTTAAAGGCAAGCATATTGAATTTGAAGGATATTAGAGGAAAAGAAAGAGATTATTTGCCAAGGCTTCTAACTGTTGCACTGCTGAAGACTACAGCAATAGGATTAATATTATTTGTACTGAGGATAATAAACAAAAAAAGAGATAATTTTACAATTTTAAGCTTTCATTTGGTTCTTTAACTAAGGCAGAGGACTTCAATCTCTGTGAAGAAAAGGGTTGTGTTAGTAGTTTGAAACTTGACTTTAAGAAATGTGCTTGTGTACATGTGCTGTATATTTCTGTGAGCTGCTCTGGGCTGTACCCTGAGGAGGTCATGCCATGGATCTGAGTTATCAGATGCTGTAGCAGCCCTGTGCTGGGCCTGACTAGATTTCCTAATGAAGTTCTCCCCTTCTATCCTGCAAATTCTTTTACTTTGAACTAATTTCTTGCTAGCTTCATGTGATCAAAGGAGCACAATTCTAATTAGCTTCTCTTACCTGGTGAACAGTACAGTGACTTGTAAAACCCTCCCTGTTTCTAGGCCACAAATCTGTTCTTTGTTTAATTTTGGGACTTCCCTATCCTCCTCTCTTGCCCTATGATAATGTTTTCTGCTTTTTGCTTGATAGCCTGAGTTGTCTTTGTTTTGTAGATAAAAAAAAAGAGGAGCTGAAATGCCCAAGAGTTTCACGGTAGTCCAGACTGGAGAGAGAAGGTGAGCTGGTGTCGATTTCCATTTTGTATTTCCTAAAGTATGGCAGGTAGGTAGAGTTTCCTTGGAGTATGCCATCCAGCACGTGAGACCATGTGGCACGTTGCCCAGGGAGAGGTTTGCTCCTGTGTGCATTTCTATTGCCTATGGAACAAGTGCATATCTTTATCCTTACCCTTTCTGTTTTTGCAGCAAGACTTGCTTCTCATGGTGACCCTAGTTGCCTTCTAATATTTGTGATGTGGCTGTTAGAATTTGCTGCCATTTTTTCTCTTCTTTCTAAACATAGATTTGATGGTTGTAACTGGGATGTAACTACTCCAGCTGTATTCTGTAATGCCTCATAAATCAGGACCTTCAGCATCAGTAATTCAGCATCACCTTTGCTTCTGTTTCCATGTTCCTCCTGTTGCTTATGTGTATAAATATTTCTGTGACTTTCCCTTCCCTTCCCTTCCCTTCCCTTCCCTTCCCTTCCCTTCCCTTCCCTTCCCTTCCCTTCCCTTCCCTTCCCTTCCCTTCCCTTCCCTTCCCTTCCCTTCCCTTCCCTTCCCTTCCCTTCCCTTCCCTTCCCTTCCCTTCCCTTCCCTTCCCTTCCCTTCCCTTCCCTTCCCTTCCCTTCCCTTCCCTTCCCTTCCCTTCCCTTCCCTTCCCTTCCCTTCCCTTCCCTTCCCTTCCCTTCCCCGCCCTCAACTCTACTTTCAGAAGCAGGAAGGAGGATTTGGTCATGTGTAGCATTGTCCTCTCAAACACGCTGTTTCACAGGTGGCTTAGAGATGACAAGGCTAGTGCCCATAGGTTTCTCCAGCTTGTATAGGAGAACAAATTGAAGAGAATTTTAAGTTTAAATATAACTTTCAATCTGGCCTCATTCCTGACATATCTGAACAACCTTCCCCTGTTTTCACTGTCAGCCGTCTGTGACCCTGAGGTGAAGGCTGGGATAGCTGTGTGTCGCACCCCTAAGCTCGGAGGGTTGCTTTAGTGCCAGAGGCACCATGACAGGCCACAACCTGCACCTCCATGGTGGAGTTGTGTGTGCTGATGCCCACAAAGAGGCAGAACGCAGCAGGTCTTGCACTGATCAGTGACAATGTGTCTGGCCTCTGCACCTGGGAGGCTGCCCCCTTGCTCTCTGAAGAGAAAACCACGTTCAAAACAGGACTGTGGCCTGTCCTGGGGAGAGGAGTTTGGGCCTGAAGCCATTCCATGAACTATCGCACTTGCAGCAAAAACCTGTCAAGAAGTAATGAGGGCTAAACCTTGGGTTGTCTCTTTTCTTCCACAGAAGGAGATGAACACAGAAGGGCCGGTGTTTGAACCCAGGCTTTAAAATGATTGTTGTTATCATTTTTATTTCTTATTCCTCCCCCAAAAGCTATCACTGAATGATTTGCTGTGTACACTTATGATGCGAATCATTTGGTTTACTCTTTAAGCTATTTTGCTAAGAAAGGAGATGTTTATGGTTAATTACTGTGCCCTCAGGAGAAAAGAGAAAATTATTGCATTTACCTTATTGCTGTACTCCTTGAAGAGCATTCCTCATACTAGGCTTGTTCCTATGCTGGCTCTGGAGTCACTTTTTTGTTTTCCAGTCCACTCCACCCTTTCATTAAGGGGCTACCAGCCTAGACTTCAGTGGCTGCAGCATTTATTCTGTAACATCTGCTTTCAAACAGGTGAAAAAAAATAATAATATATATACACATATATATTAACACAAAACCAAAATACTGCAGTAGGATTAAGGAGCTGCAATCTGTTGTTCATGGTGTCCTGCTTTTACTGGAGTTAAATGCAGCTAAATTACACAACCACATCATGATTATATAGCTTTAAAAATGTGTGAAATACTAGGTTTTATTTTAAAAGTAAATAATTCATTTAAAGGAGACATTTTGCCTAATCACATATGCATTAAAAGCAATAAACCAAAAGCAAACAAGAAAACCCAAATGAAAATAAAAACCTCATAACATCTCACATCTAATATTTTTTTCATGATAAAGTAATGAACCATTTGTCTTAAGCCAAAAAGAAGTAAAACACACCTGACTTTTATGTCCTTTACCTTACCCACAGGAGGTGCTTTGTCACATTGCTGGCATTGTATAGATCATTTGTACCAGAGAGGAAAGAACTGAGAAACCAATGAATTGTAGCTGCTTTTAAAAAGGAGCTGAAAATCAATAATAAATTATCGTTTTCTATAGCAGTTGAGGTTCCTCATGCGTCCCCTCTGACATGTGGATGTAGCTGTAAATTAATTTAGTTTGAGGCCATAAAGAACCTAACTTTCTCTGGACTGACTAGCTAACGTGCATTAGTGATATAAAAATAACACACCTTGGCAGGATAGCTTTCGAGGAGCCGTCGAACACAGCAAGTTATTTTTATAGTTTAATGAGATATAGGCCTGTATTTCCAGAGGGAGACACAGTGAACAGAGCACTCTATAATTTACTGCTGTAAAATGATCAGGATTCATGTTGTCTATAAAACATGAAAAACATTCTTCATTCCTTACCAATTAGATCATAGTTACAACTCTCGGTTCCTTTGAGCTTAAAAGAAAATTCTAACTGCTAGACATAAATGAATGCTGCGGTTAAATTAAACCCTTCAACAGCCCAAACAGGCTTGAAAGAAATGCCTTCTGGATGTTATTAACATGCATATTTAAGTGCTATTTTTAAAATTTAACTGCAAGCCATAGCAAGCACAAATGTTTATAATAGCTGTTTCAAAATCGAAGCATTACTTTGAAAAGCATTTTCATTGCTGCTAATTTCTTTCCAATAATTTTATTTCAGCTTTTACTGTCGTTGATTTCTTTTTTTAATTTTATTTTATTTTTTGCAGGTGATGACAGAAAATTTGCACTGGAGGCCCAAGATGCCATATTTTTCCAGCCTCGAAATGGTGCTTTCTTAAAACATGTCATGTACCAGTGCAAGGCTCAATTCTTCAAACATGTCTGATTTGCTAAGTGAGCAATCTGATTTATTTCAGTGGGACCATCACAGTAGAGAAGGTAGATGCACATGGTTGCAGTCACTGCTTCAGTCTTGTGCTTCAGTTTACAAAGGTATCTGCTCACAGCAGAAAATTACCCATGGCCTGTTCTGAAGCACAGGGCACACCAGGCAGTGTGAGGGAGTGGGAGGCACGGAAAAGAACAGATAGCAAAGGGTTTGGGTTTTCTGTCACAGGTTGCTGGTGTGGTTAATCCTCTCTGCTTCAGTACTCCACATTTTCGATTCTTTTGCAATTTGGTCACACTGACAAGCCACAAACACTGCTTGTTCCTTACAAGAAATGTTGATTGCTAGACACAAATTAATTCAGGGATGGCTGAGGGGTGACCTTGCAAGACTTCAAAATATCAAAGTGTGTCATTCTGATATGCCTGATAAAAGTGTCATTTAAATATCCATGGAAACCAGCTTTCACGTTCAGCTCAGGGGTTTTGGTCATAAACAAAATACTGGACTGTGAAGGGATTTCAAAGATATACCTAGTCTTTTTGATCTCTGCAGCTAATTCTTTCCCTCAGCTCAGTCCTTAGAAAGGCTATTGAAGGTGCAGCTAAGCTAAAGGTTCAGTGGGAGCGCTCTGATCTGTTTACTGCTTTGATGTTCTCTGTAGGCTACGGCTTCCTATGAACTAAGAGTCTGTGGCAAAATATATGTGAATCCCCTCCTCTTTATTTAAAGATTAAATATGCACTTCTCCTTGCTTATGTCTATATTTGCATATGATGGGTGCGAAACAGGCACACAGTCCTGAATTGCCAGTGAGGCATTCAAAACCAGGCACCAAAATGAGCAAGAATTAGTGTCATGTCTTCACACCATGTCTGGAAATGTATGTACACTGTCATCAGGATCACTCCCAATGTTTTAGTTCTGTAAACAGTATTTAAGCATTGGTGGCCATTTATCTAAAGTAATGAAATGTAGAATTGTTAATGTAACAAGTGATTGAAGGACACAAACTGCACATAATCTCTATTTTCTGATTTTGAACCAATGGAGCGAGGCAGATTTTTTTTCCTGCCTATAGAAAAAGTTATAGTATCACTTACTACAGCCTTTTTAAGATCATCATTGTAGAAGTGTTACTTTGCTAACTTGATGTTTGTGTTTATCTTCATAATTACCAAGTAGATTAGCATGCAAAAACAAAAATCAGTGTTTTTAAAGTACTTGAGACCTGTTATTTAAATCTTAATCAGGAGTTTGGGGTTTACTGATTCAATAATATCTTCTTTTGGTCATTCTTTAATATTTTGTTGATTTGTTTTCATGTTTTGTATACCATCTATGGAATACAGGCCTTTAGCAAATTTCTTGACAATGTAAAAATGATGGAGTCCTTTTCATTAGCTTTATTTTATTTTATTTTATTTTATTTTATTTTATTTTATTTTATTTTATTTTATTTTATTTTATTTTATTTTATTTTATTTTATTTTATTTTTTTTTATAAAAGACAAGCAGAAGAAAAAGAATGTCATTAAAATGGAATAACTGATTTGGATTAACTAATGAAGGGTACTGATACTTTTATGTGAGAGTTTCAAAGCACTTTTAAGTGCAAGTTAATTGAGCCTATACACATTCTTTGAGGTGAAGAGTTAATTAATATTATCCCCTTCATCACAGGCCCCAGCTGTGAACAGTTCTGGGCCTCTCCTGGACAGTAAAACCAAGCAATAAACAGCTGTGTGTTTTGTAACTAGATGGGACTGATACTTCCTTTGAAGATATGATCCTGCTGACCTTATTAAAAATACAGTGCATGCAGCTACCTTGAAGCAAGGGAGAAAGTCCTCATAAGACAGCTTCAGACAGCCAATCAAAATAAATTTCTGCTGACCATAGTTCCATAGTGCTCTAATGAATTTTGCCAGCCATAGTCGTCCTTTCTATCATATTAGCCCTGGAAGTCTGGGAGGGCTTACCACTTCAGGAGCCACAGCGAGAAGAGCAGGACAACATACTCACTTCTCAGGTGCTCGGTCCCAGGTCATAGCCTCATGTGCAAGGACAGCATGCTTTTGCCTGTGTGTTGATCTACAAACAGGGATGACCGTGGCATGGGTACAAATTTTCTTCTGCAGTAAATAAATTCTGCTGTAAGGACAGTAACATACAGTTAACAGGAATTTCTGACTCTTCTGTTTTCTTTCTGTGTACAAACACTGGACGTGTGGAGGGCAGAGGTGGAAACTGTTATACAGGTAGCAGCACACTGAAGATAAATTAAATTCCTGCCTCTGACAAGACTGGTACAAGGAAAAAAGGAACGTTTTGGTTACAGAAAGAATGACTATGTGGGCAGAAGTAACAAAACATGAAGCTTATTTTCTTCCACTTAGTTAATTTATTTCAATATTAAGGTGTCACAGCCAGCGTGCATTCATCTACAAAGAAGTAACATAACATGGCCTGAATTGCAACACTAACTTTACCTTAGCTCAGTGTATAGAGCTCATGTCCGAGCTCTTGGAACAGAGATGGGGAAAAAGGCTATTAACTGGGGAAGTTTGTGACAGTAGGAATAAAGCAGCTAAAGATGAAAACTAAATGTCTTTTAGAGATTTGAATTACACAATAACGGTGACATGGCAGGGTTTTGCCCATTCTTATGCCTTTTGGAGAGTCATTTTTCATGAAAAAGACTAGTTTAAAAAAGGCTTTTCTTATTTTGGCCATGAGGGAAGTATCTTTGACTTTCCACTTATTCAACCAACTTCCTATTGCCCTACTTCAAAACAGTTTTGGAATTTGAGGGCATTTTAATAAAGTGTCCTCAAAGATGCTGTGCCTGTTGACCTTAGTGGAGAAAGTGTTAGAATTAACAGATTTATTTATTTATTTATGGCAAACAAAGAACTTCTAAACTACCAGAGGAAATGTAAATTCCTGCTGTTTTTCACTTCATTATACTCCCTGCAGCTTTGTGCAGTTAGTTTAAATGTGCAGAAGTGTCCATAGGCACTGACAAGGTTATGCAAGAGTGGAAATAGAGCAATCAGAGGAGTAAATGTATATGGTCAATCCTATACATGTTATCACAGCATGCTTCACTCTAACTCTCGCCTTGGGAATGGGAAAACAAATCAAAGTTGCCCTTCCAAAACAGTGCAAACGTGTGTGTGTGTCTGCAGGGAGAAGAAGTGAGGGTGGGGGTGGAGTGGGGTGGGATGGAAACAAAAAGAGGTGTTTTTGATGTCCTAATCTAAAATAAATATATGCTCAGATGAGGGGAAAAAATACTGCTGATGAGATAATCTGAACACTGTGCAAAGCAACTATAAACTGATTGATTAGTCTGCTTTCATAGGACACTGCAGGCACAGAGTAACAAAGTACAGTGCAGGCAGAATTTTGAAAGAGATGGAAAGAAAGGGCTTGAATGTTTCAGAACTCAGCAAGCCCAAATTAAAGATGATACTCTTTTCTACTGACTGAGACTGTAGCTGAGCTACACAGTTAGATCAGAGAGCTCAAGATATGAGGGTTTCTGCATGCCACATAAATAGGGCTTTTTCTGTTTTGAGTGGACCCTGTGGATTTGAAGCAAGCATGATTTCTCTCTTGAGTTAGCCTAAGAGCTAAATTCGGTATGTGGCTGAAATAGCATTGGACCTGCTACATTTTTATTTATAAGAAGAGAGCTGTGCATGGGTATTCAATCTTCTGTGCATCTTGAAATGGCACTACAGGGTCTCTGATGTTGTCCTATAAAGAAGGGCAGATCTATGCCCAGTGAGTAGCTGACACCCAGTACGTAAGGGGGTATGTGGCCTCCTTTGTCAGAACTCTACATTATTGGCGATACAGTCTGGTGTAAGGTCTGCATAGCTGTCAAAGCTGCAATACTGCTGCCCTGGGGCTCTCTGTGCTCTGCAGAGAATTTGGTTCCTCTCTTTTTTTCCCAATTCAAAGGTCACTGTCTTCTTTGAGACAGCATAGTGTGGAGACCAAGAACTTGATCAGAAAATGACTGGAATAAATGATCCATAAAGTTTCAAAGTTTCCCTTTCTCTTTCATGCCACTTTGAGTTCAACAAACTCTTTCCTGTTTGTTCTGCTGCTCATTTTACTCTCCTTCCATCTTCTGCTCAATCCCTCATTTGTCTGTTTCTTATTCTTATTCTTATTTATTCTTATTCTTATTCTTATTCTTATTCTTATTCTTATTCTTATTCTTATTCTTATTCTTATTCTTATTCTTATTCTTATTCTTATTCTTATTCTTATTCTTATTCTTATTCTTATTCTTATTCTCTGTCCTATGCCTCCTTCTTCCCCGCAGCCTTTTTTTACACCCTTCCTTTATCTTTCATTCCCAGATGTCATATTTTATCTATTCCCTCTTATTTTTTTCATCCACATACCCTACCCTTGGAGTTCTTTCTTCTTATCTCTATTTAGTAATGATACTTATCTTTTTATGTGAGATGACTGGAGATGTACAGTTAAAAGACACACTCCATTACTCTGCTTTACACACTCTCTCCTTGCTCTATTCACTCAAACTTTTTTTCATATTTCTGTGCTGCACACCCTGAAACTCAGCCCTTTGCTAATTCTCCCTAGGAGGTTGTGGCAGTTATTGTTTATCATCTTGAGAGAGCTTTTTCTTTCTTCCCTTGGCTTTTTTACTTTCTCCTCCTCTTCTTTCCCGCTATTCTTCTTTGCCTGTTATCCTTCCATTTCTTTTCAGACTTCCTTCCATGTTCTTTCAGACTTATGATGAAAACATGCTGCTGAAAAATTTCTTCACAAAAAAACGAAAGGATTGCAAAAGTTTGCTAAGATGAACAGCCCCATACCCACCCTTACACACATTTAAACTAACTGCACAAACCTGCAGAGAGTATAATGAGGTGAAAAACAGCAGGAATCTGGGTATCCCCTGGTAATCTAGAAGTTCTTTGTTTGCCAGAACTCTGACTTCTGGTGAACACGAGGTTTAATCTTTAAGTACAAGTCTATTTGCAATTCATGAATTTCTTTGTGAAATGGACATCTGAAATAGTCGAAAGATCCTTCACAATGGGGTTGGAGTACTATAGCTCAAGTTCAGCATGGACTTGGACCACTTCTAAATCATGAATCCACTTTTTCAAAAGGCTGATTTTCTTTCTGTGATTCTATTTCATTGCTGTGCTACATTCTCTGTATCATCTATAAGACCACGTAGTGAGGGCCTTGATGATTTTAATTGAAAATTGGAGGAGCTGGAGAGAAGGAAGTAGGCAAGACTTTGATTTTTATTATTATTATTATTATTATTATTATTAGCACAACTTGACTGATGTTAAAGTCTCTCTTCTTTCTTCTTCTTCTTCTTCTTCTTCTTCTTATTCTTCTTATTCTTTTTCTTCTTCTTCTTCTTCTTATTCTCCTCCTTCCCCTTTTTTTTTTTTTTTTTTTTTTTCCAGTTTATTTTTGCTTGTTTTCCCAATTCTTAACAAAGGAAATTGAGAAATATTTTGGGAAGTTCAAGAGAGGGAGTTTGCAATGGCATAACATATATAATAACCTGTAGTAAATTACAGAAATGTCATCATATCTGTGTTGGAAACCTTCATTAGTTAGAAAAAATGTCTTCTGTGGAATCACCAACAAATTGAGTTCTTTTTGTGTGTAGAAATGAAGCAAAATGTAGAAGAGAACAAAATCAAAAGATATTAAAAATAAATAAATAAGTAGAAAAGAAGAACTGGGGCTGTCTGCTATGGAAACATCGGTCTCATTACTGACCTAGTCCTCATCTCATAACATAATATGTAAGTTAGGTCTTATATATGGTAGTGGTTTGTAAAACCAAGATTTTTGATGTAGCGAATGATTTGTTTTAGCTACATCTCTAGGGCAAATTGTAACTTACTCTGTTATGCTTTTATTCCCTTTCCTTCCTACTGCTTGGAGGCATGAATGAACTCTCAACAGACAGTTCATCCTTCCTTTCTTCCTTGGAGGAAGGTGGAGAGAGCTGAAGAATGAAAAGTTTCAGTCCTGTATCCCTGCAACTAAATGGATGGTGGGCAGTAGGACTTCTTCCTCAGTGCAGTGTAGAGACTGGGAAGGAAGCACTATCTTCTGGACCAGCATAAAAAAGCTACTCTTGACAATGCACAGTTAAGAAAACTCATCCTCCCCGTGCATTAAAAATGTCAGATAAACTATTCATTGACTTGGACAAATTCAAACATGTCATCATGTTGCTGTGTATCAGCTGAACTGCAGTAGCTGACTGGCTGGCTGCTTCTAGCTGCAGACAAAGTGAGTTAAAAAAAACTTTTTTTTTTTTTTTAAAAACTTGAATAAAAGAGATTTATTTTACCTCAAATTTCAATGGGTTAAGAATCAACACACAGCTCAGTACAGTAGTGCAGCTAATAGTAGTGCAGCATCATGCTGTTGCACCTTGATCATGTATCTAACCCCTTCCATAATGTCTTACAGTGATAAGACAGTTCATAATGGGATATGAGGTAAGTATTATGCAGGATATCCTGGTAAAAACACCTAAAAACTGAAGGTAGTTCATGGCACAATTTCATTAATAATTGTACTCCACAGGTGGGGAGGAAAGTAGTCCCTGTAGCAAGGGACTGAACTAGGCTGCGCTATCAGAGATAAACTCTACTTTAGCTTCACCAGAAAAGTCCAAGACAGCATTGTCTGGAATCATAACAACTTTCAGCCTGTACAGATGGCTGCTGGTCTCTATAGGTGTCTTTTAAGATCCAGGAGAAAAAACTGATGCTGCAGATCACTAGTTTCCAGTAACAAGCCTCTGAGTACTCCCGCAGTTATGAGAGATTTTCACTGTTTTCTAGCATGTATGACCAAGCAAAAAAATTCATTCTTTACAAAATTGCTTGGGTTCCTAGAAGATCTGGAAACCAAAATATTTGGACCTAGCCAAAACAGGGAATAGGACAAAAAAGAAGCAGAAAAGTTCACACAGGTCAGCAGTTTGGCCTTTAAAGCATTTGCTGTGGTAGAAGAGAATAGTTAACTATAAATCCAGTTG
Source organism: Aythya fuligula (assembly GCF_009819795.1). NCBI lineage: Eukaryota > Metazoa > Chordata > Aves > Anseriformes > Anatidae > Aythya > Aythya fuligula. Next base: position 64,889,692 of record NC_045593.1, on the reverse strand, counting down.
AATGAAAAGAAAGCCCTGGTAAAAGGTGGAGAGCTAAAAACTTTGAAACTTCTTTCACTTTCCACAGTTCCACTTATTAGTCATTGTGAAGAAGGTATTTCCTACCCGGACCTCATCCAGCTCGAAATTAAATAATACTAGTGTTGCAACCAACATTAAACTAGAAAGATACTTAATATCTGTTAAAGAAAATTCTCAGGAAACCTAACTGTAATGATCACTGCCCAGTGAGTTTTTTTGGAAAACTCAGCTGTACTGATTTAAGAATCTGACATTCGTTCTGTTTAAAATCATCTGAGGCAGCACAGATTTTAACATAAAGAAAATACTTGATTTCTAAATGGTGAGGTTATTAGACAAATGTGTATTGCTTCAAGCTTATGAAGTTACCAGTGATCACTGGAATTCTTCTGATTTTCTTTTCAATTGGTTGTCTTTCTCCTCTCCTGTTGGCAGAGGTTAGAAGTGATGCTGCATTGGGATTCTCACTGTCATCCACTCTAATCAGTGGTTCTAATCAGTGTTGTTCTGTTAACATCACTCCTGGAATGCAGCAGAGTGCCTGGTCAGCACAATGTGGATGTTGGAGAAAAATGAGGAAGGAAAGAAGAGAGAAGCAGCAAAGAAAGCAGCTGGAAACAAATTAGACAGACAGGTTTGAAAAAGCAAAAAAAAAAAAAACAATCTTTTGATATTTGTTGCAATTCAACAGAAGTGTGGTTAGATTGTGCACTTAACTTCAGGCCTTCCTTCTCCATGAGCACTTCATCATTCTTGTTTTATTGGCATCAGTGTTTGTAACAGCATGTGCTTGAATTTGATGCACTGAAGTATAGACTGGAAGTATAGTCTGAAGTAATTTTGTGATGCAGAGGTTAGTTAGAAACGGTGGCTACTCAGAGAAGAACATTTGAAATTTGGCACTGTATTCAGTGTTGGAGTTTGATCTGTGACCATCACACAATTTTCAGACTATACTAACTGTGAAAATAATAACAAGTTCAAATAAAAAAATATCTTGAAAATGCTGTATTTTGCCAAAAAAATGTGGTACCAGAAAAAAAGTGTAGATGAGTAACAGGACTGATCATAAGGGATTATATTAAGAAGCAAGGTAGCAGAGGTACAAGTAAAACAAACAAATGAATAAATAAATACAAATGAAGAATCTGGAAGTAGAAAATGTTGATGAAAAGCATTTGTCTTAAATTTATATAACAAAGCAGTGCTTGAGGTACATGTTCTTTTTATGACTGGAAGAACACAGGTGCCTATACGCTCACTCTGCATGGACTATTCATGGTGTGTAATTAAATACACAGTTCTACCAGTCTTTCTGCACCGCATTTAATTAGATAAAATACTTCCTCTATGATCTCCTGCTCATTTCTTCAAATTTCTACATCAGCTCTTCTGCCAGCCATCTGCTGGTCAATGAAAACAAGGATAAAATTGTCAATTTGACACAAAGCTTCATGTAAACTCATTTGCTGTTAGTTCTTCCCAGAATTAACTTTTTCTTTCTTTCTTTCTTTCTTTCTTTCTTTCTTTCTTTCTTTCTTTCTTTCTTTCTTTCTTTCTTTCTTTCTTTCTTTCTTTCTTTCTTTCTTTCTTTCTTTCTTTCTTTCTTTCTTTCTTTCTTTCTTTCTTTCTTTCTTTCTTTCTTTCTCTTTCTTTCTCTCTTTCTTTCTCTCTTTCTTTCTCTTTCTTTCTCTCTTTCTTTCTCTCTTCCTTCCTTTCTTCCTTCCTTTCTTCCTTCCTTTCTTCCTTCCTTCCTTCCTTCCTTCCTTCCTTCCTTCCTTCCTTCCTTCCTTCCTTCCTTCCTTCCTTCCTTCCTTCCTTCCTTCCTTCCTTCCTTCCTTCCTTCCTTTCTTTCTTCCTTTCTTTCTTCCTTTCTTTCTTCCTTTCTTTCTTCCTTTCTTTCTTCCTTTCTTTCTTCCTTTCTTTCTTCCTTTCTTTCTTCCTTTCTTTCTTTCTTTCTTTCTTTCTTTCTTTCTTTCTTTCTTTCTTTCTTTCTTTCTTTCTTTCTTTCTTTCTTTCTTTCTTTCTTTCTTTCTTTCTTTTCTTTCTTTTTCTTTCTTTCTTTCTCTCTCTCTCTCTCTCTCTCTTTCTCTCTCTCTTTCCTTCCTTCCTTTCTTCCTTCCTTCCTTCCTTCCTTCCTTCCTTCCTTCCTTCCTTCCTTCCTTCCTTCCTTCCTTCCTTCCTTCCTTCCTTCTTTCCTTCCTTCCTTCCTTCCTTCCTTCCTTCCTTCCTTCCTTCCTTCCTTCTTTTTCTCTTTCAGTCCATGTTAATATTTCTCAATCAAATTCTACATTTCTCTGCTTTTCTTTTCAAGAAACAAAGATGAGTTGTTTTTATTATTACTATTATTAATTATTATTATTATTTTAGTAATCAGTGATTGATTTTGTGAATTAATGTCAGTTCACTGCAATTTCTTCAGCTCAGCAGCAAATGAGAAAAGGAGCCTCTAAACTGATGCTATATGCCAAGTAGATCATGCTTCTTTAAAAAGATACATTGTCTTGCTCTTGTGAATGTAGGGATAATTCAAAATTATTTCTTTCTATATCAAAGACTTTGCTCTGTCTTTAGATCTTTATCAAATACTTTTGTGAGAGACTTTTAGAAGCTTCTGACTTGGAGAAGGTAATACGATGGTTCACTTTGATGAAAATCTAAACTCACAAATGAAAGACTGTGTACTTTTCAAATGCTGTAAGAAGAGTTTTAGTACTGATACAGAAGACTGTTCATGAAGAATATTATCTGCTTAAAAGTAATTATAATTTAAAAGTTTAAACAACAACATTACAGAAAAACACATTTAAAATTAGCTATCTATTACACAGTTATTAGGCTATAAAGTTTGACATGGCAGAGGTGTCATTTCTCAGAGTTAGAGATCATGCCTACAGTTGGCAAAATATGCTAGATGAAAGGTGTTTCACTTAAGAACATCAACTCTATCACAACATGCATTTTCCTTAGGGGAGCAATAATATATAAAGAACAAATCCATTATTTGTCAGCTATTGGCTAGGAGAATAAAAGGAGGAACAAAGATAGAATCATAGAATCATTAAGGTTGGAAAAGACCTTCAAGAACAACTGGCCAAACCATCACCCTACTACCAATGGCACCCACTAAACCGTGTCCCTATGCACCACATCCAACCTTGCCCTAAACACCCCCAGAGATTATGACTCCACCACTTCTACTGGGCAACCCATTCCAATGCCTGACCACTCTTTCTGAGAAGAAATTTCTCCTTATTTCCAACCTAAACCTCCCCTGGTGCAGCTTGAGGTCATTTCCTCTAGGCCTATTACTAGTTCCCTGCAAGAAGAGGCTGACCCCCAACTCCCCACACCTTCCTTTCAGGTAGTTTTAGAGAGCAGTAAGTTCTCCCATGAGCCTCCTCTTCCCCAGACCAAACAACCCCAGTTCCCTCAGCCACTCCTCATAGGACTTGTGCTCCAGGCCCTACACTAGCTTCGTAGTCCTTATCTGGACACGCCCTACGGCCTCGAAGTCCTTCTTGTAGTGAGGGGCCCAAAACTGAACACAGTACAAGGGGACGATCACCTCCCTAGTCCTGCTGGCCATACTGTTTCTTATATAAGGCCAACAGGCCTTCTTGGCCACCTGGGCACACTGCCGGCTCATGTTCAGGTGAGTACCAACCAACACCCCCAGATCCTTTTCCTCTGCACAGCTTTCCAGCCACTCTGCCTCAGGCCTGTAGTGCTGCATGCCGTTGTTGTGGCCAACGCACACTTAGCCATGTTGAACCTCATCCCATTGGCCTCTGTCCATCGACCCATCCTGTCCAGGTCCCTCTGCAGGGCCTTCCTACCCTCCAGCAGACTGACACTTTTCCCCACCTTGGTGTCATTTCCAAACTTATTGAGGGTGCACTCAAAGTCCATGGCTGTGCCTTCTAAATAAGAGGTATTTACCTTTCACTTAGACAGCCTCTGTCTTGCACAGAGGCTGTACTTGCTTCTGCCACTGACTTTAACCTGCCATGGAGAAGATGCTCCTAAAGAGCACCAGCACTCTAAAAGACAGTCCCCAGTAGGTCACCTAAGAACAACTTAGAACACCTTTCTGGAAGCTTTCTACTTGTGTCCCACAACATGACCTTGCTGTTTTGTTTTGTTTTGTTTTCATCTGAACTGTTCATGATGTTTTTCCTTAATTACCTGGATATTTATTCGTTACATTATATAACCAGATCTTTCCAAAGGTTTGCCAAATTTTTTGAATGGAATATGGTGTATTTGATCCTTGTTTCCTCTGCTCATTACTTGTTTCAGAACTTAGGTTGCTTTAACAGCTGTGTTAGAGTTCTGTACTTCAACTGCTCACATTTTGTTCTTGGAAGAACTGGCATTTATTTTCATCCCTGAGAAAGGTCATAACTCATGAATCACAGGAATAATTAAGAGAAATTAAAGTGTTTTTCCTATAGCACAGATGGTAAGATCCCCAAACTGATTACAGTATATTATTTATAAAAAAATGGCATTTCATAAAATGTGATTCCTGAGCTTAAATTTTTGCAATTATTATTTTAAAGAGAAATATTTGTTAATAGATATTAAAAATGTTATATATACACATATGTATTTATATATGTACATATATGTAAATATATGTACTCATATACATATTGTGGGGAGAGCCTTAAAAATGGTTTTAATCCTTTAGGATTTGAGTAATTTTATTTTCCAAGTTGCCTTTTTCTAATATCAGAAAGCAAAACTGAAACACCAGGTACTAATGGCTTGAGATAAAATATGCTGGAATAAAAGTATGTTTATCTCATGTTTCAAAGTAAAGCTTTCAGACAGATATCAACAACAGCTCAAACAAAATATCAAAAATGATTGTATGGCACCCAATCTTAAACCATTCTTGTCAGAAGATAAGCAGAAAACAAAACAAAACAAAACAAACAAACAACAAAAATAATATATAAAATTGAGATGATATGAGAGCAAAACCAGCAACATTTCAGAAGGCAAAAATCAGTGGAGGAAGGAAAAAAAGTTCATCATTTTCACTATGTATGATTGTGGGAATTATGTCATATTGCCTGTTGAATTTGTAATTAATTCAACATGATTCTCCTTTGGCACTGGTCCATCAATTATTCACTGACTTGAAGTGAAACAGTTAACAATTTTGCTGGGACAAACCTTTTAAGGCAATCTCACTTTCAGTAATACTAACAAAAACTTTCTGTTTTACTTCAAAAATAAGGAACTCTGTTCTTTCTGCTGGCAGTCATCACTTGAGGCAGGCAAACTTTTTTCAGGTGCTGATGTACTTTAGTACTTCATATCTCATATCTGTGTTTTTATATTGTCCTTTACCTAGACCTTTTTTTATCTGATGGATGTACCTCTGCTCTGGGATGCTTCTAGAGATATCAAAACTATATGGGATTTTTAAATGGACCTATTTTAATTTTTGGAAATTTCTGTATAGACATATTTCTCTCAAGGAGATTTTTCTTCAGTATAGTTTCAGATAATGCCAAATACTGGTTTAAACAAAATAAAAATTCATATAAATTGTTTTCCCAATATCTCTGAAGAGGTTTCTGCTAAGAGTGACAACAATGACTCTGTATTTTCATATCTAAAATCTGTAGCCCAGGAAACCTAGGAAACATTGAATATACAGTCCTTGTATGTTAAGTCAAGACTTAAATATTTTTTGTTTGTTTGTTTTTGTTTCCCAGGGCTAGTCTTACTTTAGAGCATATCACCATTGTTTCAGCTGCAATCAAAGGAGATGTTAACAACTTTGTGAGATTAGTCAGGTAACAGGCTGTAACAAATAGGGCATGTGTTCATTGAATTCTGTTTGAAGGAGAGTCAAAAACATAGCCACACTCAGGAGTGAGAGGAATCTTCTGTTGAATGATGGAGTTTCTTCCCAACTTCCCAACAAAGGTTAGTCCAACAAGACACTCAGGACTGTGTCCAGTCATGCATGGAATCACTCCAAGGGTGGAAACTCCACAACATCTCTTTGCAACTTCCTTCAGTGTTTGTATACTTTAATGGCATTTTTTCCTAATATCTAGATTGAACTTGCTTTAACTTATGACTGTTGCCTCTTGTCTTATCACTGTACATGTCTGCAAACAGTTTGGCTCTGTCCTGTCTGTAAATTGCCATGGGGTAGTTGAAGGTAGCAATGCAAGTCTCCCCCTAGCCTTCTCTTTGATTTTTCTGCTTTGTGAAAGGAGTGTTTACCAAAACAGCATAATCCATTTTGTGGAGCAATTAGGCAGGAATAAAAAAGTTTTTGTTTTTGTTTTTAAACTGCAGCAAGAAAGAATGGAGCAAAAGGTATGACAAACTAAGTAGAGAAACTTTATTTAAGAAAATTAGGCTGCTGAGGAAGGGGCTGCAGAGAAATGTTAGATAGTCAGCAGAGGGCTGGCAGAGGCAGATGAGAAAGCACACATAGCAAATCCTGAACACAGTACACAAACCACTCACGCAAATATAGGAACTGGAAGTTTGAGTGTCTTCTAGTGGTGAGCTAGATGACCAGTCACTCTTAGAGCACTTCAGTGTTCCACATATGGATTTCAGGCCTTCCTTACCCATATGAAAGTAATTCACCTTCTCTCTACAAGAATGTGCTCTCAGAGACGTTTAGAGACCCAACAAAACATGAGGCAAATGGAGATAAATTAAGGAAATTACTTCAAACTCATACAGCTGGTCCAACTCAAATATATAACACTAAGATGCTTTTAACAGGAATTAAGGATCAATTAAAAAATACAAGCTCTGTATTCAACAAAATTTGAAGCATGTTTTGCTGGTTTTACTCAAGTGGGCAGCTGAGCTCCACCACAGCCTCTCTCTCACTCCCCCTCCTCAAAAGGGAAAGGGGGAGAAAATATAATGAAAAGGGCCCAAGGATCAAGATAAGGAACAGGAGATCACTTAACAATTATCATCACAGACAAAACAGACTCAACATAGTGAGAGTAACATAATTTATTGCCTATTATTAACAGAGTACAACAATGAAAACTAAAAGCAAACTAGAAACACCTTCCCCTTTCCACCCTCTTCTGCTTTCTCCCCCTGAGCAACACAGGGGAATGGGTAATGGGGGCTGTGGTCACTCCCTGACACTTGGTCTCTGCCACTCCTTCACGGTCCCTCTCTGCCCCTGCCCCCCATGGGGTCCCTTCCAGGGATGCCGTCCTTCCCAAACTGAGCCTGCAGGGGCTGCCCACAGGCAGCAGCTCTCCAAGCACTGCTCCCACACGGCTCTGGGTTTCCCATGGGTGGGCGGCAGCTCCCCCCAGACCCCCTGCTCCTGCGTGGGCTCCTCTCCACGGGCTGCAGCTCCGGCCTGGGGCCTGCTCCTGCGGGGGCTCTCCATGGGCCGCAGCCTCCTCCAGGCCACATCCACCTGCTCCAGCGGGGGCTCCTCCACCCATGGGGGGGCTGCAGCGTGGAGATCTGCTCCATGTGGGACCCATGGGCTGCAGGGGGACAGCCTGCTCCACCAGGGGCCTCTCCCTGTAGGCCGCTGCACAGGCTGCAGGGGAACTTCTGTTCTGGCACCTGGAGCACCTCCTCCTTCTTCACTGACCCTAGTGTCTGCAAGTCTGCTTCTCACTCCTCCTCTCTCTCCCAGCTGTTTTTGAGCACCAGCAGTTTTTTGTTGTTGTTGTGTGTTTTTTTTTGTTTGTTTGTTTGCTTGTTTGTTTTGTTTTCTTTTTCTTAAATATGCTCTCACAGAGGTGCAAACAAAACCACATATTAGCTCAGCCCTGGCCAGCAGTGGGGCCCTTATCTAACATGGAGCAGTTTCTGTATTCTTCTCCCAGAAGCACACCCTTCGCCCTGTCCCCTCCCCCAACCAAAACCTCGCCATGTAAACCCACTACACATATCCAGTAAATTTAAATGGCAAAGAAATATCAATGACCCTGTTCTACTTGATTCAACTTGTCTTTCACACCAGTGAGGCTGAAAATTAGAAGAACTAAGTGCGCACCAAGAATTCACTATCTGTCCTCAGCCTCAGGCATGTGCACAGACTACTGGACTGTGTTCTTCTTCACAAGCGTTTCAACACCTGTACAGTCAGCTGAGGATCAAAATGAAACCAAACAGTTTATAAGCTAAAATGGAATTTCTGACACAAAAGAGTTCTAGCCCAGGAGCTGGCAGGGCTCATCAATAGGGCTTTAAACTAGGGGACAGGAGGAAAATGAGACTTGATAGAGATGAGCCTGGGGAAGCAGTACCAAGGTTGAGGGTGAGGGCAGTGGTGCAACTCAAGTGTATCTACACCAATGCATGCAGCATTGGTGACAAACAGGAGAAGCTGGAAGCCATTGTGCGGCAGGCAAACTATAACCTAGTTGCCATCACAGAAAGCTGGTGAGCCCAGTCCCATGACTGGACTGCTGCGATGGATGACTACAAGCTCTCCAGAAGAGACAGACAACTAAGGAGGGGCAGTGGCATGGCTCTCTATATTAGAGAGTGTTTTGATGTTGCTGAGCTCAGGGCTGGGAAAGATAACGTAGAGTCCCTGTGGATAAGGAACACAGGGATGGCCAACAAGGCAGACATCCTCGTGGGGGTCTGTTATAGAATGCCAAACCAGGGTGAAGAGACTGATGAGGTGTTCTACAATCAGCTGGCAGAAGTTGCTCGATCACCAGCACTTGTTAACATGGGCAACTTTAACTTCCCGGATATATGCTGGAAATACAATACAGCCCTGAGGAAGCAGTCTAGGAGGTTCCTGGAAGACAGCTTCCTGATGCAGCTGGTTAGTGAGCCTACCAGGGTAGGTGCCCCACTAGACCTTCTGTTCACAGAGAAGGACTGGTGGGAGATGTGAATGTAGGGAGTTGTCTTGGACAGAGTGACCATTACATGGTAGTTCTCTATTCTTGGTGAAGTCAGGAGGCGTGTCAGTAAAACTGCTATCTTGGTCTTCTGGGGGGTAGACTTTGAACTGTTCGGGACACTGGTAGGGAGGATCCTTTGGGAGTCAGTCCTGAAGGGTAGAGGGGTCCAGAAAGGCTGGATGTTCCTCAAGAAGGAAGTTTTAGAAGCACAGGAGAAGACTGTCCCTCTGTGCAGTAAGATGAACTGGTGAGAAAAAACACCACTGCGGCTGAACAGGGAAATTTTGCTGTGTCCAGGAGAAAAAGAGTGTCTATGTACAGTAGAAGGACGGGCAACTCAGGGAGAATACAAGGAAGTTGCCAGCATATGCAGACAAACAATCAAGAAGGACGAAGTCCAGTACAAGCTCAATCTGTCCACTATGGTTAAGGATAACAAAAGAATGTTTTTATAAATATATTAATGGCAAGAGGAGGACCAAAGAGAATCTTCATTCTTTACTGGACACAGGGAGGTACATGACTACAGAGGATAAGAAAAATGCTGAGATTCTTAATGCCTTCTTTGCATCTGTCTTTACTAACCAGACCACTTATTCTCAGGGTACTCAGCTTCCTGACCTGTAAATCTGGGACAAGGAACAGAAGAACCCCCTGGTAGTTCAAGTGGAAACAGAGACCTGCTGCTCCACATGGACTGTCAGAACTCCATGGGGCCAGATGGGATCCACCCAAGGGTGCTGAAGGAGTTGGCAGATATCATTTCTGAGCCATCATCTATCAGAGGTCTTGGTTGTCCAGAGAGGTCCCAGATGACTGGAGACTTGCTAATGTGATGCCCATCTATAAGGGTCATAAGGAGGACCCAGGGAAGTACAGGCCTGTCAGGCTGACTTCAGTGCCAGGAAAGGTGATTGGACAGGTCGTCTTGAATGCAATCACCCAGCATATGTGGGACAACCAGGGGATCAGGCCAAGTCAGCATGGGTTCATGAAAGGCAAGTCCTGCCTGGCCTCATTTCGTTCTATGACCGGGTGACCCACCTGGTGGATGAGGGAAAAGTTGTTGACATAGTCTACCAAGACTTGAGCAAGGTCTTTGGCACAATCTCCCTTAGTATTCTCCTGGAGAAGCTGGCAGGCCATGGCTTGGACAGATACACTCTTTGCTGGGTTAAAAACTGGCTGGACTGTCAGGCCCAGAGAGTAGTGGTGAATGGAGTGAAATCCAGCTGGTGACCTGTGATATTCCCCATGGGTTGTTGGGCCCATCCTCATTAATATCTTAATTGATGATTTGGATCAGGAAATTGAGTGCACCCTCAGTAAGTTTGGAAATGACACCAAGGTGGGGAAAAGTGTCAGTCTGCTGGAGGGTAGGAAGGCCCTGCAGAGGGACCTGGACAGGATGGGTCGATGGACAGAGGCCAATGGGATGAGGTTCAACATGGCTAAGTGTGCGTTCGCCACAACAACGGCATGCAGCACTACAGGCCTGAGGCAGAGTGGCTGCAAAGCTGTGCAGAGGAAAAGGATCTGGGGGTGTTGGTTGGTACTCACCTGAACATGAGCCGGCAGTGTGCCCAGGTGGCCAAGAAGGCCTGTTGGCCTTATATAAGAAACAGTATGGCCAGCAGGACTAGGGAGGTGATCGTCCCCTTGTACTGTGTTCAGTTTTGGGCCCCTCACTACAAGAAGGACATCGAGGCCGTAGGGCGTGTCCAGATAAGGACTACGAAGCTAGTGTAGGGCCTGGAGCACAAGTCCTATGAGGAGTGGCTGAGGGAACTGGGGTTGTTTGGTCTGGGGAAGAGGAGGCTCATGGGAGAACTTACTGCTCTCTAAAACTACCTGAAAGGAAGGTGTGGGGAGTTGGGGGTCAGCCTCTTCTTGCAGGGAACTAGTAATAGGCCTAGAGGAAATGACCTCAAGCTGCACCAGGGGAGGTTTAGGTTGGAAATAAGGAGAAATTTCTTCTCAGAAAGAGTGGTCAGGCATTGGAATGGGTTGCCCAGTAGAAGTGGTGGAGTCATAATCTCTGGGGGTGTTTAGGGCAAGGTTGGATGTGGTGCTTAGGGACATGGTTCAGTGGGTGATAGGTGGTAGGGGGATGGTTGGAAGAGATGATCTGAAAGATTTTCCAATCTTAATGATTCTTTGATCATCTTTCTGTTGACTAAATATTTGTTTCTGGCTTCTGTACATAAAAAAGAAAAAAAGAAAAAAGATTGAAAAAAAGGAAAGGAAAGGAAAGGAAAGGAAAGGAAAGGAAAGGAAAGGAAAGGAAAGGAAAGGAAAGGAAAGGAAAGGAAAGGAAAGGAAAGGAAAGGAAAGGAAAGGAAAGGAAAGGAAAGGAAAGGAAAGGAAAGGAAAGGAAAGGAAAGGAAAGGAAAGGAAAGGAAAGGAAAAAGAAAAGAAAGAAAAGAAAAAGAAAAGAAGAAAAGAAAAGAAAAGAAAAGAAAAGAAAAGAAAAGAAAAGAAAAGAAAAGAAAAGAAAAGAAAAGAAAAGAAAAGAAAAGAAAAGAAAAGAAAATGTATTTTAAAGGATGCTGAACTGGAAGTGAAATAAACAGTGTATGCAATTTTTGAAGATATCAAAACTTGTAAAAATGCATGATGCTTCTCAGGACTTAATTTATGATTATTTGAAAATTTGGCAAGATTGCTCTTTGTAGTAACCTCATCCTTGCTCATTTGTGTTCATTGTCCAGCACTGAGGAGACTTATGTGTCTTATGGTGAGGGACTTAAGTTCAATGTGGCTCATTCATTACATCTTTCTTTCTTTTACTAGTTCTCTGTCCACAATATTATATTGTTCCTTTCATTGTTGTTATGCTCCTTAATCGTGTGTAACCATTTTTGAGATACTTTTCTAATACCTTAACAAAATATAACTGAATGCTATCCACCCAGTTACTGCTATCAACTCCTTCAAAGCACAGACAAATGACTTATCTCAGGACACTGACATGATTTCACTTCCCGATTCTGCTTATTTGACCTTGCGGAATTATACTGGTCTTTTATGATTTATCCTTAATTAGGCTCTCAGTCTTTTTTTTTTTTTTTTTTTTTTTTTTTTTTTTTTTTGTGACATCCTTTGTTTCAATTTCAAAAACAAGTCCCTGGTTAAGAATTTTCCTTTTGTGTGTGCATGTGTGTGTGTATCAATATTCACTGTTTCTATGGACGCAGCATATAGTATACGCTTGCCAGTATCTCCACAGTTTAATGCTGTGAAATGTCAAATGACTTCAGTTTCTCAGACTTGTCAGTAATTTTCCTCCCTAGGTTTAAAATGTTTTTCAAGTTAAGATTCTCTAGACTGTCTTGTACTTTCTGGTTAGGGATTTCCCTATCTTTTACTGTAAGTGTGGTTTATGGGCAGGAAAAACTTTAGTTCTAATTTTAGCATCTGATTTAATGAAGCAGACTACCTGTAATTTTACTACCTGTAATTCCTGACCTAGAAGGCTAACAGCTTTTAACTTGTCTCTTTCCAACTACTTTTCTAAAAAAATTTACTTTTATATGAACCCCTTTATACTTTCCACTTTTTCATTATCTGTCAAAATTTTTCCAGGGTCAGTTTGTAATTCTAATGTTATCGGTTACAACATAAATAAATAAATAAATAAATAAAAACAAATGGTTACTGGAACTTAATTCAAGCTTACAGAGCAGTGTTAGAACAACCCTCCTCATTTATATGGCCTTTTTACAGGTGCAGGCCAGCTCAGACAAAAGATTTCATCCCCAACCAATGACTAAGCATTGTTAAATATAATTTGGAGATATGCCATGTATTTTGTACCAGATACATATATTTGACTGTTTACCAAGGTTTCCTATCAACTTCAGTAAAAGAAATATTAGAGAAATTTTCAAAAGTGATGAAATGTCAGTTTGCCTGTTGAGACCCCAAAATTTAAGATCCTAAATAATTTAATATGTCATTCAAATGTATTAGAGCTATTAGAGTATAATAAAGGTACATTCATTTGAAGTTTTCCTTTGAAAGTAGGACAAAAGCCCAACATTATTGTCAGTCTTCTGCAGCACCTTTTTCTTGACTATCCTCTATTATTTGAACTCTGTCATCTGCTGCCCTTTAATCCTCCATTCTCATTCTTAAGAAGCCTTTTTTTTTTTTTTTTTTTTTTTCATCACTGTGATCTGAAAATGAAAGGCCTCAAAAGGTTATTAAAACTTAGGAAACAGCTTATATTCTGGAGGGAAAAAATGCATGAAATTTATTTTTAATACCTGTGTCACTTACAAAATCAAGGCACGAACTTTATTCTGATTATTTTCTTGTGTAGTGACAGTTCCAAAACAAGTCTGTTCAACGCAAGCTAAACATTCAAGTGTTCAGTATAAGTGAATTGTGCTGGTTGCCAAAAAACTTTGTACCACTTTGAGAACTAAACTTCCCTTAAGTGGAGGAAAAACACATCCTGAAACAAATTATTTAAGTTGAATCAGAAACCTATAATTGAAAATTGGAGTGAATAAAATTAAAATAGACTGCATAATTTGATTATGCTATTAAGCATATTTTCAAACTGTTGCTCTAGATTTGCAAGTATCTGGGAAGACTTGTGAAGCGGACATGTATTGGACAAAATACCATCAAACTAATTAATATCCCAAATGAAGTGAGGTTACAAAGTCAAAGCACACAAAAATACTTGGATCTTTTGCAAAAAATGTCATCCTTTCTCACTTAAACTATCTGGATTAGTGGCTGACATAGCAATTCATGGGTACAGGGAAAAATGAAGGAGCAAGCTGATTTGGGGTAAAAGCAGCACAAAATATTTTCACAGGGGTTTTCAAAACATTGAAGAATGCTCTTCACATTCCCCTTTTACTCTTCTGAAGGCTGATAGAGAAGGAGTAGAAATGATATGCTTCACTTCACCACTGCCTCTGAGAGGGTAAATGTGAGCGCACAAGGGATCATCATGAAGAAGCTCTAACAGCATGTTGTTCACTATAAGTACAAACTTAAAAAACAAAACAAAACAAAACAAAACGGTCTCTGATACTCAGCAAGTCTTATTAATATTGCTATTTTTAATATTAATTTATTATTGCAGCTTTTATTTTTAAGACCCATCAAAATGCAGGCAGTCCTGATAAGCTTGGAAGATGAAACAAACATCTGGCAAAAGGAAAAGGTGGTCTAGGAAAACTCAGGTGATAAATCTTCCCAGGTTCTGGTCAGAGAGAAATAAGTGTTTTAAGAATAAGCTGTGAAAAGCTTGAAAGAAATGTCGGGACTATGGTCATTCCATGAATCATCTATGAACCATTGTTATGTATGTGCCACCCACCTATTACCTTGCATGGTATGTAATTAGAAAGCTATGCCTCTTGAAGGAAAGGAGTCACTGTGATTTAAAAAAAAAAAAAAAATACCCGTTTCCAATCTGATTTCATTTACTGGTACCTACTTTGTTCTAACTATCTGGTCTGGAGATGAATGCCCGTTGGCCCCATTGTCAGAATGACAGCATGAAAAGGGAAGCATGTGGGTTGTAATAATAATGTGGTACATGTGTAGGAGGTCAGAGAAGCAACAGATTAACGTTCCAGCAGAAGATTTCCCTGGGGACAACTCCTGAAAGTATCAAAGGCCAAAGATCACGACACCGATAATGTGTCTAGTGTTGTTGGTAAAAGAGTTGCTTGAATTTGTCAGCTGTGGGGGTAATGCTATTTTTATTTCTTTCTTTATTTTTTTTTAATTTTTTTTTTCAGTTATGTAGTGAAACCTTCTATTAACATTGAAAAATTAGTTCCATAAATATTAGTCTATATTGGTAGTAAAGGCATTTAAATCAACCAGTTGTCCCATCTCCATTATGTCATATGTTAAAATGAAAAAGAGTAACAGTAATGAGTTAACTTAAGAAGTTTGCTTTGTCTTTGCTGTGGACTTTGTTTTGACTTTCTAATCCAAAAATTTTGGCATGGAAAAGTTCAGGATATGTGTGCACACCTTTTTTATTGCAGATGCCATACAATGGATACAATACTTTTTCTTCCATCACAGGAAGAGTAAAAGCTGGGAAATGATAGTAGATGAGAAAATAAATAAATAAAATACATACATAAAAAGTCCTTTAGTCTCTAAAGGCACTGAAAAAAATAAATAAAAAGATGTGGGTCATGGTGGCAAGCACGAAGACATTTCCTATATCTGCCAGCTTTGACAAACCCAAGTGGAGGTCTGAAATTCAAGATGAATGCTTTAGTAGTGAATAAGGTGTTTGAAAACAATTGAGACTAGGAACTGCTAATGGACTCTTTTAATTAGCTTAAGGTACCAAGATGACAGAGTCAGCCTTTTTCATGCTCCTGGCTGTTTTCATTGTGTGTGGTATTTCCTTCCCCGGTGGATGGGACGTAGGTGTGCCTAACCAATACTTCATTATACAGAAACAGAAAAACTCATTCTCGATTCATTTCAATATATGACATATGGGCTGGAGTGAGCAGCGCTAACGTGCTCATATAGCCTGAAGCAAGCAGTTTAATAGATTCCATGACTACTTGATGAGTCTGTGCACAAAAGAGGAGCCAGAGGGACTCTGGCAAGAGGTAGCAGGAGGAAAATGAAGCAGGGGCATACAATGAACTGAAGGTTTTCTCCTATTTCTTAAAATATTGGTATGTCTGCTCTGCTGAATATACTGTTTCTTTTAAAAGCTTCTGGAAATACTCTTACGAAAATTCAAAACACAGCCACAAATCATTTATAGGAGACAAAAAACAATAAGTAGTGTCAGCACAGAGGGATATATTTTACTTGGCTGTGCCAGGAGGAATTATGGTGGGCTGTGATGAGTGGAATATAAAGTAACACAAGTTGCCTGTTGACAACAGGGTTTGAAATTATAAAATGTAAAACCAATATATTTTCCCCACAGTATCAAACAGCTGGGATTTTTTATAGCTTCTAGCAGAATACCATGTCATTTTTCAGAGCCCCATAATTCTATAAGCATGTTTAAGTGCATGCTGTTATTTATTTTGTTTGTTTATTTGGTTTCAAGCATTACACAGATTGTGATGCACTGAGATGCAAATACAACAGTAGTGATCAGCATTTTGTTCAAAGCTGTTACCATAGATGATTTCAGGTCTTAACTTCAGTTTTGGTCATTAAATTGATTGTATTTAATATACTAAAATAGCCTGAAAAAACAACACCACCCTGTTGTGAATCATCACTGAGCTAAAAATCATGTAGAAATCTTATTTTTTCATGCTATTTAAGAATCTAATTACAAAAAATAAGTCTTTATGAGGAACTGACAGCAGCTGAGTTCAAATAAGAGCTCTTCAAGTGACAGATGGTAATAAGCAAGTCAGACAGTTAGATGATGGTTTATGTGCTAGACATTATAAGTGTTGTAACTATTGACCCTTGTTAATGTGGTTACTCTGGCAAATAAAATGCAGGAAACAAAGCTACCTCAAATGACTCTTACACTGGCTGCTGATTAGTGGAAAATCTGTCACTCAGCAGCAGGATCTGGTCAGTTGGTAGATGTTACACCTTTACAACCTTGTTTTTTCCCTCTCGGTCTCTTTTTTCCCTGCTTTGCCATTCCTATTGTTGTTCTCTTGATATGCCTGCTTGTTATCGCCTTGATGGTTTTGACTATGGTTTAGGAGCCTGATTCTGACAAGTAGAGCTATCAGGGTCAAGAAGAAATGGAGGCGGTAGGGAAGGTGTTTATCTCCTCCGGCAAGAGGTAAATGAGTCTTTTGTCTACATGGCACTCAAAAAGCCTTGTACAGGATGGGGACAAAAGAAAGCAGGGTGCAGCGATATTACAGGCAGCAGAGTTAATTGTCGTGTATACAAACTGACCTCATCACCCATAATTGTAACACTGAGGGACAGCTAATAATCTGTAATCTGGAAACCAGTGCAGAGGAAATATGTTTGAATAGTGAATACACTAAAAAATAAAAATTAAAAAAATAATGTATGAAGCTTGCTTTGTGAGGTACTTAGTTTCACAAATATTTTAAAAAGCAAATTCTTCAACCTTTTGTAGTAATTACACTGTAAAGATGCAGCTGCTATTGTGGTTCTACACTCTATTGCTTTCTGCCTTGTTTTGTATTGAATAAAGCTGTCATAGATTTTGGGTCTTTGCCAGCTATGGGAGGTATGCCTGTACTGGAAAAATAGGCTGTTACCAAGTGAACCAGCATGATTACAGCATTTTCTCTGTAATTATGATGGGGTGATTATGATACTCTCCGGCTACATCTCTCCTACTTTATCTATGCTATTCTCCAGACCATACCATAAGAATGGCATTTCCAGTACTTCCACGATAGAAAATAAGTGCTGACTGCTTATTAAAGTTAGACCTCTGAAGTCATGCTTTTTGAATTGGCTGCCTGTGTCATGTCAGGGAGTTGTAGGGTGTATGATGGCATTATCGAAATATGAATGGCATCGTGAGGCATATGTTTCAGATAGCCACACCAAAGAACATTTAAGAGATTCAATACTTGTGCTGCCTGAGGGTGCCTGAGCTGTTAATGGGAGTATTGTACCCCTTGCCAAAACAAGCTCAAGGCAGTCAGTACCTCAGGTGGCAAGAGGTACAGCCTGGGATACCTCATGGCACAGTTTATGATGTCAACATAGCATGTCCAGGTATGAGTTTGTGATTTCACAAATTCAATCCTTTGTATTCCTTCAAAAGCAAAAGAGCAGCATTTATTACCTCTGTATTACCATGATAGTATATACACTCATTGTTTTCCCCCACTGTTGATAGTCCTTGCTGCACATGACTTCTGCCTTATTTTCCAAAACTATTCCTAGGTTAAGCAGAGATGAAGAAACTGAGTCAGCTGCAGTAACACGAGATTGACTGTGAATAAGCACAATCTGCTTTTTGGTGCTTGAAATCAAGCTGGTGATCCGTGTGGTTCTCAGCAACAATCCAGTAATGTTTGATGTCCTTAAAATTACCACTACTGTTACATACAACATGATTCTCAGACAGTTTGTCTTTAAACAAGAAAGTTCTTTACATAGTTCTTTACACGTATAAATAACTCACTCATAGCTCACTCCATGTATAAATAACATCTACTTCAAAATAGCCACAAGCACCATTCCTAGAGCCCTCATCTAGGCTGCAGAAGACTGGTTGAGTGAGTGGTGAGCTAGAAGGGACAGAACTTCAAATCTGTAGTAGTGATAATGACATATAACGAAAATTTGTTATGAGGAAGTATGTTGAAAAGGCTATCTTAGCAGAATGCTTTCCCTTTCAAAATGCTTTGAGTAAGTGTCTTGCTGGGAAAGGCTTTTGGCTTTGTGACCAAACTGTGGGAAGGAAAATTCTTTTTCCATCTCACTGCATGCATAATTCAGTGGCCATGCCATTTACGTGGCTCTTGTATATTCAGATAGGGGACAAAGTAACAGCAAAGTCACCTGACTCCTATGTGAGGATTCAAAACACTGAGTCTTGGACTAAATGAGGTCTGCATGGACATGATATGTGATTGCAGATGACACCAAGTTAGGTGCGTGTGTCGATCTGCTTGAGGGTAGGAAAGCTCTGCAGGAGGATCTGGATAGGCTGCACCGATGGGCTGAGGTCAACTGCATGAAGTTCAACAAGGCCAAGTGCCGGGTCCTGCACCTGGGGCGCAATAACCCCAAGCAGAGCTACAGGCTGGGAGAAGAATGGTTGGAGATCTGCCTGGCAGAGAAGGACCTGGGAGTGATGGTGGATAGTCGGCTGAATATGAGCCAGCAGTGTGCTCAGGTGGCCAAGAAGGCCAACAGCATCCTGGCTTGCATAAGAAACAGTGTGGCCAGCAGGGCTAGGGAGGTGATCGTCCCCCTGTACTCAGCTCTGGTGAGGCCGCACCTCGAGTACTGTGTTCAGTTTTGGGCCCCTCGCTACAAGAAGGACATCGAGGTGCTTGAGCGGGTGCAGAGAAGGGCGACGAAGCTGGTGAGGGGCCTGGAGAACAAGTCCTATGAGGAGTGGCTGAGGGAGCTGGGCTTGTTCAGCCTGGAGAAGAGGAGGCTCAGGGGCGACCTTATCGCTCTCTATAGGTACCTCAAGGGAGGCTGTAGCGAGGTGGGGGTTGGCCTGTTCTCCCACGTGCCTGGTGACAGGACGAGGGGGAATGGGCTTAAGTTGAGCCAGGGGAGTTTTAGGTTAGATGTTAGGAAGAACTTCTTCACTGAAAGGGTTGTGAGGCACTGGAACAGGCTGCCCAGGGAAGTGGTGGAGTCACCATCCCTGGAAGTCTTCAAAAGACGTTTAGATGTAGAGCTTAGGGAAATGGTTTAGTGGGGACTGTTAGCGTTAGGTCAGAGGTTGGACTCGATGACCTTGAGGTCTCTTCCAACCTAGAAAATTCTGTGATTCTGTGATTCTGTGATTTTCCGTTTCCCTGACAAAAAAAAAAAAAAAAAAAAAAAAAAAAAAAAAAAAATCTAAAAATAATTATTTTAAAATATTTTAATATACATCACATATATTTCTTTAAGACCCTGGTTTCACTCGGATGTGAAACATATTAGTGTCCCGGAGGATGCAAACTGACTTACTGTCCAGCTGTATGAATAATGCTTAGCAAGATTATTTCTCTGCCATTTTTTTATCACATATATTTTCCCTTGTTTTCCAGCTATGTTCAAGTGGATTGTGTCAGAATGAGTCAGCAAGGCAATACCCACACTGAGCTCAGCACTTTCAGTCAAACTGAGAAAGCTGCAGCCAAAAAGAGGGGAGGTGCTCTGACATATCAAACGCAGTAAAGTACCAAGGAAAAGAATGCAGGTTAGAAGAGTAAGGACACATTCTCCTCTATATGTTGAGTGGATAGGTAAGTGGGTAGAAAACAAAGGTCGTTGTTCCTAATCGAAGGTTGTATTCAGCTGTGTAAGTCTGGCAGTGCTCTCTGCTCAGTGTCCACTACACTGAAAGACAGATCTCACTTAGCCATACTGCAATAAAATACATCTATATACATGCTGGACACCTCATCCTTATGTTTCTTCTCTTTTTTCTGTACTAATCCTGTTAGGGTTCTGTATGCACTGGGATACCCTGTGTTATAGTCTTGGATTTTGCCCATCCATCTCTTTATCCATTCTGTTGGGCTTTGTTGATTGAGCATGTGTTCTCAGACAAACCACTCTATGACAAAATTGTTTTATGTTTTGTGTAGTTTCACATATGGTTAAGTGGAAGAGCAAGTAATAAGGACGGAAAACATTACTTCAAAATACATGTTTGTCTTCAAGCATTACTTAGATCTGTTGTTGCTCTTACCTGGGCTTTGTTCATAAGATTTAGTTACCTCTGAACCAATCAGCTTAGATGTTCTTCATTGTCACCTAAACTTTTTCACTTATGTCAAACTTATTTGGGCTTCAAACCCTTAATTTCTTCCTAACTGTAGTCCTTTTCATACCCTGCTGGTAGCCTGGTAGCTCAAACACCTGGTTTGCTAATAGGCCTTACTGCCGAGTTCACCTAGAACACCTTGAACTGTGATTTTTATTTATTTATTTACTTACTTATTTATTTATATTGCTATTATTATTTTGCCTCCTTACAATATCACTAGGGCCCATGGGTAATATCTGGCAATAAGCATTTAGGAGCTGACACTGGCTACTGATTGATGCAAACTGCATCTGATCATTCTTAATGGGAAACACAACACTTTCTGGGATTTCTCTGGGTACTGTGGAAACAGCAGGAACCATGTTTACAAGTGATAGCCTCCTGGGAGATGACTACTGTGCAGGGGACTGCAGCAAGGAGACTTGACAGACCATCTAGATAGTTACTGGAGGACACTAATGAAGACCTTTCTTGTAACGTGTATTCTATTGTGCCAACAGTTGCCTTTAGTACCAGGGAAGTCTGGCAGCATGGAAAACTTTTTTGCTGAAAGCAGGTCTGATCTATTAAGCTTGTGTTTTATTGCTCAGATTTTCAACAAGCTTGCTGAGTCCTGAGTGTGACCAAAGAAATACAATCATTAAAGCAACCAACAGTTAAAGTAATTTTCTAGAAATCCATTATGTTTCCTTGGTAGGCCTTGAAAATATGGGACTTGAATCTCTCCTGAACACATTATTGTTTTTAAAAAGGACTTTCTTATCTTGATTGTCAGCTGCATTGCATGCTTAATGATGGCAATAAGTAATAGAGTACAGAGAAATCAGGAGACTACTAGTCAAAGCAAGAGTCAAGACCTAACAGTCTGTACCTGTACTTTGCATATGCCCCTGGTGGGTAAAGCCACTAGATGTACCTAGAGAGAGGAGCCATTTCAAGTGAACTGTTTTTTCTCTTCTGTGCCTTGGGCAGATGAGGGAAAGATCTCAGGTGACTTTCTGAGCTGAAAAGCAATCAACTAATCCTTTCGAATATGTATCTAACTCAGCAACTTAAATTTGGTTGTGTTTTCTATTTGTACAGTGCAGTTTGGGTTCATGTTAACATTGCCTGAAACCATATTTGCTTCTGTCCAATAGAAAATCATTGTTCTTTCATTTAAAAGCTTGGATGTAGACTTAAACACCAATGTACAAAGATTCATTGTTGCAATTTTTAGTTGTGATTTTGTTGTTTGGAAATCATTCAAAACTGATTGAGATCATGGAACAAATACAATCAAAGTGTACTGTTTTTTTCGCATGGCACAGTCCAGTCTCAAAAACTTTTTACTAACGTTCTCTTTCCATTTAGATGCCATATAACACAAAATTGTGTTAAACCTTTTCAGGGTAAAGGAAGAGATTTATAAGTGATTGGGAGTTTACAGGGAGATGGTGAGTAGGGTGAAAGGAGAATGGCATTTATCTACCATTGTATGGCCTTGAATAAAAGAGAATTACATTGAAATGAAACATCTTTTATTGAGAAAATAAGATACTGAGATCATCTGGAAATAAATTCAGTGTCTCAAGCTGTGGTACCTTTATTTTTCTTTTGCTGTAGGAAGTTAGTAAGGATAAGCATGGCTTGTCAAATAGCAGTTTGTAAGCTGTCAGCAATACCTGGAGGTGACATAACCAAAAGCCAGTTTTGCAGATTCTCAACAGTGGCCAGTTGTTGAGTTGAAAAGAGACGAATCATCTGATGTTGCTTATCAAACAAAGACATAGTTTTCATGCTCAACATCTCTAAGAAAACCTGGGTTTTCAGTTCTTAGGACTCAAAAAAAGACCTTTGTTCCTTTGAAGTAATAACAGGTGATGTAAAATGAATTTTAATCAGGACCTGCCAATATCTATCAGTGCACAGAATGTCATATTGCAGATAGTAAGAGTCTGTAGAAAATGACAGACAAGAGAAAATAAAATCTGGAGGCAAAGCACAGAGTTTCTTATATCCAGGTCAGATAAGGGCACAGAATGTCTATCAGGTATCAGCAGTGCCTTCCACCAAAGGATAAAAAGCACAAGACAACTCCTTTTCTGTCTATCCTTAATATGATACTGTTTTCTTTGAATGATTTTTTTTTATTTATTTTTTTTTAAATTTGATGTTAAAACTCAGATGGAATATGTTTATAAAAGAAATACAAATTTAAGCAAAAGAAATAGAAACATGATCTGTAATGTGGCTGCAAATATTCAGTATTTACTGATAACACTTTTTGATGTAGTAGCAGAAAATATGAGGTAGAAGTTAAAACTTAAAAATACAGAAAGCAGTTACATCAATCAATAAGTGTCAGTGCAGAAGCAGTGATTACTAAGGTAACAGGAGAGAAGTATTCAAGAAATAAACAGTGATTTTGTTATTCTTGTTTTGCTCATGTACTGATAGATATTTTGACTTAGTGTTCATTTTATGTAACATGAAGTTGTGATGAATCTGTTAGGAAGACACGATTTTTTTAAAGATAAAGATGAAATAATAATGACTTCAAGACGACTATTGTTAGTTCTTCTGCATTTGGCACAAAACTGGAGCATGACTGTCAGTTACAGATATCAAGACTCTTAATAGGGCTCAACAAAATTTTGGGGAATATAACCAACTCATCCTATTAAACTCTATAAAAAGGGAGGATGGTGGACAAGATCAAACAGGTAAGATGTACCAGAATTTCTATTACTTCATCTTCAGTCCTCTGGGGTCAAAGCCTCTTTCTTTGTCTTTTCTGAAATAAGGCTAAGATCTCAGTTTAATTAACTTCAAGGTTTAGAGCATAACCCAATGTTTCTAAAATATTATGAGGCTATCTGGTCTACGTGACTTTAATTTTCTTCACTCTGAAACATCTCTCCTGGTCCTGATTAGCTATAACTTGAGCTCCATCCAGTAGACTCCTGTGTTCCCAAATTCTTCCCAGGGATACTCCTGTTTGACAGTTGCTGGTGAGATCAGCCTTGTGTCCAGGCTTCACTGTGCTGACTGTAATAACAATGAAAACAATGGCAAAACAAGAGAAGTAGTATCAGATGGATTAGTGTAAGGAAAACACTTTTAGAAATGGCTACTGGGCAGAAACACAAGAAGTTATGTGCCAAGGAGAAGGATTTTACTCTTGTCAGATGCCAAGGTGCCCTCTCACAGCAACAGAGAGAAAATATGTGTTGCTCACAAGCAACACATATTTTTTGCCGAGGCGATCGGCTCCGGGGCAGACGCGTTCTGCAGCGGAGCGGGGGATCGGGCCAGGCAGGGCTAATTTTTCCGGCATCGAGCCTACTTGAGGGAGCCGCCAGGACCCGGCAGCCCTCGTGAGGGAGGCTGACGAGGCGAAGGCAGAGCCAGCAGCGCCCCCTCCCCAGGTGTTCAAAAGCTGCCCCTAGGGAGCGCGAGCGACCAGGAGCGTGGCAAACAGGGCGGGCAAACAGGGCGTGGCGCGTCAGGAGTGGCGCGGCAGTTCACGCAGGCAGGGCGCGCAGGAAGGGCAGAGCGCTCCCCCTACACACAAACAACACCTCCTTAACAACAGACGTAACTAGGTGATAATGGTCGCCACCAGGCACGGCGCGCTCTCCAGGAAGTCGGTACACACCCAGACCGACTACCCTTCCAAAAATGCCGCAGTTCAGGTCACCGGATGCGAGGAGTGTCTGAGCCTGTTGCTGCCATCGGCGGGAGGCAGAGAAACTGCGTGTGTGAGGTGCGAGCAGGTGGATGACCTGGTCCGCATGGTGGCGGAGCTCAAGGAGGAGGTGGAGAGGTTGAGGGATATCAGGGAGTGTGAGCGAGAGATAGACTGGTGGAGTAACTCCCTGCAGGACCTCAAGGGGAGGTGCCGAGGTGAGACTCCTCAAATGGGGGCGGACCCCCTGCCCTGTCCCCGTCAGGCAGAGGGAGGGGATCTGGGAGCTGAGGAGGAATGGAAACAGGTCCCTGCTCGACATCGCAGGCGATGCCCTCCCCTTCCGGCCCCACCTTCCCAGGTGCCCTTACACAACAGGTTTGAGGCCCTAGAGATTGAGAGGCCGGTGTGTGAGGAAGAGGTAGCAAATGTTCCCAGGAGGATGCCTGGGGCGAGGAGGTCGACTCCGCGCCTCAGGACTGCCTCCACCAAGAAAGACAGGAGGGTTATTGTTGTTGGAGACTTGATTCTTAGGGGAACAGAGGGCCCTATTTGTCGGCCTGACCCTACCCGTAGGGAAGTCTGCAGCCTCCCTGGGGCCAGGGTCAGGGACGTTGCCAGGAAGCTTCCTAACCTGGTACTCCCCTCTGACTATTACCCCTTTTGATAGTCCAGGCGGGCAGTGATAACATCGAAGAGAGAAGCCTCAAGGCTATCAAAAGAGACTTTAGGGGACTGGGAGAGTTAGTGGATGGAGCGGGAGTGCAGGTGGTGTTTTTGTCCATCCCTACGGTGGCAGGGAGGGGTTCAGAGAGGACACGGAAAGCCCACCTGTTAAACACATGGCTCCGGGGCTGGTGCCAATGCAGAAATCTTGGGTTTTTTGATCATGGGGCACTTTACTCAGCACCTGGCCTGATGGCCACAGACAGGTCCCTATCTTTTAGGGGAAAAAGGATCCCGGGCCAGGAGCTGGCAGGGCTCATTGAGAGGGCTTTAAACTAGGTAGGAAGGGGGATGGGGCTGAAGCTAGGATTGTTGGGGCTGTGCCAGGGGGAACGATGGCAAGGCCGGAGGATAAGGCAATGGCCCAGCTGAAGTGCATCTACACCCATGCACGCAGCATGGGTAACAAACAGGAGGAGCTGGAAGCCATCGTGCGGCAGGCAGGCTACGACTTGGTTGCCATCACGGAGACGTGGTGGGACCACTCTCATGACTGGAGTACTGCAATGCCTGGCTATAAGCTCTTTAGAAGGGACAGGCAGCATAGAAGGGGTGGTGGTGTGGCTCTCTATATTAGAGAGTCTTTCGAGGTTGTAGAACTCGAGGTTGGGAATGACAAGGTCGAGTCCCTTTGGGTTAGGATCGGCAGGGACAACAAGGCTAGTGTCCTGGTCGGGGTCTGCTATAGACCACCGAACCAGGATGAGGAGACGGATGAGGAACTCTACAGGCAGCTGACAGAAGTTGCGAAATTGTCAGCTCTTGTACTCATGGGGGACTTCAACTTCCCTGACATATCCTGGAAGCACAACACAGCCCTGAGAAAGCAGTCTGGAGAGCGTGGAAGATAGCTTCCTGACGCAGCTGGTTAGTGAACCTACCAGGGGTGGTGCCCCACTAGACCTTCTCTTCACAAACAGAGAAGGACTGGTGGGAGATGTGGTGGTCGGAAGCTGTCTAGGGCAGAGTGACCACGAAATAGTGGAGTTCTCTATTCTTGGCGAGGCCAGGAACTGGACCAGCAAAACCGCTGTATTGGACTTTCGGAGGGCTGACTTTGAGCTGCTCAGGACACTGGTTGGTGGAGTCCCTTGGGAGGTGGTTCTGAAGGGCAGAGGAGTCCAGGAAGGCTGGGCGCTCTTCAAGAGGGAAATCTTAATGGCGCAGGAACGGTCTGTCCCCACGTGCCCAAAGACGAGCTGGCGGGGAAGAAGACCGGCCTGGCTCAACAGAGAATTGTGGCTTGATCTTAGGAGGAAAAAGAGGGTTTATAAGCTTTGGAAAAGTGGACAGGCCACTAAGGAGGACTTTAAAGAAGTAGCGAGGCTGTGCAGGGACAAAATTAGGAAGGCCAAAGCTCATCTGGAGCTCAATCTGGCTACTGCCGTTAAAGATAACAAAAAACGTTTCTATAAATACATCAACACAAAAAGGAGGACTAAGGAGAATCTCCATCCTTTACTGGATGCGGGGGGAAACTTAGTTACAAGAGATGAGGAAAAGGCGGAGGTGCTCAATGCCTTCTTTGCCTCAGTCTTTAGCGGCAATACCGGTTGTTCTCTGGATACTCAGTACCCTGAGCTGGTGGAAGGGGATGGGGAGCAGGATGTGGCCCTCATTATCCATGAAGAACTGGTTGGTGACCTGCTACGGCACTTGGATGCGCACAAGTCGATGGGACCGGATGGGATCCACCCAAGGGTACTGAGAGAACTGGCAGAGGAGCTGGCCAAGCCACTGTCCATCATTTATCAGCAGTCCTGGCTATCGGGGGAGGTCCCAATCGACTGGCGGCTAGCAAATGTGATGTCCATCTACAAGAAGGGCCAGAGGGTAGACCCGGGAAACTACAGGCCTGTCAGTTTGACCTCAGTGCCAGGGAAGCTCATGGAGCAGATCCTCCTGAGAGTCATCATGCAGTACTTGCAGGGGAAGCAGGCGATCAGGCCCAGTCAGCATGGGTTTATGAAAGGCAGGTCCTGCTTGACGAACCTGATCTCCTTCTATGACAAAGTGACGCGCTGGGTGGACGAGGGAAAGGCTGTGGATGTGGTCTACCTTGACTTCAGCAAGGCTTTTGACACCGTCTCGCACAGCATTCTCCTCAAGAAACTGGCTGCTCTTGGCTTGGACTGGCGCACGCTTCGTTGGGTTAGAAACTGGCTGGATAGCCGGGCCCAAAGAGTCGTGGTGAATGGAGCCAAGTCCAGTTGGAGGCCAGTCACTAGTGGCGTCCCCCAGGGCTCGGTGCTGGGGCCGATCCTCTTTAATATCTTCATCGATGATCTGGACGAGGGCATCGAGTGCACCCTCAGTAAGTTTGCAGATGACACCAAGTTAGGTGCGTGTGTCGATCTGCTTGAGGGTAGGAAGGCTCTGCAGGAGGATCTGGATAGGCTGCACTGATGGGCTGAGGTCAACTGCATGAAGTTCAACAAGGCCAAGTGCCGGGTCCTGCACCTGGGGCGCAATAACCCCAAGCAGAGCTACAGGCTGGGAGATGAGTGGTTGGAGAGCTGCCAGGCAGAGAAGGACCTGGGAGTGATGGTGGATAGTTGGCTGAATATGAGCCAGCAGTGTGCTCAGGTGGCCAAGAAGGCCAACAGCATCCTGGCTTGTATAAGAAACAGTGTGGCCAGCAGGGTTAGGGAGGTGATCGTCCCCCTGTACTCAGCTCTGGTGAGGCCGCACCTCGAGTACTGTGTTCAGTTTTGGGCCCCTCGCTACAAGAAGGACATCGAGGTGCTTGAGCGGGTGCAGAGAAGGGCGACGAAGCTGGTGAGGGGCCTGGAGAACAAGTCCTACGAGGAGCGGCTGAGGGAGCTGGGCTTGTTCAGCCTGGAGAAAAGGAGGCTCAGGGGTGACCTTATTGCTCTCTATAAGTACCTCAAGGGAGGCTGTAGCGAGGTGGGGGTTGGCCTGTTCTCCCACGTGCCTGGTGACAGGATGAGGGGGAATGGGCTAAAGTTGCACCAGGTGAGTTTTAGGTTAGATGTTAGGAAGAACTTCTTCACTGAAAGGGTTGTGAGGCACTGGAACAGGCTGCCCAGGGAAGTGGTGGAGTCACCATCCCTGGAAGTCTTCAAAAGACGTTTAGATGTAGAGCTTAGGGAAATGGTTTAGTGGGGACTGTTAGCGTTAGGTCAGAGGTTGGACTCGATGACCTTGAGGTCTCTTCCAACCTAGAAAATTCTGTGATTCTGTGATTCTGTGATTCAAGCAATGGACAAGCATGTCCAAAAGGACAAGCAATGCTTACAAATGGTCATGGAGAGCAGGTACTCATGCTACAGGACTGAAACAGAATAGAGTGCTGCTTGAGCTGGACAAGGATGGCAAAATGTTTTGTTCCTTCCAATCTTCATACTTGTTTTGATAACACCCTCAGATTACAAGCACAATTTGTAAGGATTCATTTCCATCCTTTTGCCCTTATCTTTCTCTTTCCTTGTGTCATTTCCCTTGTCAATCTCTCAGCTGAAAAAAAAAAAATAATTAAAAAATAAAATTAAAAACTAGACCTCTTAGCTCTTGTCAACGTGCTGCAAGGACAGAGGTGAACCTAGATCAAGGTTGTCATGCTTGCAGCTAAGTGCATGGAGAACTAAAATGAGAGTGCACAACTGTAGTCATGCACCAAGGGAAACTAATAGAAAAATACTCATAGTTCAAAGCAAACATTACTAACACCTAAGAACAACTTCCCCTGAGCTTGTGTTTGGGGAAAAAAAGTGCTACAAAAAGTGCATTTCCTGGGACCTTCACACAGCATATTAGGATTTTCTATATCTCATAAGGATCTGTTTTGTTGTTGTTGTGTTTTGTTTTGGTTTGTTTTTTTCTTTCTTTCTTTCTTTGTCTGTCTGTATGTTCTGTGCGTGAGTTGTGTGTATGCATTTTATGAAAGAAATAATTCTTACCAGACAATGTTAAATGCAATATGTTTACCATCTGGTTCAAAATGAACTAGACACCTTCAGGACATTGTAGCCTTATGATAAGCTTCAGAGCCCTGATGGTAGAGAAAAATAGTATTTATCCTTCAAATACAAAACAGTGCTCTAATTGACATGGAAAATGCTGATTTCACACCTGCCTGTAGACTCCTTCTCAAATAGTGTCATAACCATCATGTTCCCCAGAAATTCCCAATGCAACTTTTGCTGAACACAGCAAATATAAAATTGTAAGCATTTCTGGAATACAGAAATGTGCTTGAAGGGAATCTGAAAAATAAAGTACGTTATTGTTGATAGTTTATGAACACTGAGGCTGTCTCTTGAACCAGCTAAGTAAGATCTGGACAGATTTATTTCTAGCTGAGGGTTTCACATCATATTAACTATAAAACTCTCATTAAATTTACCATACTTGTGTTCAAATGAACTGTGCAGCTTTAATACTCTAAATTACTTTTATCTGTGTACCAATCTTCTTCTGCTCTCTGGCCAGTAGCAAACCAAAAAAAACTACTGAAACAAAACCTTACAGAATAACTTCATCTTTAAACATCTGTCTACCCATCCACATATCTATTTTTGGTATTACAGTAACTGTCTACTTATGTCTTAAGTTCTAAAGACTGGAGACAGACATGACTTGAGACAGTTGAGACAATGTCATGAGGAGTGAATTTCAGAGATACCTGCCTTCTGAAGTGCTACAAAAGCCATTTGGGAGTTTGCTACCAACCACACCCAGTTGCTACAGGTGCAGAGGATAGTGCAATTGAGAGATTGTGATGAGAGCCTTGATTTCACAGCGCCAATTCCTGATTATGACTGCACATCCTGGATTTATTACGATTTCATAAACATAGAATCATAGAATCATTTAATGTGGAAAAGACCTCTAAGATCAACAAGTCCAACCTTTAACCTATCACTACGAAGTCTACCACTAAACCATGTCCCTAAGCACCACACCTACAAGTCTTTTAAATACCTCCAGGGTTGCTGATACAACACAGTAAATCACAGGATGACCCCTCCAAGCATTCTGTCTAGGAGGTTTTGTTTTGCTTTGCTCTTGTTTTGTGGACAAAGAAGTTCTTAGATCAGATTGAAGCATGAGGGGTAAAGAGATATTCTCTGTTTTTATTTGTGCAGAGTTGTCAAGTTTGATGACAGAGTTCAAGTCTGAATAAGATAAAAACACAGAAAAAGAATGTTTTACATTTTTGTAGCTGTTTCTGACTTTCTTCTCCAAATGTATTCTTTTCTGCTTTGTTCTGGTATTCTCTGTCTGAAAGATGATGGTGGAACAATATGTTTTACTTCATTGATGTTTCTCACGAATTTTACATTAGAAGGGCTAGTGCATGCAGAGGCTGACTGATGTCTTCAGGATTAATACAGATCCAGTCAGAATCTGCTCCACTTTGTAATTCTGGGAGATGAGCTTGTCTATTGCTACAAGCCTGCTGCATTGGTGTTGCTGTTACTTCACAGATATGAGTACTTTTGTCTATTGTCCTCTGAAGACAGGTGAGACAGGTGCAATTCCCCACTGAAAAGATGGAAACAGATGGGAAATGTATTCTGTTTACCAGGGAAAAAGGTTTGTATCTGTCCTTCTCATTCAAATATCAAGCTCACCAAAAAAATAATTTAAAAAAGGTGTTTCTGGTGATGACATTCATACTGTAATAACAAGGAAAATCCTGTCCTTGAATATTAATTTTGTTTACCAATTAAGCACAACATTTATTGATATACAGTATTAGAAATATTCTGTAAAAGTTATTATCTACCTTCTGTTCCTAGGCCATGGATTCCCTATTTCAACTGTTCAATTTTTATTTTTTTTTTCAGCGTATGAAGAGATCGTTGATGTTTTCTTCAGTATTGTATCTCCAAAATCAAGACTAAGAATGCAGCTCCTCCACACATCCCTGCCCCACAGCCTTTTCTGTGTCTGAACAGCCTTTTTTACATCTCTCTACAAATTTCCCTTTTGAGCCGCCCTCTCGCTGAGCCACAAATTCTTACAGCATTCTTAGCTACTTATTAAGCTCTGAGGATGTGTTCAGTAACATAAAATATATCAACTTAAAGGACTGCCTGCTCTGAAGAACTTTACTGAAAATGTAGAAGAGAAGAACATAGCTCTGTGAAATGAATGAAAAAGGTTAGCTTTGACTTAGTAGAGTATGTATGTGTGTACATGTACAGTGATTTTAGTTGCTGCCTCCAGGCTTTCCTCTCTATTTTCACACTGTCTTCAGTAGCAGCCATAGGTATAAGTTGTCTATAGGTATAAGATGTCTATATTAATGCATGTAGAACTCATGTTCTTATTTAGGAAAAAAAAAATCAATATTTTGCTGTTACTGGGCTTGACAGAAAGGACATTTGTAAGGACACAAATAAAATGTTTATGGAGAGCAGAGACAAGTTCTTTCAAAAAATCTTTTAAAAACAAACCAACCCTCCAAATGTGTTTGTTTTCAGAAGATATCTACATTTACAAGTGTTTTCCAGTAGCGTGACAACTTGCTTTTAAAAACAAATTATTCATCAGGTTTAAATTTAAAAAAAAAAAAAAAAAAAAAAAAAAAAAGACTTGTTCAGTTCCAGGTAGTGTGGCTTCAGCCGTAGTAACTAATTGAGTGCATTAACCGAGTGTTAGTACTGTTACCCAGCCTTCCATTTCCAAGTTCTCTGCTCACTGTACAACCCTCACTCATTTGAGTCCTCAGGCATTCGTTTCTCCAAGATCTTTCTTTCTGCATTTATGCAAGTAAAATGTAAAATGGATAATAAAAGAAATTGGAAGCTGTTTGTGGAATCTGTAAGCCTCTGGTAATACAGTAAGGAACATGTCTGCATAGCATACATTTATACTAGAACAGCCAGAGAGAAAAATAAAATAAGAAAATATATTTTGTGGATATGCATTCTCAAAGCACATGGGTACAATAGAAATATAAGGGCATTTCTCTATATTGAGCTTCAGGGATTGCTCAACGGGGTAGAATCAGACTCCTCATGCAGTAACAATTGATAAGGAGCCAGATAAGCCAGCATAAAGAAATGTTTTATTTTGAGGTCAACAGTGGACCCTCCCAAGCCTTTTTTTTTTCCCTTTCTGAATCAAGTTTTCAATACAATGTTTACCAAATATCATTGCACCTGATCACTGTCTGACACTAAGTAGAGCAAGGGAGAGCTCAAGGACTTCTAGTTCCCATGCTTATGAAGCCATACATGAAAAACTATTCTGTACCATAGTACCATCCCTGTGATAAAGCAATGCCATTCTCACCTTCTTAATAACCTAACAGTGATTGAGACAGCTGAATGATGTAGCTTAGATGCAGAGGAAGGGAAGTCTGGTAGGAAAGATTTTTCCAGAATGTTAGCTTCTCTTCTTCTGGTATAGGTGGGTTTGGATAGATACAACATCTTATGGGCACTAATGACTGTTAATAACTCCATGGTAGGATTATTTATTTGTTGGATTTTAGTTTAGTTTAGTTTTGTTTGATATTTCAACTTGGAAACTGGCAGCTTCAGAAAATCTGATCCCAGGTCATGTTATTTAAGCAAACAAATGTCAAATAAAAGTTTTATGATAATCATCGTGAACTTGGAGGACTTTCCTGGATGAGATAAATGCCTCTTGTTAGGACAGAGAGAGAGCTGGAATGGTGGCATATCACTGCTCTTTGCTTCCCACCTCATGCCCTGAAGCAACTCAGACCCCAAAACACTTTTTTTTTTTCTTTTTTTGTGCATTCCCCTGTGCTCATCTGGAGTGTGAGCTGGTGACAAAGTTGTAATGGGATCAGACAACCATCAGCACTCATGCATTTCTGATTCTTCATGAGATGAATGTAGATTTATTTGTCGTAGCAAATGGTATTAACTGGGTGTACTTTCCTGTGTAAATTTGGTATTAGTGGACACTAATTCTTAAGGCCTGACTTGTGACTTGATGGCCCTGTAATTTCTGACAGTGTACAGGAGCTGAACAAGCATTCATTGCAAATGATGTATTCAGTGATTGTAGTTCATATTTCTGTTTGCATGCTGTTAACAGCATGCAGATGGATTAAAATGCACTTTGTTTGCTATTTAAAATTGTTCAAGCACTTTATTCATTTAAGGGGGAAATGCAACTGAATAATGAAAAAGATTCTCAGAAACCACAAGCATTTTAAAAGTATGATGTTTACCTGTGTCACATGATGCTGTTTCTGTTTCATGATTTTGTGACAGCAACTTCTCTAAGAGAGAGAATGGAAAATTTCAGTATGGCCATGGGAATATTATTAATAAAATGTCCTCACGTTAGAACATGAACTGTGACAGAGCAGTAGAAGAAATGGTCTGCAGATTTTATAAAAGAATGATTAAGACTTACACGCTGTAACAAATGATCTCTTCATCTAGAATTATATTCTTCTACAGTTTTCATTCTTTAAAGCTTGAAATAAAGACCTTTCATGTGCACTGTGAAACACTGTTCTGCAAAGGAGCTTCTTTGTATATTTCTGTATTTCTTTACATAAAGAAGATGACATTTTTTATTTTTTTTTCTGTCTTTCTGTCAAAAATAAATTGTTTGGTAAAATAGCTTACCTGTACCTTGAGGGTATCTCAGTTATACATCTTTTCATCAAGGCAAAAAAATAAGAATACCCATTAGGACAGGTATAGATGTAATTGCCCACTAAGAAATTCCACAACATCTTATCATCTTTGATACAGACATTACAACCTATAAGCACTCTTGTGTTCTTAGCATTTGCTGTAATCAGTTTTGGTAGTGACTAAGAAACATCATAAATATCTATCTGTATGTACTTTGCATGCACCTGTTAACATTCACAAAAATAACTGTATTCCTCACAAAATGCATATATTGATCTCTGCTGGTATATGTAAATAGATCGATACAAAGAACCCCTAATACAGAAGTGAATATCAAGTACTAATACAGAAGCATGGCATTTATGGTATTCTGTAGAAATTGTGAATTGATTATGTTCAGAAGCAGGATTATAATCCTTATTCCAGTTTCTTCAGGTTCTCCTTATTTCGTGGAGGAAAAGAAACAGTACTTTTAATATCTCCTGTTTGTCATGCTTAAGTCTGAGGTTCATTGCAAAAACACACAGCGTCCTAATTACACCATAAAAAGGAAATTATTTATAAAAGGGAAAGCCAGGCCCTATGGTCTGTGAACCATACACATACTAACTATAAAACAAATCAAATTAATCTAACAATTCCAAAGGGAGCTATATAGCTTAACCAAAGTAGGAAAAAAAAAGAAGCCCTCAACAGTTTGATAGAAAATATGCAGCACCAGGTTAAGCAAATGGTTTGCTGTTGAATAATAGCTTCCAATTTATGTGGCAATGAATGAGTGTAGTAATTAGACAGAAAATCCATTATTTATGTTTTTCTGGAGTCTGAGTACAATTTGAAATCTTGGTATATTTCACTCACTCAGAAACAATCGAAATGATTTGTTTTATTAAAAAATACTATAGGATCTGGTCCCAAAATTTTGCTTAAATCAAAATAACTGAAAAACCCTATACCTGAATAGGTAAAAGCCCCTTGTTGCTATTGCTTTGATTAAAAAAAAATAAATAAAAAAATACTACTACTACTAGTAATAAAGCCTCTAAATTCTTACTACTATGAGAGGTTTCTTAACTTGACTACCCCTGGTTTATACCCTTTAAACTTTGTTGACCTCTAAGGAGATGTGCCCAATTCACACCAGTGGGAGAGGAGAATTAATCACCCAGTTTTCATTTTGCTGTTTTGTTGCTTCCAGGAGCAAGTGTGCAGGAAGCCAGGGTTATTTAACCCAGCCCAAATTTCCTGCTCTCTCCGTAAGTGCACAGATCTCATTTACTGTCTGTAACTCAGTGACTTTTGCACATCCCTCGGCCGGTTTGGCTAGAGGCAAGGTGTGAATCCATAAATAATCTGTAGAGGGGCAGTGCCTGAAGAAAGTAGAATTTTGCTAGAATCTGCTCAGCCTTTCTCCCTTGAATGGCAGAAAACTCCTCCAGCAAAAGAGAGAAGATCTAGGGCTGAATGGTTTGGGGTGGAACATTCTAGGGTAATGTGAAGGGGCATTTGTTCTGTCACCTCTTGTAGAGCAAGCCATGACTACCCCTTGGGGGGATCTCCAGTAACTGAAATCTAACCATAATGTTTAGCCCTCACCATAATCACTGGCTGCAGAGCCTGAGGATTTTTGATTGATTGTTTTTCTGTTTCTGATGCAATTTAAATACAATGTTGCAATTTAAATACTCCTTTGACAATATATTATACAAGTACTGTATTCTATTTCTCATATTTTTTCAGTTATAACTTTAGATAAAAATTGCAGAAAATGGGCATCCTTAAACTGGTATCAGGTTAATATACATTGCAGTTGCTGTTGTGTGTTCACAGAATCATAAAGTGGCTAAGATCAGAAGGGACCTCTGGTCTGAAGCAGACCTCACACCAGCTCTGCAACCAATTGTTGGCATGCATGATCCGTGCCCTCCTACTTTCCCCTTGCCAGCAGTACTGAGGAGAACAGCACCTGGGCCCCCACATCCCGGATCGTGACCCCAAGAGTTCTGTAGTCTCTTTGATACTCACCAGGTTGCCCCTGGCAGTGTCATTGGTGGCCGCATGGAGGAAAATCAATGGTAATATTTAGAGGGTCAAAGAAGTCTTGGCAGTCTCACTACGGCATACCAGATCTGGACGCCTAGCAAGCAGTGAACTTCTATATGTGACAGGTCAGGTTGTCAGCTAGCTTTCTGCACCCCCAGATGAAGGGAGCTGCCCACTATTGCCATTTGCATCTTCCTCCTGGTCATCTTGCATGCGTCAGGGGCAGTAGGTCAAACACCTCCCTTGAAAGCACACCGGGCACATCCTCAGCCTTGAGAGCAGTGAACCACTTCTGTAATTGAAGGCCTTCAGGTGGAGCAGGAGACAGGAGACACCAGGCTCTGTATGCCAGAAGTCATCAGCTTCCATCTTTCACCTTCACATCCAACACCCCTGGTGTTGCACTTCCCATTCTGCTGGGGGCATACTTTGTCTGCATCTCCACTGCAAGGAGAGTCTAGGGATATTGAAGTTTTTGCATACCTGAGATAGATCCTGTCTCTGTTTCTCTCTCAACCCCCTGATATGAAGGGTACAGCTGCAGCAAAGGTGCCTAGCACTCTGACTCAAGGCCAGCTCACCAAGTTTTGAGGCTCCACTCCCTATAGCACAATGGGGTGTTCAGGTCCTGACCATCTTTTTCTACATGCAGCAGCATAGGGGCAGCTCTCCTTTTCTCTGGGAAGTGAGACATAAACAGGCAGCTGTCTTATTAGGTGGGTATTCTCTGTTTGGGGATTGCAAATCTCATTAAGGGCAAAAGTTCTTCTCCAAATTGCACTACCGTTAGAGATGAGATCTTGGAGTTACTGATTAATCTCCTTCCTGAAACCCTTAGGAGACTAATTGTTGCACACTGCTCTCTGTATGTTCTTCCATGTGTTCACCCCAGATGGCCAATTGATCTAATTTGGTGTCCAAGGCAGCAGAAGCTTCTTGTGGCCTGGCAGATATTGATGTTTTGCAGCAGTGTGATTACAGATCCTTCCTTTCTGGACTGCATTTCAGTCCTAGGGTAAGACAGACAGGTCTCTCTGTCCCAACCCCTGGTGAAGAATTAGCTTTGCAACCACTAGCAGCAAGTGTTTTGTCTGCAGGGAAAGAAAAAACAGGCTGTTTTCCAATGCTGTTACTTTTCCTCATTTTGAGAATAAAAGGTTTGTATTTTTTTATGAATACTTGAATTTTAAAAACCCACTACTTGTAATCAAAGTCCTGGTTTTGATTATATAAGTTTTATAGCAGCTTTTAAGTTTTCAAAGGATATTGATGACCAATCTCAATTCAATGAACATGAAGCTGTTATTCTGATGCTTGATTCTAAAGGCTACTTATATTAGATACAATATTTAAATAAAACTTCCCAGATTTTTCTTCCCAAAATAAAAGTCAGACCTTTATTTGCTGAAACATGAATTGTAACTGTTATATATTTCTACTGTATAAAAGCCTGTGCTTCTTTTGCTGCAAAGTATTTCTCTTCCAGAGAGCAAATCCCCTCACATCCTACCACAGGTAATATATGTATCTTTTTTTTTTTTTTTTCCCTCTTTAACCTCTGTTTTAAGCATGTCAACTTATTGGACAGAACACAAATATTCTTTGAAACTGATTAAAGTTTAATTGCAGGGGGAAGAATGGAATTAATAAATGCCCAGCTGTGTTTCTTGATCTTTTTTCTTGTTTGTAGTTAGTAGAAGATAAAAAGAGGCAATCACTCTTTAACCATGTAATTAATTTAAATATTGGAATAACTTAGCATTCATAAGTGTATTTTTTTTTTATCTCCTCATTTTATATCTTTGTTTATCTTATCATAAAATGTGCAAAGTCTGTTGATGTTTTCTATGTCCAGGCCTGCGGCTATGAAGGATGGGAAATCATTTTAATTTTGTCATTAGCAAAACAAATATCCTGAAATTTGTATGCTGGCCTTTGCTTTTGTGGATGAAGGCATTTTGGTTTCTAAGGGAAATATCAGTGGTTAATGATATCGGACCAGTTTGATTTACAGTAGTGGTGATGTCTTCATTAGTCAGAACAAATGATTAATCTTTCTCTGCTGCAGCGGTTGTTGTGCTTTCTCAACCAGCCTTTTTAATTTTCAGGTTGACAACCAGTCAGAAAGAACCTATTACAGATGATCAAAGCTCATGGAAGACGGGTTTTGCCTCTAAAATGACAAGTGGAGCCCTTTTGAAGCCTGAGGAAAGTTATATGTGCGTTAGTCTGTGGGTGCTGGTGCTGCACATCAGCCAAGGTTCTGACACCCCCCTTTCTCCCCGCTGTGCTGGCACACTTACCATCACCAAACACTTTGCGAGGGCAAGTGGTAGTGCAGGGAGAAGCCCATCCTGCAGATGCAAGCTGAAAAGAAGAAAGAGGGTTTGGTCCAACACCAGTCATCTCCCGTTTCCATCTCCAGTGTTGTGGGATTTGTGTCAAGCAGCAACTCTGGTTGTGGGCACAGTGCACCAGTCTGCCCCAGACCTGCAGCAAGTAGAGGTTAATCAGTACTGATAACTACCAAAATCTTCTTCTGTAACATAAGGTTCACTAGCTCTTTACTGAGGCTTTTCAGATGCAGGCTGGAACCTCAGCAATGTAGTATGTTACAAGTTCATAGCATTTCTATGTGGTGTGATCGGGGTCCACAGCTGCTTGACTGAGCCAGTAGTTAGAACAGATGCTGAGCTCCCCAGAGCTCAGAGCAGAAGGCTTCAGCAGAGCCTCAGGCAGAGGCTTCAACAGCTACTCTGGGGTCTGGGCTGGGGATCTCACACAGGTGGGTCGATTTGTCTTGAAGGAAGTTGTCTTGAAGGAAAATAAGAAGTTCTGATATACTCAGTCACAGATTTTAAAGATGCAAAATCTTAAAACTCCTGTTCTTACTTATGTGTTTATGTGCATATGTATCTATATATTTCCCTTAAGAAAAAATAAGTAAATAAATAAACAGAAAAAAAAAAATCCTCTCGGTGATCTGTTGGGTAGGACATGTAATTCAAACAGAAAGACAAGTTTAAGCCTCTATTCTCAATCAGACAGCGTGTCCTTTGGGTAATGGTTTTGCATTCCCACAAATTCACGGTTTTCCTTCTAGTGTAAGAACTAGGCTAGGTCATTCAGAAAGCCGTGGAGAATTCTTGTGTGCACAACACACATACGGAGTAAACAATGCTCTTATTCCATTGTTTCAATATCACACTTGTTTGTTCTCCCTTCCTATCTGTTTTTTTTTTGTTTTTTTTTTTGTTTTTTTAGTATTATTTTTAACTACATAGTTACAGCCATATTTTAAGACTTTAAAGTATACCATAACATCCTATTAAAGGATATAAAAGCATTTTATCATAAAACAAATTCAATTGTAATGTCATATATGATATATTCTTTAAAACAAAGTCAGTTTAATTCTTAAACAAAAAAAGAGAATTTGAAACTTTTTGTTAACAGGCTGGATGCTGTAAACATTTTCTTTACTGTGAGAGATTTTTTTTTTTTTTTCTGTTATGTCTTTTTAATGTAACTTTCACTATGAAAAATTACTTGTAAAATGATTTGTAGTTTTTAGATGTCAATTAGTTCTGGTAAGAAGAAACAAGAAAGTGTATTTATTTGCATATGATAATTCTCCCAATCCCAAAAACATGTTTTTCTCTCCCCAATAAAACAAAACAAACAAACAAACAAACAAAAAAAGATCAAAGAAACAAACAACACCAAAAACAAAACAAAAAAAAAGAAAAAAAAAAAAGCTAGTATTCTCTCTCTGACCAGTTTTATGTTTTCATTGCTTTCTGATGTCAATGGAAAAAAAATAGATTTGCAGTTTTAGGATTTCTTTCTTAACAAGAAAAAAAACATTAGGTGTTTAAGTCTGTGAACTTACCTTTGTTTATGGCGTGCTGCTCTTTCCTTGTTTCTCAGCTTCTGAATGGACTATTAGCATGAGTTCCTTAAGCACAGCCAGAAATAAATTCAACAGT
Source organism: Aythya fuligula (assembly GCF_009819795.1). NCBI lineage: Eukaryota > Metazoa > Chordata > Aves > Anseriformes > Anatidae > Aythya > Aythya fuligula. Next base: position 64,850,324 of record NC_045593.1, on the reverse strand, counting down.
TGATTTGAAAGGAAACTGCATCCTGCAATTTAGATCCCAACAAAAATCATTCCTCTCTAACGTAGTCAAATCTGTCAAGGCTCATCACAGAAAACACATTACATTGCAGAAAGGTTTGTAAATGGAACAGGATGGCAAGACATTTATCTTCTAAATATTTAATGGACTCCTTAGCAAATTTTTGTTTACATGATCATAATGGCTTAATGCAGCAATTCCACTTAGCTGCTCTGGTGGTTTCAGCAAGCCCTGGAGTTAGCAATCTGCTAAGAAATGTCACTGAGTATTAAACACTTCCTCAAGAAAGATCCTTGGAAACATCCATGCACCAACACTACATACCCTGCCTCATTATCAGAAACATACAAGAGAAGGTGGCATGGCTGATGAAGGTTTGTAAAAATGCCCGTTTTTAACTATAGCAAAGATGAAGCAGAAAAGGGTATTTAACAAAAAATTGGCTTTTACCTCAGAAATTGATTCTCACTTTCCTAGTGTATTCAACCTCCCATCAACTGACTGTGCTTTTCTGTACCACTGATTGCTCTTGTGGAAGGGAGCTGGATGAACACATGTACCTAGCTGGACAGTACCATAAGAGCTGTGTACTGGCTGTCAGCCTACTCTCCTAAAAGGCAGTGGGGACATAAACTACATGAGCAACAATTCCACATGGTCCTGTGTCAAGAATCATGAACAGAAATGTTTTGGGATTTTCATTTGATGTACTGAAGAAATCCATCATCAATAAACTACATAGGAAAATGCTTGTTTTCAATATTACAAAACTCTGTAATTTTAAGCTATTGGCATCTGAAAATCAAAACATTCATACTTTTAAAATCCATCAGCATAAAGAATTTTAGAGTTTTTCAATTATAAGTAGTAAGGGAAACTTTATTACACTTGTTTGTGGTCAAAATGGCTTGGTAGAATAGATGAAATTGAGTTAACATATGTGCTTTAAGGGAAAGAGAACTTTGTCATATCACCATAACACAAGAAGTAGAGCCAGTGAGCATACACAATTTGTAAGTGGGTAGATCTCAAAGAAAGAAAATTGCAGAGAATGTTTGTTGCAAGTACATTGCCATTTCTGTAAAAAAAAATAAAAATAAAAATAAAAATAAAAACATAAACTAATAAAGTATACCTGAGCTACACTTAAATCTGTTAACTTGAGCACACATAGGGGACAAGTTTTTTAAGGAGAGCCTTTAGCTGTCTCAGGTCAGGGACTTAAACTGGTCTGTATAATGTGTTAGCACAACACTGTGATTAAAGGAATATATTTCCAGCAAAGCTGATTAGTTTAGGCGTGCAGCACAGAGTATTTGCCTGGCCAGAGATGGTCTTTGGCCAGACACCAGCTTCTGGACTGGTTTATGCCAGCTAATTAGGAGGAGGTGCATAGGACACAAATATTTTAGTTGTCTACACCTACTTTTGCTTTAGGTGAGTAATTGTGCCTAGTATGTGGATTAAACAGGTAAATACTTTAAACAGGTGAACTATTTCATGTCTGTCACACAAAATTAGGTGAAATTCAAAACCTGTGACTTCTGGAAGTTCTGCATAAGTCATCTCTTTATTTTTTTAAACACCAAATAGTAAAATATAAAATTCATTCTTGTCTCAGGCATGATTTTAAATCCTCAGAGTTCTGTTTCCTTTTGCTAGCCATAGCAATGATTTCTCAAATCAAAGATGTCATTTATGCAAAATTTTCTATGCAAATACACTTACAGAAAGTTTTTCTGTATCCAACAAAAGGTTTTCTATTTTCAGAGAAAAATGCTCCTAAACTATTTTCCTCAAAGGTGGACCTTTCAGTATTCCTATAAAAGTTAGCATTTCTTATGGAAAATTAAATGGACATTTTCCAGTTTTATTTTCTTTGAGTTTTTAAAACGCTGTTCTAGAAAACATGGCATGGAATTATACACTTGCTGAAATTTGTCAGTCAGGTAGTCAGGATGCTGTAATTTGGCTCATGCAGATGAGATAGTGTTACTAATGTTTTTACAAGAAAATATCTCCCATGTATATTTTTGGTTAGCTCTGTTTTGGTATTTTCTTGTCTTCAGTTCTTTTTATTCCTTCCTCTCTTAATTCCTGTCTGTATAAACCAGAAACTTTGGGACAAATAAACTTGTATTTGGATTATATCTGTTCTTCCAAAAACCAGCAACATAATTTCAAGCCAAATTCTACCGAGTAGAATAGAGATTTATTACTTTCTTATCTCTAGGGGCAATAATGAGTGTCATAATATCTTCACAAACTCTCTGACTACCATAGTAGGAAATATGCATATATTGAAAATGACAGAGGGGAAAAAGAGAGTCAGGATTTTACACTGTATGTATGGGGTTACTTGTAGAGAAAATGAGGTCCGTTGTTTCCTGATGATATACCTCCAGGTAGAAAAGGTACCTCCCTGGTTTCTACAGACATTATTAAAGTGACCTGACTAAAAGTCATCACCAGTTCAGCTCAAAGTTAGAACACACTAGATCATAAGAGATTTTGTTTACCACTAGCAAACTCATAGTGTAGTATCAAATTACTCACTTTCTTCTGTTCTACAAGGGCTGTGTAAACTTACCATATTTAAAAACAAAACAAAACAAAACAAAACAAAGAAACAAAAACAGCAACCAACTTTTAAGCACATATAGTTATTATGCAATAATTGTTAACATAATACCTTGTCAAAAATGTTGGTTTTGCTTGCCTTTCAAAGTTTTGATTTTTGCCTTGTGATAATATCTACAAACATCAGTAATCAGTCACCCATCCTGAAGATGTATTTGTGTTCTACAGGAGCAAAAGTTTAAGCTGGTTATTGCTTTAAAGTTGCTAAAGTGGCTATCAATGACAGTTGACAGGTTTTATGTTAGGTAACAATAGTTTAATATACCATTGTATAGAGGTAAAGGAGAATAAACAAACATATCAAAGTTATTCAGCATCCTGCTATTCACATTGCTGGAAGCTGTCTGCCAATTTTTCTTAGAATCACAGAATCATTTAGGCTGGAAAAGACCCTTAGGATCATCAAGTCCAACCATCAGCCTAATGCTACCATGTCCACCATTAAACCACATCCCTTACTGCCACATACACATCTCCTAAATACCTCCAGAGACCACTCCACCACTTCTCTAGCCAACCCCTTCCAATGACTAACCACCCGTTCCATGAAGAAATTCTTCCTGATATCCAACCTAAGCCTCCCCTGGCACAACTTGAAGCCATTTCATCAAATCCTATCTCTTGTCACCTGGGAAAGGAGACACATTCCTCACTACAACTTCCTTTCAGGTAGCTGTAGAGAGTGATGATTCTCCCCTCGTTCTCCTATTCCTTACTAAACAACCCCAGCTCCCTGAGTAACTCCTCATAAGTCCTGTTTTCTAGTCCCTTCAGAAGCTTTGTTGCTCTTCTCTGCACATACTCTAGCAAATCCATATCCTTCTTGTAAGGAGGGGCCCAAAACTGAATACAGTGTTTGGGGTGTGGTCTTGTGTCGTGTACAAAGTGAGATCACTTCCCTGTTTATGCTGGCCACATAATTTCTGATACACACTAAGATGCCCTTGGCCTTCTTGGCCTCCTGGGCATACTGGGCTCATGTTCAGTAGGTTTTTGACCAGAACACCCGGGTCCTTTTTTGTTGGGCAACATTCCAGCCACTCTTCCCAAAGACTACTGCTTCGTGGGGTTGTTATAACCCAGGTGCAGAACCCAGTACTTTGTCTTGTTGAATGCCATATGACTGGATTTGGCTCTTTGATCTTGCCTATTCAGATCCCTCTGCAGGGCTTTCCTACTTCCAAGCATATCAACACTCCTGCCCAACTCAGCGTTGCCTGCAAACTTACTGGGGGTGCATTTGATCCCCTCATTGAAAACTGATAGAAGTATTAAACAAACTGGCCTCAGTACAGAGCTCTGGGGAACACACTTGTGGCACCTTTCATGTGAGGTTCAGCAGTAAATCTTTATGCCTTGGTGACCTTTGTTTGTATTGATCAGGTAAAGACTTATGTGGCTTTCATCTGTAAGAAGAAGTTAGAGTAAAATGATACCATACAGATATGTGTATAAATGTTACATGCACAAGATACACTGTATCATTTGTATGTTGAAAAGGTATGATCATGCACTGTTTTTCTTTGCCAACTCTTCAGCAAAATCAATGAAAAACAGAAAATTGGCACTTTAGAGACTGAATACAGCAACGGAACAATAGAATGCAAATTCTGGTTTACTCCCTGTGTATTAGAGATACACTTCATGTTGGTATAGATCACATGATATCAAATGTAAACACAAAATTAAGTACTATCTTATAAGTAATAAGAAAAAGAGAAAATTAAATGTTGGGGCATATTATTTTTCAGTTTTTCACAGCTCCAGGCACTGAAAATTTCAAAACTACAGTACCAACATATATGCTTTTCATATGTTATCAAGCAAGTTTTTTTTTTCCTAGATTACTAGTTTCTAAGAGTTCCATAGGTTAAATATTGTTGTGAACTATGAAATATTTATCTGAAAATTTAAAAGTGATCACAGTGCTTGCTGAGTCTACCTACAATATCAAATGGATCATGAACTAGAGAGCATTGGTAGTTTTTAGAAGATACATTGTATACTCTTGATTTTTTATGCAGTCTAATGCAGATGTTAAGGTGCTAAAATGATGACAAAGTCAAAAACAAAACTTTTGTTGAACAGTAGGTGTGACTATTTGAATATGTTTTTATCAGTCTGACAGCAAGCTACAAAAAGCTCAACAGACCAAAATGTTTGGTGGTGGTAAGAAGCAATGTAGATTCATAGAGATAGCATATATTCTAGGCACCAGGGTACTGTTGATGTTCTTTAACCTGAACAATGAATGAAAACATCTGTAAATATCGACATGTAAAGTAAAACAGGAATAATTCTTGCAGACATTTTTGGCTTTTTGTGGTGTATGGTCAAGTCTGATGTCTGAGACTGAACTGTATAGAACACAATAAATACATATATATATATATATATATATATATCATGGACAAATTTCATAAATTTTGCTTAAGAATTCTTTCCAAGATGACTTTCTATATCATAAGTCAATTTTAGTAAAGGAAATTACTTCAGGAATGAATTTGTCCTGTTATTTTTTCAGCTTGTTCATTGAAGCATAAAATGTGGTGGAAACTAGAGATGCAGAATTGCTTCCTAAAACCCAAATGTTAAACTTGTGCAAAAAGCTTGGGAGCCACTTTTTTTAAACAGTGGGATTTCACCAGCCCTGCTGAAATCCTAAATTGACCAGAAGAAAAAAACTACAAATCAACAGGGCAAATTTTCCAGTAAACTTTGGTTCCTGTGGGCTACCAGAATGGAGTGAAGTGGGTTGAATATAAGAATGTGTTGTGGTTTAACTCTGGCAAGAAGCAAAGTGCCACAGAGCAGCTCACTCACTCTCCCTAGGTGGGATGGGGGAGAGGATCATAGAGTTAGAACTGAGAGAACACATGAGTTGGGATAGAGACAGTTCACTAAGTAAAGGAAAAGCTGCACATGCAAGTGAAGCAAAGCAAGGAATCCACTTTCTGGTTCCCATCAGCAGGCAGGCTTTCAGCCACTGCCAGGAAAGCAGGGCTCAGCACACAGAGTGGTTCCTTGGGCAGACAAATGCCATCACTGAACATCCTCCCTTCCTCTTGCTTTACCTCAGCTTTTATTGCAGCTTCATATGGTACAGAACATCCTTTGGCCAGCCTGTGCCAGATGTCCTAGCTGTGTCCCCTCCCAGCTCCTGGTGCACCTGCAGCCTCCTCACTAGCAGGGCAGCACCAGAAGCTGAAACGTCCTTGGCTCTGTGTGAGCACTGCTCTACAACAACTGAAACATCCATGTGCTGTCACCCCTGTTTTCATCACAAATCCAAAACAAAGCATTGTATGAGCCTCTACAAAGAAAATTAACTCTATCCCAGCCAAACCATGACAGAAGAAATCTTATCAGAGAGATTATTGAGAATGGTGACTTTTTGACCTTAAGGGTGTGCACACAGAAGGAAAAGACATCTTTGACAACTAAAGCTTTGTTTCATTTTCAGTTACCTCTGCAACAGATTTATTAATTAATTAGCGTATTGGAGCTCAATATGCTTATATAGTGGCAGAAACAGAAACATGCTTTTAGATGAAAAACATTATAGTTAAGTTTCTTTTCTAAGCATATTGTTGTATGACCCAAAAGTCTTAAAATATGTCAGATTCTCCATCTTATGGAAGAAGAAGACCTTTCCAGATATATCCTAGAAATTTGCTGAGTTTGAAGCACTTGAGAGAAGTGAATATACCAAAATTAAGAAATACTCCTCCTGTAGGAATTTTTGAGAATGTATCACCTTCTTCCAGGCACTATTGCCCTGGAAAAACTCTTGCATGTGCTTCCATTACATGGAAGCTTCCAATTGTTAGTGGATTATTATTTTTTTAGTGGATATCAAAGTATGTGTATGTGCATGATTCAGAGCAGAGACCTAAATAGCAACCTCTGTGGTGTAAATATGTCCATGAATCTGTGTTGAGAAAATAGCAGTTAATGTATCTTTCAAAGAAGATTGTGTGATTTTTTATGCACTCCAACAAGAATATTTTATATAGTCCTTTATGAGAACTTTTAATTTCAGTTTAAAACTCAAAATGTTATCATAAATTTAAACTTTGGGTTAACAAAGTAATCTCAGATGTTATTTTCTCACAATAGCAGCTTTTATCACAATACCTCCATCTTTTTGGGCTGCATCTGGATCAAATTTAGAAATAGAATATTCTGGTTTTGGCTCTGAACCAAATTTTAGCTTTCTGATTGAGAACAGTTCATCCTGAAGTATGCACTGCAGCTGGGTTTGAGTTCCCAGCTCATCTCTGATATAACCATAGAGTTTTCCATGATGCATTCATTGCTCTAATAAAGAATGGTTGAAAAATCAACTTTCTCCTTTCAGATTTCCATGTCAGACTCCAGTTGAAAGTCATGTGTAGAAAAACATAATTGCTAAAGAGTTTTTGTGCTGAAATCCTTGCAATTTTTGACATTTCCATGGAAATGTATACTGAAGTATGCTTTCTCAGTCTTCCTCTTTCCTTCTGTTAGAAGTCAATCATTGAATCTCTTTGCCTTTCCTTTACTGGAAAGGTACCTAAATATGGAAACACAGACTCTGATTTCACTGGGACAGATGAAGGTTTATCTCAGAAAAAGGCCATTGTGAGAGGTATGACAAGAATGCTGAAATGATTACCTTTTTTTTTTTTTTTTTTTTTTTTTTTTTTTTTTTTGTGATGGAATAGCTGGGAAAGCCTTTTCATTCAATAAAAAGCTATGAAAGTCTATTCAAGCCTATTCTACTCTTTCTGTTTTCAATCTTTATTTCTTTTTTTTTCCTAACATTGGCACTCATTCACTTTATGACTTCCCTCTTTCTCTCTCCCAGTTTTCCACATGGAAATAAGTTCTTTCTTCACATGTTGAGATCTACCAATAAAACATGTTAGAATGACCAATGGTTTAATAGTTTTTCACCAAAATTCTCTGAGCATATTTATCTTTTACAGAAATACAAATTAAAGAGAAAAAAAAAAAAGTACTGAAACAAACTACTAGCTTCGTCAACTGGACATGATATTTGAAGAATCTCCTAAAGCCACCCAGGCAAAGCTACATTGATTTTAGTGGCACTATTCTGTGGATGTCCTTGTCCCACTACAATTTTTAAGTTGCATTTCCTCTGACAGATAACCTGAAATGAAGTCTCTGTTCCCTATATAATGCCACTAAATATAGAAATACATTAATTGGGGTGATTTATATACACTAAATTCTTATGAGAATAAAAGTTGTTCTTCATTTGAACTGTATTGATCACACATAAGAAAAACAATCAATAATTACAGTTAGTTGGTTTTTATTCTTTTTGTTTGTTTGTTTTGTATCAAGTTCCCACATATATCATATATTGGAAATATATTTTAGATCTGTTGTGTTGTCACATAGATAAAATATTCTCCTGTAACTCATAAATTGACAGTTGTCAATATCACAAAATCAATACACATTTCAAGATGTATGGTATAATACGTCCACTACATTCCCCAGGTTAAAATGACATCAGTAGTAGAGTGCATATTTGGCAGATTTTCTTTCCATACTGTATGAAATTCGTGCCAGTAACATTTTCATTCGTGTCCATAAGCACTCAAAAATGTCAGAGTTTGATCAAAAAATTAAGTGAAGAATGTGAGAATCAGTGCTTCATTGAGTAAGATAATGTCTCAGCTATTGAAAGGTATTTGAGTAACCACTCAGTTTCTGATTGAACATAGAAAGAAGTAATGCAATGTTATAGAACCAAAAAGCATGCTTCAAATCAGAAAGTGCAGAAGGTTAATTTTAGAGGTACATTTTTATCTTTGTGGCAAATACTATTTTAGCCTATATCGGGCATTTATAAATGTATTGAAATTGGGTCAGCTCTAAACTGTAGATCATAGCAGTTGAGCACCTTTGACACTGACTTGTGACAGGGAGAGAAAGAACAGGATAGACATTGATGACATAGTGCACCTTGTAACTTCAGTGTGTAGCATAGCAACTGGAGAAATGCTAAAGAAAAATACTCTTGTTGTCTTCATAGAACTGGAAATGTATTTAGTCTGCAACACAGCTTTTATACCCAGCTTGCAGAATCACAGAATTTTTCAATTTGGTGTTGCTCCAGGTTAAAAAACATACCAGCTGAAAAATGTGAATTGGAATCATTTGCCATCAGTTCTTAATATAAAGACTGATTTCCCACTCTGTATTCAACAAGCTGCAGGCAATGGGTTTGAACTGAATCCAGGTGGAAGTAGGCCAGACACGTTAAATTTAAGACCTCTATTTCTCAACTCCCTACAGAAATTGTGCAAATAATGTAGCTGAAGTGCTTTCTACATACTGTGTAACCTAACTCTTCTGGCATTCTGATTAATTCTTTGCCCTTTTCTGCTGTATGCACAGCTAAGAAGTACACTAAAGAGGAGGAAGAAATCGTAATAGGATCCGTCAAGCATTAGATGAAAAATGTTTTTCTACTCATTTAAAATTTAGATATAAATAGGACGAAAAAGACTGAAGTTCATATACTGAAGTGGTAAGAAGTAAGGCTTTTCAACTTAATTGTTTTTTTCACACCTATTGTTTAGTTAATGCAGCAAGCAATGAAAACGTATAGCAGTAATCTAGTTCTTGGAGTCTATGTGCATTCTCCTATTTATCTTGAAGTCCAGACTTTAAGCATATACTCCCCTTCTAAATTTTTATGCTTCTTTTTGAGGTGATAAAATTCTGATTTTTTTTTAAAACATAAATAATGAGATAATTTTATCCAATTATGTAGCCTCTTGTGGTACTTGTTACTGAAAAGAAAGCTTCCAGTGGGAAATGCAATGCCAGCACTGGCACTCTGAATTTTCTACATGCCAACAGAAACTTCATGCTTGCCAGATGGTACCAACACATTAAATAGATCATTTTATTTCAAATGGAAACAATTTAATGACCATTTCTGTGCTGTCTTCTTGTTTAGATTTGATTAAAAAAACTTCTCTCAAATGGTTGAGAGTAGATCTTTCTGATGAATGCTAATATTATAACTTTTAAGTCAAGTAAAATATGTTACCTTCAGAAAAAAAAAAAAAAAAAAAAAAAAGCCTATATAGTATTAAGAGTATGTTTTCATGGGAGAGCTCAAGGGTGAGTTACTGATTTTGTAAATATATATATAAATATGTATATATATGAATTCAAAATATGAAATAGAAATGCTTCAACACAAAATCCCACAATCTTTAAAATTAATGGTATTAATCTAATTTGTTTTGCCTGTCTGACACCTGTCCATTATGAACAGGAGAATATTTGAAAAGGTGGAGGAACAGACTTGGATTCTTGAATTCCTAAACAGGAGAGATTCTGACATATCCACCTCATGCGAGCATATAAGAAGAGACACAGTTGTTTGATTACAATAAGTCATTGTAGATTTTTGCTCACTTTGGAATAAAGAGTGTGTTCCTCCTTATTCAATTAAAAAATACCAAATGGACAATATTGTTATCTCTTTTAGATCAGGGAAAATCTAAGGTAGTTTAGCTAACTTCCCTAACATGCAGATTTACAGTATTGAAAAACAGTTGTTTAATAGCAACGTGACTCCAAGAACAAAAAGAAAGATGGGCAAATTAGTGAGTTTTTGTTTGTTTGTTGTTTTAGATGGCTTTTACCATGTGCACAGTTCCTTTTCTGTTCTGTGACTGAAGAAAAATATTTAGGAAAAGCAAAGTCTTTAGCACTTAAAGGCTAGAACTTAAATTAACTTGTTAAAATGAATATACACTCACAAAGTGAAAACTAGAAATAATTCTATTTGATCTGACATATGTATTCAGTGGAAATGTTAAATAATTGCACCCAATCAACAGGGTAGTCATACAAAGATATCTTATATAAACTTGTATATGGAATATGTTCAAGTAAATTAGAACTAGTCAGGTATTGCGTCAGTACAAAAAGACTACTTTCCATAAATAAGTTATTTGTTGCAAATGGCTTGTCAGATTTCTGGCATATTAATGTTAGCTCCATTTAATAAGCAGAAAGGTAATACACAGTTTACAAAAGAAATGCTGAATCTCTTCTCCTTATTCCTTTATTTTGTGAATTTGATTCAAATGAGGGTTACTGGCCAGTAGTCTCAGAAATTATTGGTTGTGTAATCCAAAGAGAACACTATCACAGGCTGTGATAAAAACCTGGGCACTGAGACAGAGATACTTACCTATGCTGATGTTATTATTTATTTGGGATTTGTGTGTGTGTGTGTGTGTGTGTTGGTCCCTTGGGTTAAGCATAAACATTTACTGAGAACTTAGTCTGGAGTAAAAACCTATTACTTCATTTTGTTTCCTTACCATAATTGATTTTTCCTTCTTATTCAAGTCTAAACAGTGTTTTTTTTTTTGTTTTTTTTTTTGTTTTTTTGTTTTTTTTTTTTTTTGGTTGTTGTTTGTTTGTTTGTTTTCTTATCTTAGATTATCTCATTAGCTTTGTTGTTATTCAAATATATTTTCTATTTTAAAAAAAGTATAAACTCTAAGATATTCATAAACTCCAGTTTGCAAGTCCTGTTTTTATTTTCAGTGTTTCTTCCCCAGTCTGCACATTCCTTGCTCATCTTGGAGAGGTGCCTGCTGTTCTGCTAAATAATGTAAGCTCAGAAAAAATCTTTCCTTACTCCACAGTTACTTGTCTGGAAAGCAGCAAAAAGAGTGCTGCAGGTGTAATCTGGCACCCTGCCCACTTCAGTCCTGATAGCTTCATAAATCTTGACCCTGCCATAGTCCCACAATTACATTTCATGACACAAAGCCAAGCAGTGTTATTCACCCAATGCCCTAATTTACATATCCCAAGACAAAAGAACATACAGATAGTGTTTCAGAGCTCTCTTTACTTTTCCATTTGTCTAAAGGTTAGTTTAAGGTCAAGTACAAGAAACCTGGCAAAGGGGATGATGGTGACTAAAATGAATTAAAGGTAAATGAAAATTAAGGCAAATGCAAGATATAAACTCTCATTGTTCTTGTACCAGCTGAAACTAAAGATCAGTGTATATTCTAATATCAGAAACAAGCAGCTGCTATTCTTTCTGTGGAACAGAAAATAACTATTATGTTCCTGCTACCACATCTGGCAAACTTACCCTATATGTACAACTCTAGTGCTAGTTTTTTGCTTAGAACAACTTAAAGAACTCAATGTGAAATGTTTTGAGAAAAATACCCTGTCTTGTGCCTCCAGATATTCCAACAAGATTGTAATTTATGTCACTTAACTTTAGAAATCTGCATGTGTTTCTGCACCACTGCTCCATCTATTTTCATAGACCATAGGAGGAAATAAACATAAAGAGGCCACAATTCAAATATCGTGGATGTCTATGTGGGATGAGATGAGCCATGCCCAGAAATATTTGTTCCTCTAGTGTCCACAGAGGAAGTCTAGACAACTACTGCAAATGGAGGTGTGTGTATATTGGAGATGTCTGATGCCAGTTGACCTGAATCCCAACATTAGACATTCTACATAGATCAAATGTGATAGGATTTCCTATGTAAAAGCTTGGTGACATAAGAAAGATGTTAGAAGTATTAAAAATGCAGTTGTTTTCACTTATATAGTTTATGGTCATTATTGTTGTGATGTGTTATGGCTAATATTTAATGGGTGTGTATGACCACATTTTGGGGGCCTACACATGAGCTGAGATTTCCCTGCATTGTGTCCTCAGTACATATGCAAAGCACAAAATTGTGGTTTCTGGCTACCTAGCCAACTGGCCTATAAGGGAGACTGGGAGCACAAATCAACAAGAGGGTGATATAGCTAAAAAAATCTTTTAATAGATTGGATGTACCAATGGTCTAAGCATCAACTAGCTTTCATGAGAGAAAGGGCACTCTTAGGGAACTGCTTGAATAAGTATGTGGTAGTTTTGTAGCTTTCACTACAAGCTTCTCCCAGGCATGGAGGAAATCTTGGGAGGACACATGAGCCTGGGTTGCTTATTTGAAAGTTCACCAGATTAATTATGAAGAAAGCCATAATGAGCTGGATCAGGTATTTCACCTCTCAAAGCTGAATGAGAGTTAATAGTAAAACAGGACAAGGAAAACCTGTAAACAGTTACACAAAGTCACTTAGGTGACAGTAGAGGAGAGAGAGGCTATTCCAAAAGGTGAAGCACTGTTTCTTTGCAAGCAACAATGTTTTGAACATACCAATGTGTTGAGAATTCTTTTGTCAATTCCAAACAAACAAAAAAAGCTACAATAATGATGATATTAGATGATCAGTTGGCCAAAAAAAAAATAAAGAGAAAGAGAAAGAGAGAAGGAAGGAATGAAGGGAGGGAGGGAGAGAGAGAGGGAGGAAAGATAAAGAAAGACACAAAGAAAGATGTAAAGACAGAGAGAAAGAAGGAAAGAAGGAAAGAGAGAAAGAAAGAGAGAAAGAGAGAGAGAGAGAAAGAAAGAAAGAAAAAAAGAAAGAAAGAAAGAAAAAGAAAAATATATTTATACATCTAGTTATTTTTGTGGATATGGGGTAGAGCATATCTGGAGGTGTTGCACAGCATGATTTTGAGAAAACCTAAGGCATATTCTTGGTGTTTGAAGCTAAGGAGAAATCCAAGATAAAGATGACATCTTTGTGATATGAATACACATGATACCATCGTCCACAGTAATTGAGTAAGAAAATAGTAAAAATGCCTTAGGAAGAAAATACAGCCATTTTGAGCTTAATTTGATAGTTATCCACAAGAGGTCAAAGAGACATGATGAGAGGTTAGTTTGGAAATCAGGTCTGGAATAAAAGGGTAAATTTGTGCCTCTGCAGCCAGAGATAGTAGATGAACTTCCAAATAATATAGTAGATGTGAAGATCTGAGAGATAGGATACTGCAGCTTTAGGGAATCCTGAAATAAAAATAGGATGAGGGTTTAGAAGAACATTTGAAAGGAATGAAGAACCCAGAGCTTGCCCTAAAAGAAAGAGCATGTCTGAAGCTAATTTATGAATTCTCTGTGCCAGAAAATATTGGGGGGGGGGGGGAATTGAAAATAATCAAATTGTACACATTTTGAAAATAACCCAAACCACAGTAATTTCTGGGCTGACAGTATCAGCTATAGGTGAAAGCAAGCTTCAGCACGTGAAAATTTACAAAAAGAAACATAAAAACTATAAAGTCTCTTAACGGCATGAAGAAAGATCTGTTAGCAAACAGAATGCTCATAATTGTGTGCAACATGGGGTCTTTGGTTTGATGCTTCTTGACCCAGGTCTTTTCAGGCCATATGTACTGCATTGGTGGGAGAGTGTTATTGCTTTAACCTACTGTTGCTTCAGGTGGTGAAGTACATAAAGGGGGGAAAATATATAATTTGTCTAGAACTGGCTGCTCTTACATTCTTCAACAGTTGTCCATCTATCTGATGAAGACTGGTTTTTACATGCATCCCATTTCTGACTGGGAGGAATGTGGCCAGGACAGGAGGTGTCCAGGGTTAAAATCAGATAAATGTCTATTTGAATGAGTATCCCCAAGTGTTTGGAATGCATAAGATACCACGAGAAACAAATAAAGCCATTACATTCATTGTTCACAAAATTAGGCATCACAGATGTTTCTGCAATGCAGAGATTGCTGCCATCTCAAAGAAGCTTTTCAGCTGTCCTTGCAATTTTAAGAGTAAAATATTCTATTAAAAGAACAAGTGAAAATAAATGAAACATAACATTAATTTTAAAATGGACCAATTGTCGATTTGTCAAACCAGAGACAGGAACTCTATATTATAATTCTCTTTCCCATTTAAGAATGTGTTTAAAGAAGTAATTAGAAAAATACAAGCCACCCCCCCTCTCTCAGTGCCTTCCTGAAACTTCCTCTCCAGATCCATTTTACTGACAAAAAAAAAAAAAAAAAAAAAAGAAAAGGATATGTATATATTTAATCTTCCCATGTTTAAACATAGGGATCACTGCAGTTGAAAAAGAGCAATCAAGTCCAGGGGGGTTTAGTTAAACAGTTCTCTTGAAAAGTGAGGACACAGTAGGTTTGTACAAATTTTTGCAGCTTGGATGTGCCAGACTTTTACAGCTGCATTCTTCTTTATCCACCTATAAAAACCTTTTAGTGCTATCTTTCAGTAAAGTTGTGAATTATTTATCCCTTTGAGTTTGGACATTTTTACAAATGTCAAAGTAGCTGCAGTGTGCATTGAAGCCAATCATTTAGCTGCCCCCTCCATTATGTGAAATAATAGTGCATCTTTTGTGTGGACACTATTGATACAGAAGTGAATGAGCCATGAAATCAAGGTGTGAATCACTGTAGGACTGTCTGCCTCCCTTCCCCCATCCCTTTTTAGAGTTTTTCTTGGAAGTGGTTCTTGGTGAGAAATTTTGAAATGTCTGCGCATTCTCACATTTTGTTTCTCAGTACTTATTATCTCTTCATTATGAAAGATCAAGTTTATGTCTATCTTAGGCTTTATGTAATGCAATCTTGACCTAAACTGAAGTGTGATAAGTGAGATTTCTAAGCTCATATTACATGTACTCTCACTCTCTGTCAATTTGAATTGTTTAACAAAAAGAATAAGTTAGTTTACTAACTTAAAACTCTACTTTGTAATTGTAGCCTTTGAAGGAAAATAGGCAAAATAAAAAATAATAAAATAATAAAAAAAGTTTTTTTTTTATTATTATTATTATTATTTTTTTTTTTTTACTTCAGAAGTATCCTGTCTTCCTATATTTTAGTGACAGTTTTAGTTTTCCATCACTAGGCTATGTTTTTGCATGGAAGACAGGACGGAGGAGTAGCCTGCAGTGGGGCTTTTTTCAAAACTTAATACTTTTGAAAATACAATGAACGATAAAGGAACGGCATATTGTTGATTAATTTGAATCAAGAAACTCTAGAATAGAGGTGGATAGAGAAATTCTGATAGACTTTTTCTCCCTCTTCTGAAACCCTAGAGCAAATATAGACCACACAATTTTTCAAAATACACTGCAATTTCTGCTATCATCATGTACCAAAACTTGCATTTTTCACACTAACAGTTCTTGTATTTTCATAGATTCTAGTCACTGGCTAATATCATAAGACTGTAGATGTGGTCTACTTTGACTTCAGTAAGGTTTTTGACACTGTTTCCCACAGCATTCTCCTCAAGAAACTGGCTGCTCATGGCTTGGACAGGCGTACACTTCATTGGGTTAAAAACTGGCTGGATAGCTGGGCCCAAAGAGTTGTGGTGAATGGAGTCAAATCCAGTTGGAGGCTGGTCACTAGTGGAGTCCCCCAGGCTCAGTACTAGGGCCAGTCCTCTTTAATATCTTTATCAATGATCTGGATGAGGGGATCTAGTGCACCCTCAGTTAGTTTGCAGACCACACCAAGTTAGCTGTGTCTGTCGATCTGCTTGAGGGTAGGAAGACTCTGCAGGAGGATCTGGAAAGGCTGGACCAATGGGCTTAGGTCAACTGTATGAAGTTCAACAAAGCCAAGTGTCAGGTCCTGCACCTGGGGCGCAACAAACGCAAGCAGCACTACAGGATAGGAGATGAGTGGTTGGAAAGCTGCCTGGAAGAGAAAGACCTGGGAGTATTGGTTGATAAATATGAGCCAGCAGTGTGCTCAGGTGGCCAAAAAGGCCAACAGCATCCTGGCTTGCATAAGAAACAGTGTGGCCAGCAGGTCTATGGAAGTGATTGTTCCCTTGTATTTGGCTCTGGTGAGGCTGCATCTCGAGTACTGTGTTCAGTTTTGGGCCACTCACTACAAGAAGGACATGGAGGTGCTCAAACGAGTCCAGAGATGAAGCTGGTGAGGGGTCTGGAGAACAAGTCTTATGAGGAGTGGCTGAGGGATCTGGGCTTGTTCAGCCTGGAGAAAAGAAGGCTCAGGGGCAACCTTATTGCACTGTATAGGTACCTTAAAGGAGGCTGTAGCAAGGTGGGAGTTGGTCTGTTCTCCCACATGCCTGCTGAAAGGATGAAGGTGAATGGGCTAAAGTTGCGCCAGGGGAGGTTTAGGTTGGATATTAGGAAGAAATTCTTTACTGAAAGGGTTGTTAGGCATTGGAACAGGCTGCCCAGGAAAATGGTTGAGTCACCAGCCCTGGAAGTCTTTAAAAGATGTTTAGATTTAGAGCTTAATGATATGGTTTAGTGGTTTAGTGGCGGACTTGTTAATGTTAGGTCAGAGGTTGGACTAGGTGATCTTGGAGGTCTCTTCCAACCTAGACAATTCTGTGATTCTGTGATAAAAACTGACCAGGAAATAATCTGCTTAGATGTATGGATTTGTGTGTTTTGCAGATCTTTCCTCCACTGCTCCTACTGCAGCACAAAAATCACTGTACAATGTCAGCACTTGAGCTAGAAAAAACTGACTCCCAAGCTGTGTGACTCTATTGATTCCAGCTGTCTAGAGCCAACGTTAGTACCTGGTGTGTCTGCTGAGTTGTGTGGTGTAGCTGTACTACAAGATGGGTGAGGAAAATGTGCACCTGCGTCAGGGCAGGGTGATCTGCTGAGGTCCCCTCTGGTCTGACATTCCCATGATTATATATTATTCACTCTTAACATTTCCTTTTGTCATGAAGTGGTATTTAGTGTTCTGCTTTTTCTTTCTCTTTTAATAAATACGTTTTAGCTGACAGCACTGCAACAAACCACATGCTGGGAAGCAGCAAGAGGAGCAGTACCATTTTCTTTTGAAGAAAACTATAGTTTTCATTGTACTGATAGTAATCTAGTCTTTTTGGGTGTCTGTTGAAGGACAGGAGTGTTGCTGTTGAACTTTACTTTCAGAAAATGGCAGATGAAATGTATGCCAGAGAAACAGGATCTGTAACTCTGACTAAAGAGGTCAGTGTCTTCTTCCATAGCTTAGTACACATCATTTTCAGGGCAGTTGTGCCAAGTCAAAGGAATCCAATTTCTGGTGGCTCACTTTTTGTTGCTACCTTCCTTTGTTGTTGGGATTATTGAAAGGCTTTTCTTTCTGACATTATTGAACAAATTAGGTTTAAATTTCCTTTTTCTTTTTTTCTTTTTTTCTTTTTTTCTTTTTTTTTTTCCTATCTGTATCTGCAGACTGTTTCAAATGTGTTTCCAAATTGTCCACTTGATGCTGCAGTGTTCAAGTTCAGGTGGGGGTCATGGTCTTGACATTTCCAAACCTATTACAATTCTTGGGGATGAAATGCCATAAAAGACCTCATGCAAGCTGTGACCCGAAGAGAAGAAAACTTGCAGTTTCCCAAATTCCCCATCTCACTTTCTTAAACAATTTTTCATATCTTCTCTGGATTTATTTATTTTTTTTTTTTTTTTGCACTATTTTTTACATTAAATAAACCTTGCAATGTCGTTTGATGAGCATTTCTTTTGACATCTGTATAGAGTCTTGTACATGCGGGTAGCTTGGTGAGCTGGATTGGAAAGCTGCCTTAGGTTTAAAAGAGATTTGCAAGTCACCTTGACAACTCTTCAGTCTGGTCTGTAATGTGAGCCCACATTTGACTGAATGACTGGCTTTGCCGCTGCAAGTAGTATTTGTCAAATCATGTGCCCAACACTATCTGTTGTCATCATTTCCAGGTAAGGACAAAGCTTCATGTTTCAAGATACAGATTCATTTATATGAAACCTTTTCATTCACAGTTAGCTATTGGGTCCTTCATCTTTTCTTTGATCAAAAGCTAGACTGTAATGCACAATGAACTGTAATGAAAAATAGTGAAAGACTGTATTAAGGTTTCCATTGTTTTTACTATCATTTAGCATTTACATTAGTTTTGTAGCATTGGAAAGACCCAGGATATCATTTAATCATTAGTTTCTTTATTTTGAAGACCCCATCTGTTCTTTACCTACTGTAAAATGTGCTTAATGTAAAGTGAACTACAACATAAATATCTGATGTAGTTTTTGAAGTATGTATATATTTGGAACATTTTTTTCCAAGCTACAGGCATGCCTTTTGCTCCCAGGTACTTTGGAGTGAATGACAAATTCACCATTGATTTGACTAGGAGCTATACTTTCAATCATTCCTCAAATGCAGAGAGCTGCTGGAAAGATTTACAGATTTGCTACTAACTCCCTTGAGAGTAGAGCTGATTCAATTAAAGAAATCTATGTGTGATTCAACACATCTCTGTATATGCTCTACAGCACTTCTGGCCAAAGCAGGAAGAATTACACAAATTTCATCAGAAACAGCAGGAACAGCATAGATAATTCTTACCATTAGTATTATGATGAAAAATTGTCCCAGTGTGTTTGTTCTCAGTACTCTTACAGGTTCATAGTTCCCACTTGGAAGACTGTTTCTTTCTTTATGATATAAACTTTTTCATAAGTCTACTCACTTCTCTTTCTTTATACTTTTCCCAAAGTATTCCTATTTTTTTTCAGTCCTTCATTAAAAAAAAAAAAAATAAATAAAAAAATAAAAAGCTTTCTTTAACCTTCATGCTTGTGTAGAACTTTTAAGTGCTTTTCTTAGGAAAGTCTTTTGTCTTTTAAGTACAGTAATATATCAATAAACTGGAAAACATTTGACCTATCAAGGTGAAATGGTGCTTGAAAACATCTTCAAATACACCAAGCCAGAAAAACATATGTAAGAAAAAATCCCATAAACCTTTGAACTCTAGGCTTTCTTTTGGAAACTTCTGCCTCCAGACATGAAAGAGATCAGACTGTACGTATATGGTACTAATACAACCTTGATTCCCCAAACTGTTACTGAAGACCTATCTCTTCATACAAAAAATATGTACAGAGTTTAAAGGATGTGTTCTTGGAGAGGTTAGTCTATCTACATAAATAATATTTTAAATTTTTATGTATAAACCATGTATTAAGAAAGTAATTTGTGGTTATGTAATATACTATATTTCCAGTACACTTGTTATGACAAAACAGGTATTAATTTTTTTTTTCTAGGGGAAATAGTGTGCAACCCTAAGGAAAAGATAGTACATTGCCCTACCAGCAACTTACACTGTTCTGAAACCAGCAATGATTACCCTAAGCATATACTTAGGTTTATGCATGACCATGTAGGGAAGCCCTACAGCCCTTTTGCAAAACATTCCAGGCACAGCCCATCTATCAGTTAGTTGATGCCAGGGATGACCACACTCATAAGGAAAGGAGAGGTTCTTGCTGAGCTGTGCTTGTGAGGTACAAGGGTGTGGAAGGAGGGGTCTGCAGTGAGTTTACATGCCAAGGTGTTGGTGGTGGGTGGGGCATATGGGGAGGTTCTGCAAGAAGAATCCAGAACCTGCCCCATGTTAGGTAAGGGCCCCACCACTGGCCAGAGCTGAGACAATAAGCAGTGTTTTGTTTGTGCCTCTGTGAGAGCGTATTTAAGACAGGAAAAAATAAAAAAAAATAAAAATGCTGGGTAACAGCAGCTGGGAGAGAGGGGTGAGAGCCAGCCCTGCAGCCCCCAAGGTGAGTGCAGCAGGAGGGCAGGAGGTGCTGCAGGCAGGCAGCAGCAGTTCCCCTGTCGGCTCTGCAGGGAGAGGCCCCTGGTGGAGCAGGCTGTCCCCCTGCAGCCCATGGGTCCCACATGGAGCAGATCTCCACGCTGCAGCCCCTCCATGGGTGGAGGAGCCCCTGGTGGAGCAGGTGGATGTGGCCTGGAGGAGGCTGCGGCCCATGGAGAGTCCCCGCAGGAACAGGGGGTCTGGGGTGAGCTGCCGCGAACCCGTGGGGGACCCGTGCTGGGGCAGTTTGCTCCTGGGGGATGGATGGATGGATGGACCCTGTGGGACGGAGCTGTGTGGGAGCAGTGCTTGAAGAGCTGCTGCCTATGGGCAGCCCCTGCAGGCTCAGTTTGGGAAGGACGGCACCCTTGGGAGGGACCCCATGGGGAGCAGGGGCAGGGAGTGGCTGTGAAGGAGCGGTGGAGATGAAGCATCAGGAGCTGACCACAGCCCCCATTCCCCTGAGCTACTCAGGTGGGAGGATGTAGAAAAGGGTGGATGGGGGAAAGGTGTCTTTAATTTTTTTCCTTTGTTTCTCATTGCTCTAGCTTGTTAGTAATAGGCAATAAATCTTACTATCTCCCTACTCTGAGACTGTTTTGCCCATCACAGTAATTGTTGAGTGATCTCCCCACCCTTATCTGAACCCTTGAGCTCTTTGTGTTGTATTTTCTTCTCCTTTCCCTTTGAGGAGGGGGCATGAGAAAGCGACTGTGGCGGAGCTCGGCTGCCCACCTGAGTAAAACCACCACAGAGTGTACAAAAATACATTGCAGGCAGAAGAAGGAGCAGTAATATAGGATATTTTTTTGTTAATGACTGAGAAAGCCAGGCAAACCATACCAAAATGTGCTGAGGATTTAAAATGATTTATTTTCCCTCTTATCCACTTTATGTTAGGCACTTTTACAACGGGCTTTACAGGTGTAACTTAACAGTTTGTTACTGCTTTATATCCCACCTAAACCACATGACAGGAGATAGACTACAGTTTTAAGAAATAGCTGAGCAGTATCCAGGTTTTGTGTAATAAGCTCTGAATTTGCAGTTGTTGTTCTGCAAAATCATGCCTAGGCACTTCCCTTGTAATGCCAGAAATACCTGTATCATTTCACTAAAACTGAGGAGATCTCTCAGTGTGACACCTCTGACAATTATATATGCAGAGGAATCTGACAGTTTGACTCAGAAGTCCTCGAGTTTTACTATGTAAACACCCTGTATTCTCTGACAGTGAGACCAATGGAAACCTGATCTCATGCATCACATGGGCAACATGGTGAGAACTAGCCTCTCCTGCTATGCCTGAAGTTACTGACTTTAGCACAGCTTTAATCCAATTGCTAACACTGAAGGCTCATCTCATCAGAAGAGCTCAGTCTCACATTTAAAAGACCCATCAGAAGCATTTTCCAGGGAGAGGTATGAGCCAAAACAAGGTCAGAAGAATGAAAGGCTAAGCGTTGGGAGTTTTAAACCAGAGAAATGAGACACAGTCAAGGGAATGGGGGAAGATTTTGCTTTTGCAAACACTGCTTGTATAACTAGAAATGTAACTGGAAGTACCTACATAGTGGGTACCTCCTGGGATGTGTACTCTTGCTAGTTTTTCAGAAGTAGACAGCAGTATCTGGCCTCAGTGCTAACACAAAATTTCTACCAGCAAATACACTGAAGGGAAGACACTAGGACTTTAGTTAATTTCTGTAGGAAGTTT
Source organism: Aythya fuligula (assembly GCF_009819795.1). Lineage (NCBI taxonomy): Eukaryota > Metazoa > Chordata > Aves > Anseriformes > Anatidae > Aythya > Aythya fuligula. The sequence goes on along the minus strand of NC_045593.1, from coordinate 64,828,409 downwards.
TTTTTCTTTCCCTTTCCCTTTCCCTTTCCCTTTCCCTTTCCCTTTCCCTTTCCCTTTCCCTTTCCCTTTCCCTTTCCCTTTCCCTTTCCCTTTCCCTTTCCCTTTCCCTTTCCCTTTCCCTTTCCCTTTCCCTTTCCCTTTCCCTTTCCCCTTTTCCTCTTTCCCTCTCCCCCTCCCCCTTTCTCTTCCTCTTCCTCTTTTCATTTTCATTTTATCTTTCTTTTTCTCTTTCATCTCCCCCCTTGACCTCTACCATAACATATAGCTATTTTACAGTTAGTCAAACCATAAGCCATTTATTATTGCCAAAAGGGGCATGTCAAACAAATATGAACAAAGACATATATATATATATATCAGTTACAAATACATGGTTTGCAAATTGAGAACAAAGTGGGGAGGGTTTCAATGGCTTTGTGCAAATTCACATCATTGCTTGATCATAGTGCTTTAGAGCACTCAATTCAAGATCTGTCAGTTTGGAAGAAAAGCATTGTGGAAAACCATAACTTCCTTTAACCAAAGGAAAGTGCGTTTGATGGAACTAGTGGTAAGGATAATACCCCACAAAGGTAAATAAGCACTTTAGACCATGGCAGTTTGAACAGATTGTTTTCAGCCAGTATTATGTTCAAGGAAACTATATATTTAATGGGATTAATTTAAAGGCCTCAAGATGGTGTTCCTTCAGGTGCTGATGCAAATATGTTTGAGAGCATGCAGAAAGTCATTTAAGGATTGTGAAGCCTATGAGAAAAAACTGAGATGTTTGATACTGGCTTCAAATGGAACATGGAAAAACCTTTAAGGCTCATTGGAATTGCCATAATGTTCCAGGCCAAATCAAGCAAAATTCTCTTGTTAATGGTTCTGGAAATAAAGGTTTCTAAAACAAATAAGTATTAATTTGTTTACAGAAGGAAAGTTCTATATTTGTTACTTTGCTATTTTATAAAATTGGATATTAGCTTTGTTTCCATCATGAAGGGAAGAGGTAATGCCGCAGCCCTTCCCCCATGATGGCATTTCCTGAAAATTATGGATTTGCTTAGTCACATGCTTTATCCCAATTACCAAGAAGCACTGGACCTGCTACACAATTACACACTGCTTTTCTTTCTATCCTCAGAAAACTCAATATTCTTAGGAAAAGATGAATTTTTCTTGATGCTGATTTAGTGATTTTTGTGCAGCATGAACACTGTGTATGCAGCAGATACACTTAAATATGTGCAGCACAATGGTAAGGTAGGTGTCTGACACATGCTCAGAGGCAGGGGTGGTGGTAAAGAAAATCTTTTGCTCTTGCTCAAAATCACTCCAGGCCTCTAGGAAAGACAACAGAGAGCAGGTGATGAGAATGGCTGTATTGTCCAGCTAGCCCAAGTGTATTAAGTACTTCTGTTGTGATTATTGCTATTCAGAAATAATAGCTGTGTCAGCATTTTTACCAACTTCTCAAGTCAATATTTTTGAACATGGCAAATAAAGCATAATGTTTTCTGTCAGTGGGTCCCATTGGTTGTGAATTTAAGTGATTTATAGTGCGATTGGAGTTTAGCTATACGACTGTTCATCTGTTTTATCTCCAAAAATTGGTGGAAAATGGTGATGAAATACCCACAGAAAAAGTCTAAAGATTTAGACTCTAGTCCTCATTTAGGTATAGGTTATTAGATTGGCATAAGTATTCTTGTGCACCAATAATGTCATTTTTGAAATGCATGTGCTACTAAATTTTGTCTTGCGGAGTGAAGATAAGACAAAATGGAGAAAAAATGTGTGAAAAGAAGGTGTCCAAAGGACAGTCTGAGCTGCTATTTCAGGTGGAGTGGAGCCAGTCACAGAGCAAAGCATCTCTCTTACTAGTGCCTTAGACACTGGATCTTCATTGAATGCAAAAGCTGTATCTGTCACCCCTAAGTCCCTTAGCTGTCTCTGGGCCAGGACTGGCATATGCAACCAGCATTTTCCACAGCAGCCTCCAGGGAGAGGAATCATTGCTCTCTCCTTAAAGTAACTGCTTATGATATTACAGCCCTCCTGCTTCTTTTTCTTGTAAGGCCAGAACACATTTCTACTTCTCACTGGTGTCAGAGGCTGCTCCTACTAAAATAAAGATATAATAAAAGATGCATGGTATGTGTTCACAATCACAATTTAAGTAAGCATTTGTTTTCCCCTCAGTTAGAGATGAAGTTAGGAGCAGTGCTAGACATTCACGATGGTTGCCTGTGTAAAAAACAGTACACTTGACATGGACTGAGCAGATTTATAGTCCCCAGACCTGAAGGGTGTCAGAGTGTTTTCCTCTTCATCTGGCTAGCGTTTATCTAAACACTGATTTGCATTTAATAAAAAGGTTTCCCTTTTTGTCCCAAGGGGAAGTATGTCCAGCAGATGGATCACAAGAGAAGCCATTAGCCATTTAGGATGTTTTGACATTGTGCTGAAGATTGCTTCATTATCAGTGAAATGAAATTTTTTTTTTCCTGGCAACTAATGGAGAATGTTATTAATATTACAAAGATATTATGAAATGTATGCTTGACCTACTAAGACTTGTGACAAAGACATGTTCTTGTGACAAAAAGCTGTATATGTAGGAGGAAGTATGTAAAGAGATGTTTGCCTAAGGACATACCTATGATCATTGATAAAAACTATTTTTAGGAAAAACAAAACTTCAATATATATTTCCTTTAGGTTTAATTCTGTTGGGATAAAATTTAAAGGTATATTTTGGATGAGATTAGAAAATACATACTTTTTGAATTTCCTTCTCATAATAAATTTCTACAGATATTTTTACTCAAAGATTAAATCTGCAGATTTTCAGAGCAAAGACTGATTTCATAAAAAAAATAACCACCCCCATCAGATAGGTCAGATGGAATCTGTTTAGACACCTTGATCAGATAACAATGAAGGATGGTTTTCTGTTGCTGTAAAAACAATCAAACAAACTAAAAGCAATCTTTTACTATTCAAAACAGTTTTTAGGGAAAAACAGAATGGTGTCTATCAACCTCCTGAATTAAGATTTTGTTTGATGAGACTACTGGGAAATCAATAGTGTATGAAAATTGTAAGGTATATTGAAAGACTCTATTTTATTTATTTATTTATTTTTGTCCTTGCCTAGATAATGTTGATACTGGGCATTCAGCTCTAGCATAGGAAGTGTAAGTTCACCACTAAATTACAAGTGGAAAACATAAGAGAGTTAGAAAAACATAAATTAAGTATAACAACTAAGAAATCAGTTCACAGCAGCAGGGTTGTCCTAGGTTCTTCATGAGTGCCTGAACCACCAGCTGGTGAACAGCCTTAGGACAGCTGGGATTCAGTCCTCCGTCCTTTCCCTCATTTGTTTTACTCTTTGGCCTGAGAACTCTGTCTGACCGCATGACACATTCAGTGAAAGAGTTGTTATCTGAAAACTGTCACCCAACTGTACTAAGTATTGGTACCAAAACATTTCAAATAAACTCTGTCAAAAACTGACTGAAATATGCTACCTAAAAAGGGTGCCTGAGTTAAAAACAAAGCTCCAAGCTTAGATCCTTTTCCAGACCTAAAGTCAGGGACTATATATTTCCTCACTAATATGCTGTAACAGCTAGATCTTTATTATGGTCTCTGACCACAGTTTTTAGAAGACACATGTGGTACTACGGGAGAGCTAAAGCACATGTGTCAGCTCCCACTGCCAAACAAAGTTGTTCTTGGCATAAAGGCACTTGCCTGCAAACTGTGATTGAAGTTGCTGTCCAAAGTCAGTGGCTAAAAATCAAATAGCAACTGCTGAAGAGATAAAGAGCTTAACTGATGGATCTTGACTTTTTAGAGGACTAGTTATGTGTCAGAATCTTTGGAAATGCCTTTTTCTCTGCCTCATGAAAAATTTGTGGTATATTCCAGTGAATGAATTTTAATTCAGTGGTCAATGGTCTTAAAAAATACATCATCTATTCAAATTGCCATCACTTACTTTATAGTCCTTTATCCATAACTTTATCCTTAAATTCAAACTGTTTTCTTTTTCTTTTTTTTTTTTTTTTTCTTTTCTAAATCCATTGCTTGTGATGCTGCAAATTAATGTTTGACAAAAATAATTTCTATTTTAAATTTTATCAGATATTTTAAACTGATTTTTTTTTATTTTTTATTTTTTTATATATATAAATATATTGAGATTTCACTTCCTCTAAAAACATCCACAAAAAGATAACATGCAAGAAATTTTTATATAATGGCTATTTGTATATTAGCTATTCCTACCAGGAAGATACAAAACAAAATTTCTAATCATGGTATTTATTACCTCTGATTGGAATATCTCAGAGCACTGTGTAAGTTTTGACCCAAGTGTTCTGCATGCAGATATAGATGTAGTTCAGTTCTGTTTTTGAATGGAACTCTTAATGTGCTTGTGTAGGTTGCTGAACTGGAAACGTAAGTGCCCCTGAAATCAAGGTAGTGTCTCCATGATTCACACCATGCTACAGAAAAGGAAAGAAAGATAAATAATTGACCAAGCTCAAAACAACAAAAACCTGTTCTTGCAAAACAAAATCAAAACCCTTACATCTGTGCACAATGCAGACGCCTTTTGTGACTGTTCCCTTAACAGACCTAGAAGGCGTGTTTTTGGTTTGCTTCTGCAAACTCAAGTGTTCAGTAAGGTTCTCCTTAGATACTAACACCTTGTATCTTTGTACCAGTGGCTACAACAAGATATCCTCTTTATCAAATACATAGTATAGACATTCTTCTGTTAGCCCAGGAGGATGTCAAGGTCATAAATAGTTCTGTCCAAAAATTGTGTTTTTATGTCCCTTGCATGTTATGAATAGGACAGAAGGAACTGCGAGAACACTGTTCTCACGTTCTGTGTGTGACAGACCTTGTGTCCTGTTCTTTTTACTGAATTTTTAAAATTCTCCATAACTGTTTAATTTCCTAAAGAAAATACCAATTACTGTTGACAGCAGCACAAAGTGTCAATACACAAAGGTATGCCTGCTGCATTCTGGCTAGAGACTGTTTGACAAAAATGGTAATGACCACAGCCAGCAGCAACTAGTTCTCCTGTTCTATCCATAAAACTTCAAGTTAACTGTGGTAAATCAAGTGATTGAAAACAGAAAAATATTTGAGCATTTGCTGTTTATTCCAGGTGCTCTCACACATAATAGCTTACATGGAAAAATGCTAAGTTTTGTGATCCCAGCTGATCCTTGTACTTTCTTACCTTTTTATACATTCCTATCAACTAGGGCCTTGACAGTGCTGCCCTGCATAAGCACATTTGCAGTGCAATGAAATAAATAAAAAGTTTAATACCTCTTCAGATTACAAAACAGAGCATATTAGCATTCACTACACTGTATTTCTCTCAGTCTCTGTAATTACATAATATTGAATCTATTGCTATTTTATGTGAAAACCGTAGCTACAGATATTTTACTCTCCTCATCTTAGTTAGTGTGACATTTTATTGGCAAAATCTACTCATACAAAACATTACTTTCTGAAACTAATGCACACAAAATTACCAATCAAGCATATAAAAGAGGAATAGTGACTTCCCAGGTTTTAAATGAAGACTAATATATTTTACATTCTTCATGGTTACTGCTTTGTCTCATTCTGAATGCATGACTCTGTCATAGTCCCTGAGTGCTCTGAATTTTAAATAAAATCTTAAAAGTAGTTTCCTTTACTCATGGCCTTTTATAAAGCCAAATCAGCTAACCTCTGCAAGCAGAAAAGGAGAGTCATGATCTGTGCAGTCAGCTGTTGATAGTTTGCAGAAACCAGACTTCACAATATAATGAGCATTTGTGTTGATGTTTTTGTGCTGATAGATAGGTAAAGCTGTGGAGAAGAAGTGAGAACTGGACTGACCTAAAAATTAAAAGGCATGGGGGAGTGAATGGAATGGGAATAACGTCTCTCTGGGTACATGACTCACAGCAGTGTCAGTGTTTCTTCCTCTGACCAAATTCAGTCCACAAAGTGTTAGTAACCAGCCTCACAAAAGAGAATTAGAAAATGCAAGCAACATTGGGTGAAATTATAAAAATTATAAACTTGTCCCTAAGAAGAAGATAGAAATGGCAAAAAGGCCTGTATTTAGTCCTGAAAAGACACGATTTTTCTGCTACTTAGGGCAAGTACCCTGGACCACTCATTAAGCTTTGGCTCCACTGTTCCTTCTGTATGAAGGTTAAGGCTTTAGTAAAACATGTCTTTTGCTGTACCAGTCAACTCTGTTCTTTTTGCTGCAGCTAGATTAAGCCCAGATCGGGTCTCTCCATTTTTCACTTCTATAACTGGAGCAAAACCACCTCCTGTATTCATACACTGGGCCTGTGCCAGGTTGCACCAAAGAAGGAAAGCACATATATTATTAATGTGGGCCCTAAACTGCCAGTGGCTGTCAGGGATAAGCTTGGATAAGCCTGGTCTGTCAGTGACATAACCTTTCCTCCCCTGTCCACAATGTCAATAAACTGGATGTTCTAAATCTTTCCAAATGTATGGTCTTATCTCTAATCAGAAGAGGCTGAAAAGAAGGACAGGTCTTCCCCTGTTTTCTTTTCCTGCCTAATGCTTATAAGAAGGATGAAGGATGGGAGATGCAGCAGGAAGGGCAGATTATGAGAAGTGAATATTGTAAATATGATAGAATTGTTTTTGAAACATCACAAATATTTAACAAATGAGAAAAATATTAAATAAAATTAGGATTGTTTCAATGTTTAAATTTTACTTGCTGCATTTTTAGGAGGAAGAGGAAGAAGGATTCTGAACAGTTGCTCGTTTTGAGGGAAACAAGCTGCCAGACATTGAACAGCTGTGGACAGTATGAATATGGCTGCTATGGGCTAAAACACAGTTGATCATGGAGCGGAGGCAAACCTCATGTGAACATC